>NW_026652287.1:46701487-46756483 GCF_009828535.3 Hylobates moloch | reverse complement strand
GGAGGCTGAGGCACAAAACGGAGATATTTCCCCTTCTTCTGCTTTTTTGTTCTATCCTTGCCCTCAGTGGATTGGAAGATGCCCGCTGCATCGAGGAGGCTGAATCTTCTTTACTCAGTCTACAGAATCAAACGTGAATCTCTTCTAAAAACACGGACACATCCAGAAATAAGGTGTAACTAGCTATCTAGGTATCTCTCAGCCCAGTCAAGTTGACCCCAAATTATCCATCACAGCTGCATTATACATGACCCCAAAACTTAGTGGCTTAAAGCAATAGTCATTTATTCCCCATGCACATGTGTACCAGCTGGGTTTGGCTGATCTGGCTGGGGCTCAGCTGGGTGACTCCTCTGCTCCACGTGTCCCTCCTCTTCCTCCTGGGACAGTTGTTTCCATGGTGAGAGCAGAGGTGCAAGAGGGCAGGCAGAAACACATGTGGCTTCTGAATCCTGGTTTGGAACTCACTCCTTGCCATTTCTGCCCACCTGCCATTGACTGAAGTAAGCCACGTGGCCAAGCCTAAGGCCTAGCCGTGGAGAAGTACCCACCACCCACGGTGAGACCATCGCAAAGATAGGCACACAGGACAAGTGACTCATCAGGGCCAATCGTTCAATCTATTAATGGTCACCAACTCTGGCAAAAAACACAAGAGTTTAAAAGATGGTTGACTCAGGATGGTTTCATTTGCGTAAGAGGAAAAGTAGAACTTTTTGACATTTTCAAAGGACTTCTAAGGAAACCAGGGTGACTATTTATGTTGATCACGAAGTGACTCATACAAGTCATGTGATTTAAAAACAGGAAAATTCAATGCTAATTGCATAGACTTATGACTCCCTGCATAATAACGACAGCTTATATGACAGCATTTTTGAGTTCACGAGGCACTTTAATAACCATGTCTTATGTTATACTAGAAACAACCTTTCTCCTTTTTTTTTTTTTGAAATGGAGTCTCACCCTGTCGCCCAGGCTGGAGTGTAGTGGCGTGATCTCGGCTCACTGCAACCTCCGCCTCCCAGGTTCAAGAGATTCTCCTGTCTCAGCCTCCAGAATAGCTGGGATTACAGGTGCGTGCCACCATGCCTGGCTAATTTTGTGTAGTTTTAGTAAAGACAGGGTTTCACCATGTTGGCCAGGCTGGTCTCGAACTCCTGACCTCAGGTGATCCACCTGCCTTGGCCTCCGAAAATGCTGGGATTACAGGCGTGAGCCAATGGACCTGGCCAAGCCTAGGATTTTTATTATCTGGCCTTTTACAAAAAAAGAAAAGAAAAGAAAAAAAAAAAATGCTCTCTCTTGACATGCATGATCTCACGTTTTAGTTAAATAAATTTTTAAATTGACAAGTAAAAATTGTATATATACTTATGGATGTTTTGACATACATACATACATTGTAGAATGGCTAAATCAAGCTATTTAACATATGCATTAACTCATATCATCCATATTGTACTCACATGGTTTAAAATTCCCTAAATATAAAAAAAAAAAGCAGAGAAAAGTCCCCTCCACCTCCACAGCGAACCCCTATGATTGATTTTCGTGTGTCTTTCAGAGATGGTTTTTGTCTTAGCCCTTTTTCTGTTGCTTATAACAGAATACCTGAAACTGGGCTGGGCATGGTGGTTGACTCCTGTAATCCCAGCACTTTGGGAGGCCAAGGTGGGAGGACTGCTTGAGCCTAGGAGTTTGAGACCAGCCTGGGCAACATGGCAAAACCCTATCTCTATAAAATATTTAAAAATTTAGCTGGGCAGGGTGGCACACGCCTGTAGTCTCAGCTACTCGGGAGGCTGAAGTGGGAGGATCACTTGAGCCAGAGATGTCGAGGCTGCAGTGAGCTATGATTGCACCACTGCACTCCAGCCTGGGTGGACAGAGCAAGACTCTGTCTCATTAAAAAAAAAAAAAGTATACCTGAAACTGGGCAATTTATAAAGAAAAGGAGTTAATTTCTTCCAGTTATGGAGGCTGAGAAGTTCAAGGTCAAGAGGCCAAATCTGAGGAGGAACTCCTTGCTGGTGGGGATTCTGCAGAGTCCCAAGTCGGTGCGGGGGATGGCATGGTGAGGAGCTGAGTGTGCAAGCTCAGGTCTCTCTTCCTCTTCCCTTTCCCTCTTCGCCTCACCTCGCCTCTTTTTAAAATAGAGACAGGGGTCTCACTATGTTGCCCAGGCTGGTCTCAAACTTCAGGTCTCCTCTTCCCCTTCCCTCTCCTCCTCTCCCCTCCCCTCTCCTCTCCTTTTAAAAATAGAAACGGGATCTCACTATGTTGCCCAGGCTGGTCTCAAACTTCTGTCCTCAAGTAATCCTCCTGCCTTGGCTTCCAAAAGTGCTGGGATAACAAGCATGAGTCACCACCCCCGGCTCATCTTTCTCTTTTTATAAGGCCACCAGTCCCGCTCCCATAACAACCCCTTAATCCATTAGCCCATTAATTCATTAATCCATAAATGAATCAGTCCATTCACGAGGGCTGTCATGACCCAGTCACCTTGTAAAGGTCCCACCTCCCAGTACTGCCACACTGGGGATTCAATTTCAACATGAATTTTTGTGGGACAAACAGCCAAACCATTGCAGTTTTAGAAGCAAATACTATTTTCTTGTTCCTTTTTAACATGATCTCATTTAATGCTCACAAAATCCCCGCCAGGTATGAAGGATTAGCCTGGTTTTACTGATGTGGAAATGAAGCTTGGGCAGGGTCCCAGGCTGGCAGGGTGGATTGGGTCCTTTTGTTCTCCAGGCCCAGGGACCCCAGGGCTGGCTTCTTCTCCACACTCCAGTGTAGGTGACGGACCTGGAGGCCTCCTGGCCTGGGGAAAATCCCACCAGCTTTGCTCTGAGTTGTTTCACATCCTAGTGGCTCCCCAGCTGCTGAACTAGGGGCTGGACTCACCCACATAGAAATCCCCCAATCCCCTAATCTCGTTTTTTTTTTTGTTTGTTTGTTTGTTTTTTTTTTTTTTTTGAGATGGAGTTTCGCTCTTCTTGCCCAGGCTGGAGTGCAATGGTGCAATCTTGGCTCACTGCAACCTCCGCTTCCTGGGTTCAAGTGATTCTCTTGCTTCAGCTTCCCAAGTAGCTGGGATTACAGGCATGCACCACCATGCCTGGCTAATTTTTTGTTTTAGTAGGGACCGGGTTTCACCATGTTGGTCAGGCTGGTCTCAAACTCCTGACCTCAGGTGATCCACCCGCCTCGGCCTCCCAAAGTGCTGGGATTACAGGCGTGAGCCACTGCGCCCAGCCAAAATTGTCTGTTGGTCCAAACCCACTGACGTGGGCTGCATCCTTCTTAATCCACACTTCCCAGACGTCTCTTTAAAATAGAAAATTTCAATAAAATAAAATAAAAAAACAAAAAAGAAAAGAAATGGAAACAAAACAAAAAAAATACAGAAAATTTCTAGCCTGGGCAATATAGCGAGACCCCATCTCTACAAAAAATCAAAAAAATAGCTGGGCATGGTGTCATGAGTTATAGTACCAGCCACTCAGAAGGCTGAGGTGGGAGGATTGCTTGAGCCCAGGAGGTTTGGGCTGCAGTGAGCCATGATTGTACCACTGCACTCCATGCCGGGCATCAGAATGAGATCTTGTCTCAAAAACAAAAACAAAATTGCAAAAATACACAAAGTAGAGAAGTAGAGAGAAGAATACAATGAAAAATACAGCAAATCCCCAAGGCCCTATCGCCCAGCTTCTCCAAGTTAGCAATTCCCTTCCCTCCCTTCCCCTCCCCTCCCCTCCCTCCCCGCTTCCCACCTCCCAGTACTGCCATATTGGGGATTCAATTTCAAATGAATTTTACCGGGGACAAACAGCCAAACCATAACAGTTTTAGAAGCAAATATTATTTTCTTGTTCCCTTCCCTTCCCTCCCCTCCCCTCTCCCCCTCCCCTCCCCCTTCCTCTCCCCTCCCCTCCCTTCCCTTCCTTTCCCATTCCTTCCCCCTTCCCTTCTCCTTCCCCTTTCCCTTCCCCCTTCCCTTCTCCTTCCTTTCCCTTCCCTTCCACAAGGTCTTGCTCTGTCGCCCAGGCTGGAGTGCCATGGCATGATCATAGCTCACCGCAGCCTCAACTTCCCAGGCTCAGGTGATTCTCTCACCTCAGCCTCTCAGGTAGCTGGGACCTCAGGCATGCATTTTTGTATTTTTTTGTAGAGACAGGTTTTTGCCATGTTGCCAAGGCTAGTCTCTAACTCCTGGGCTCAAGCAATTCTCTTGCCTCAGCCTCCCAAAGTGCTGGGATTACAGGCGTGAGCCACCCTCGTGCGTGGCCAATTAGCAGTTTTCTGCTCTTCAGGTGTATCTTTTCCCTTCTTTTCTGGTGGGATTTTTTTTTAAATAGAGGTGAAATTCACATAACATAAACTTAACTATTCTAAAATGCTATTCTGGCCAGGTGCGGTGGCTCACTCCTGTAATCCCAGTACTTTGGGAGGCCGAGGCAGGTAATTACTTGAGGTCAGGAGCTTGAGACCAGCCTGGCCAACATGGTGAAACCTCATCTCTACTAAAAATACAAAAATTAGCCGGGCATGGTGGAGGGCGCCTGTAATCCCAGCTACTCGGGAGGCTGAGGCAGGAGAATTGCTTGAACCAGGAGGTGAAGGTTGCAGTGAGCCATGATCATACCACTGCGCCCCAGCCTGGGCGACAGAGCGAGACTGTCTCAAAAATAAATAAATAAATAAATAATAAATAAATAAATAATAAAATAAAATGCAATTCCATAGTACATTCACGATGTTGTGAAAACCACCACCTTTATCTAGTTCCAGAACATTTTCATGACCCCAAAAGGAAACCCCATCCCTGACAGCAATCACTCCACATTCCCTCTCCCCCTGCCCCTGACAATCACTCACCTGCTTTCCGTCTCTATGGATCTGCCTATTCTGGACATTTTGCATAAATGGAATCCTACGCCATGTGGTCTTTTGTGTCTGCCTTCTTTCACTCAACATCATGTTTTTGAGGTTCATGCACTTTGCAGCACGGATCAGTGCTTCATTCCTTTTCATGGCTGAATAATATTCCATTGCATAGCTATATCATATTTTATTTATCCAGTGGTGTTTCCTGGAGTTTTTAAAAAGGCAAATCCAGGTATCATATCACCTTATCCATAAATACTTCCATATGCATCTCTAACAGACAAACACTTTTAAAGAACACCATAACCAAATACCACCAACGGTCCTTACAAAACTCACATGAATTCCTTAAAATCCCCTAACATCCAGCCAGGTTCGATTTTCCCCACCTGTCTAAATGCTGCTTTGTTCTTAATGAGGTAGATTCTCCCCATTTTGGCTCAGCCTTGGGAAAAATACGGAGGCTCTCTGTGCCCTTGATGCTTTTTTTTTTTTTTAATGAGACAGAGTTTCTCTCTTGTTGCCCAGGCTGGAGTGCCATGGCACAATCTCAGCTCACTGCAACCTCCGCCTCCCGGGTTCAAGCGATTCTCCTGCCTCAGCCTCCTGAGTAGCTGGGATTACAGGCACCTGGCTAATTTTTGTATTTTTAGTAGAGACAGGGTTTCGCCATGTTCGCCAGGCTGGTCTCAAACTCCTGACCTCAGGTGATCCTCCCAAAGTGCTGGGATTACAGGAGTGAGCCACGGCACCGGCCCCTTGATGCTTCTTATAGGAAAAACGCAACCCTCATTTTTAACAGGAGGCCCCTTTGAAAAGAGACATGGGATTACCCTAGTTTTGGGAGCATAAGTCTACACAGATTGTAAACAAACTCACCAAGTTGCAATCGATTGGTGTTTTGCATGAAAGGACTCGACTTTCCTTTTCCCTGCCTTTCTTTTTTAATAATACAACCCCTCTACCTAAGGGAGGAGATCAGGGTACGGGGAAGCTGTTTCCAGAATGAACACGACAGACTCAGAGAGGAGGCTAGCAGCTGTCCTCTAATTATCATTTTTCTAGGAGCATAAATAATTTAAGTTGCAATGTGGCGGAGTGGAGATGGTTAAATTATAACACGATTCCATATCCCTGCTGCCTGATGCCTGTTCCACATGCCCCCTCCCCGGACCCCCGACAGGAACCAGTGGAAGAGAGAGAATTCTCTTCTTAGCACCGTTCCTCTGCTTTTTAAGGGAAGCCCGAACGGGGGTGGGGAAAAAGTCTCCTTTTTGAGACAACAGTTCTGCCCTGTGCTGGGGAGGTCACGGTGCGGTGTTAAGGGGCGTAGAGAAGAGAGCAAGAAATCGTAAATTATTTTTCCCCCTGAGGAGCAGTGGGCTGGTTTGTTCTCAGCTTCTGCCTGGATTGATCTCCCCAGGCTGGGTCCCCGTGTAGCACTTTGCTAAAGATGATCAGGAGCTGAGAACGATCGGTCCTCCTTTCCCTCCTCCCAGCATCAGGGAAACCTCCTCCTCCTTTTTTTTTTTTTCCCCTTGGCAGCTGATACAGCATCCCCGTTCAGTGTCTGCTTTTGTGGGGAGCCCTCTGCTCAGACAACTGCTCTTCTTGGCACCCACTTTTCTCCCTCCTCTCTCTGGGCCACCCTTCTTCTTTCCACTGGGTGGACCATGGATGCATGGACTTCAGATAGCTCGGACCCCTGGGTGCTGACGAGGTGGGACCCTCGGGACCCCTGGAGGACTCTCAGTGCTGACCACTAGCCACGTCTCCTGAGCCCCAGCGCTGATGCGATACAGGTGAGTGGGGCTTCTGAGCGCGGGGGACGCTGGAGGCAAAGTCCTGCAGGGAGTTTAATCTTTCTTTCCTTGCTGCAAATTACCTCCATCTGCAAAGGTAGAAATACAAAGATCTTCCCCTGCTCCCTCTGTGAAGAGTTTTTCTTTGCGGGCGGGCAGCTTATTTCCAGATTTCACTTGCTTCTGCCTTAGGAACCTCTTCCCTTTTCTGAACAGTTTCTCTTGCTGGGAAGAAGGGGGGCAGACTCTTCATTTCCAGCATATTCCTGTTTCTTTCTAAAAAATCCATTTTCATTCAATTGCCCTTGGCAACCCCCCTCCCAGCAACCAATGTCTTTGCCATCTGCCCTGAACATGTGACGTTTTCCCAAGAATGAGAATTTCTGACCTAAGTCAAATTCTACTTTTTTATATCTTCCCCACCCCTCCTTCAAGTCCACATTTTAAGTCTCGTGCTGCTTTGAAGAAGGGACAACATTTAGAATTATGCAATATCCCCTCACCGCCCCCCACCCCCCAATTGCCCATGGCTTTGGGGACCCCGAACAAAAGTTCCTGAGGCCTGTGTGCCTGGGCCTTGTTTGCTGTGATCAACGCGGCGTGAATGTGTTGGGAAAAGAGAGATAAATGGCAGATGGAGTTTAGGCTGTTGAGAATAATTACATCGTCTTAGGAAACCACTTCTTCCTTTTAATATTTAATATTCTTCCCTCCCTTGCCCCACTTGAAGGAAAAGCAGAGAAAGAGCTGGACACCCCCTCTAAGCCATCCCCCCTTGCCCCTCCCCCCCTTTTCTTTAATTTTGGATGGAGTTGTCTCTCTGGGTGCCTTTTGTTTCTCAAGAAGTGGGAAAAACTGGCAGCAGAATTCCTCTTCTCCCCTCTCCTTCCTTTGAAGCTAACAGCTTCTTACAACAGATGCTGCTGGGGACGGCGGGGCATGGGGATCACATTGATTGCTCCAGGCTCCTTCCTCAGAGGCTCCTGAGAGACTGACCCAGGAGAAGGAGCCAATTTAGAATGTCAACAGGAGTTCAGAGCACCTTCCCAGAGGCTGAACCAACAAGAGGGAAGCTTCTATCTCTCCTCCTTCTCCTCAAAGCCCTAGGTGCTATGGAGGAATATTCTCTAGGTATCCCCGGCTCAGGGCTCCTGTCCTGTTCAGAGACTGACTCTAGGGCAGCCTTGCCATGTCCCGCACCTGCTCTTTCAGGGATAGCCTTTGGTTGCTTGCAGGGATCTCAGGTGCCTACAGCTGACACGGACCTCGCCTTACCCATGTGACCCCTAGTCCATCCTCAACACCCCAATACCAGGCTGCAGGAAGGCTCCCCAACTACAGAAGTCTAAGAGGCTAAGTTTATCCCTGTGTGGATACTCCGTTTTCCTCC
The DNA here is from genome assembly GCF_009828535.3 of Hylobates moloch. Classification (NCBI taxonomy): domain Eukaryota; kingdom Metazoa; phylum Chordata; class Mammalia; order Primates; family Hylobatidae; genus Hylobates; species Hylobates moloch. The sequence continues at coordinate 46,748,395 of NW_026652287.1, read as the reverse complement.
AAGACACAGAGATCTCAGGAGATGTATCAAGATGTCACTCAGTGGCCGGGTGCGGTGACTCATGCCTATAATCCCAGCACTTTGGGAGGCTGAGGCGGGCGGATCACCTGAGGTCGGGAGATCGAGACCATCCTGGCTAACATGGTGAAACCCCATCTCTACTAAAAATACAAAACATTTTCCGGGCGTGGTGGCAGGTGCATGTAGTCCCAGCTACTCAGGAGACTGAGGCAGGAGAATTGCTTGAACCCCGGAGGTGGTGGTGGCAGTGAGCTGAGATCATGCCATCACACTCCAGCCTGGGCGACAGAGCGAGATTCCGTCTCAAAAAAAAAAAAAAAAGTCACTCGGTGCAAATGCCACTCTGCCTCCACGTAAGATGGGTTCAATTCAATGCAGCCTCCCCCAAAAGAAAACAGAAGATCATTACAGGGTTCAGGAGGGAGAGGGTGGATTTGACACTGAGTGAAATTACTGAGCAAATGACCTGTAAAACTCGTGGACATCAAAAGCTCTGGCAGAGGGTTTCATTTGTTATTATTTTAAATGCCAGTGTATAGAACCAGAGGGCCCTCTGGGCCCAGGGCAAATGAGAGAGCTTCTATTCCAGGATCTCTCAACCCTAGCTGTCGCCACAGTGACAGACAGACGAGAGCTCTGGTTAAGCACTTTCCAACCCCCTTATAGGCCAAGTTTGTCCAATGGACGAGAGAGGACTGACAGCCTCCGGGGAAGAGATCCTCCCCCCTCAAAGTGCAGGTCTTGGCCAGTCCCAGGCTCTACTCAGCCCTGCTGAGTTAGAATCTGCATTTGAACTTGAGGCTGGGTGAGTCATGAGCCAGTCAGCATCTGAGAAGCCCTGGAGGCCACACACTCATTGGCGTGTGACCCAGGGGAGTCACTCAGCCCTCTGTGCCTCAGTGCCCGCTGCTGACAGCAAGGATGACGATGGTGTCTATGTCTTAGCATTGCTGGGAAGCCCAGCCACAGGTGATGGACCCAGTGCCAGGCACCTAGTACGTGCTCACTAAATGTTGGCTACTTTCTATTTATTTATTTATTTATTTATTTATTTATTTTTTGAGATGGCGTTTCGCTCTGTCGCCCAGGCTGGAGTGCAATGGCGTGATCTCGGCTCACTGCAACCTCCGCCTCCCGGGTTCAAGCAATTCTCCTGCCTCAGCCTCCCGAGTAGCTGGGACTACAGGCGCCCGCCACCACGCCCAGCTAATTTTTATACTTTTAATAGAGATGGGGTTTCACCATGTTGGCCAGGATGGTCTCGATCTCTTGACCTTGTGATCCGCCTGCCTCGGCCTCCCAAAGTGCTGGGACTACAGGTGTGAGCCACTGTGCCTGGCCGGCTACATTCAATTTACTCTCCAGAGCATGTGTTTGATTTCTTTTTATTTTTTATTTATTTATTTTTGAGACAGAGTCTTATTCTGTCACCTAGGCTGGAGTGCAGTGGTATAATCTTGACTCACTGCAACCGCTGTCTCGTAGGTTCAAGCCATTCTTCTGCCTCAGCTTTCCAAGTAGCTGGGATTAGAGGCACCCGCCACCATGCCCGGCTAATTTTTGTATTTTTAGCAGAGACAGGGTTTCACCATGTTGGCCAGGCTGGTCTCAAACTCCTGACCTCAGGTGATCCACCCACCTTGGCCTCCCAAAGTGCTGGGATTACAGGTGTGAGCTAACACACCCAGCCAATTTCTTTTTAAATTATGGTAAAATACACATAAAGCATACCATTTTAACCATTTGATTGACTGACTGATTGATTGAGACAGGGTCTCACTCAACGCCCAGGCTGGAGTGCAGTGGCCCAATCTCAGCTCACTACAGCCTCAATCTCCAGGGCTCAGGTGATCCTCCCACATCAGCCTCCCGAGTAGCTGGTACCACAGGTGTGTGCCACCACACTCAGCTAATTTTTTATATATTTTTGTAGAGATGAGATTTCGCCATGTTGCCCAGGCTGGTCTTGAACTCCTGGGCTCAAGCAATCCACCCACCTCAGCCTCCCAAAGTGCTGGGATTATAAGAGTGAGCCACTGTGCCTGGCCTTCATTTTAACCATTTTAAAGCAAACAATTAAATGGCAATGTACTTCGTTCACAATGTTGTACCACCACCTCTATCTAGTTCCAGAGATTTTTCATCACCCCAAAGGGAAACCCTGTCCCTGTTTGAAGTCACTCTGTGTTTCTGTCTTCTGCAGCCCCCCAGTGACCACTAATCTACTTTCTGTCTCTATACACTTTTTTCTGCTCTTCATGTTTCATGTAAATGAATCATACAATAGGTGGCCTGTGTGTCTGGCTTCTTTCACTTCTGATTTCCATTATTTTATTTTATTTTTGAGATGGAGTCTTGCTCTGTTGCCCAGGCTGGAGTCCAGTGGTGCAGTCTCGGCTTACTGCAACCTCTGCTTCCTGGGTTCAAGCGATTCTCCTGCCTCAGCCTCCCGAGTAGCTGGGACTACAGGCACACGCCATCACACCTGGCCAATTTTTGTATTTTTGGTAGAGATAGGGATTCACTATGTTGGCCAGCTGGTCTCGAACTCCTGACCTCAGGTGATCCACCCGCCTCAGCCTCCCAAAGTGCTGGGATTACAGGCGTGAGCCACCACGCCCAGCCTCTGATTTCTTTTTTAGTTCACATTTCTTTCTTCTTCCTCTACCACTTGTCTTACCCTCCATGAAATCGTCCTGGTCAGACATGAGTAACAGAACCCTACTGGTTAGTATGGACCCTACTAACTCATACATTAATTCTTAGTGACCAACACCAAAATCCTGACAATGGTAGGCAGACACCATCTTCAAACATCTTTTTTCAGGACTCAACTCAAGGGCTACTCACTTTTTTTTCCCCCAAAGGGACTACAACTTTTGGTGTACAGTTATTTTTCTCTCCAGCAAAACCGTCACTATATTTTCTTTCGACCCCCCAAGGGGAGGCAGGTTTTGTTTTTGTTTTGTTTCGTTTTGTTTTTGAGATGGGGTCTCGCTCTGTTGCCCAGGCTGGAGTACAATGGCGGGATCTCGGCTCACTGCAACCTCTGCCTCCTGAGTTCAAGTGATTCTCCTGCCTCAGCCTCCCGAGTAGCTGGGATTACAGGTGCATACCACCACACCCATCTAATTTTTTATATTTTTGGTAGAGACAGGGTTTCATCACGTTGGCCAGGATGGTCTCAGACTCCTGACCTCAGGTGATCTGCCTGCCTCGGCCTCCCAAAGTGCTGGGATTATAGGCGTGAGTTATAGTGCCCGGCCGGGAGGCAGTTTTTAGGTGATTTCTCTAGAGTCTTAAGATCCCAAGGTGAATGATAATCGGATCATAGTGATACACAGTTGGTAGTTAATAAATATTTGTTGAACAAACAAAGCACATCAGAATTCAAAATGACCACTGAGGGTTGGGCGCGGTGGCTCATGCCTGGAACCCCAGAGCTTTGGGAGGCCAAGGTGGGAGGATTGCTTGAGTTTGGGAGTTTAAAACCAGCCTGGGCAACAGAGCAAGATCTCGTTTCTATAAAAAATTTTAAAATTAGCCAGGCGCGGTGGCCAATGCCTGTGGTCCCAGCTCTTGGGAGGCTGAGGTGGGAGGATCACTTGAGCCCAAGAGTTAGAGGTTGCAGGGAGTTCTGATCGTGTCATTGCACCCCAGCCTGGGCAACAGGGCAAGACCCTGTATCTAAAAAAAAAAAAAAAAGCCAGAAAATGACCTCCATAATGAATTATTGCTATAACATGTTAATATGTTGATGTCACACACAGACACTGTCTGGCCAAAGAGGCGGGATAAATGAGGGAGATGGTGAAACACCTACCAGTTGCTCAATATTGAGGAGTCAAGAATACCTAATCAGGAAAAAAATTCAAGGAGATAGAATAAAAGCAACATTACCCACCCACTCCTGCCCAAGAATGACTTAAGAGAACAGATGCATGGTTTAGTTTGTGGGAGAAACATTAGAGAAATACAGTCCCTGTGGGAGAAGTTTTATTTTTTTCCTGGTACTCTGTACTGTTTCCTTTTAGCTCTCCAATGCTGATGAAGCTAAGCAAGTTTGTGAGAGAGACAGAGAGGGAGGCAGAGAGAGAGAGAGAGAGAGAGGATGGACAGGGGATGACACTTGGTGCTAAGTGTCCAGGTATTTGGTTCAGTTTCAGTATTGACCTGATGCCACTGGTTTTGCCTTGCTTGGACAAGAGGAATAGTTGATCCACCTTCTTCCTTCCTTCCTTCCTTCCTTCCTTCCTTCCTTCCTTCCTTCCTTCCTTCCCTCCCTCCCTCCCTCCCTCCCTTCCTTCTGTCCCTCCCTTTTTCTTCCTCCCTCCCTCCCTCCTTTCCTTCCTTCCTTCCTTCCTTCCATCCTTTTTCTTTCTTTCATCCTTCCCTTCTTCCTTCCCCTCTCTCTCTTTCTTCCATCTTTTTTCTTCTTCCCTCCTTCCTTCTCTCTCTCACTCTTTCTTTGTCTGGCTCTGTCACCCAGGCTGGAATGCAATGGCTTGATCATAGCTCACTGCAGCCTCAACCTCCAGGGCTCAAGTCAACCTTCTAGTTCGGTCTCCCTCGTAGCTGGGACTACAGGTGTGCACCACTGCACCTGGCTAATTTATTATTTTGTTGTTGTTGTTGAGATAGGGGGGTCTCCCTATGTCGTCCAGGCTGGTCTTAAACTCCTGGCCTCAAGCAATCATCTGGCTTCAGCCTCCCAGATTGCTGGGATTATAGAGGTGAGCCACCGCACCTGGCAGTCTGCCTTTCAGCAATTATTTATTGAGTTCTTCCTGTTGTCCAGGCACTGTGCTAGGCTTTGAGGATTCAACAGAGAATGAAACTGTCATTGTAAACACAGTAATAACAGTAGCAAACACTCATATTGGGGCTTACCATGTGTGGGACACTGTCCTGGGCGTGCTGCATAGAATTAAGTTATTTCATCCTCACAATGACACTGTGAAGGATGTGTTTTTATTATCCCCATTTTACAGATGAGGAAACTGGCCCAGAGAGGTGAAGTGATTTACCCAAGGTCACATAGCAGGAGGCGGCTGATCCTGAATCCAAGCCCAAGCAGGCTGGTTGCAAAGATGGGGATATTTCTCTGCCAACTCCTGGCAGCAGCCACTGGTTGAGGAATATTCCAGGGGTAGCACATGTGACCTGTCCCCTGCAGATGGGCCTCACTCCTGTGGCCAGAGGAGCCCCAGGTCGGGAGCGGCAGGTGCTAGGGGCAGGGAGCCATGGGCAGACAGGAGGTGTGGGCACTGGTAGGATTTTCTAGAAGAGGCTTGTGAAGCAGAAATGTCTTTTGAGCTGGACCTTGGGGATGGGGAGAGGGAAGGGTATTCAGGGTGGTGAAAGTCAGGGGTGTGGTCAAGATTGTCTCAGAGCATCAGCTTCGTGTAGTGAGAAGTGAGGATGGAAGGAATTCTGGGGCCACATCGTGGCACATATATGGGGCTGGCGAAAGGACTCAGACTTTATTCAGCTGGTTGTGGAGAGAGTCTCTACGGGATCGGGATTGGCTAATGGATGAGCTGATTGCTTTTTTGTTGTTGTTGTTGGCTTTTTTTGTTTATTTGTTTTTGTTTTTTGAGACGGAGTTTCACTCTTGTTGCCCAGGCTGGAATGCAGTTGTACAATCTCGGCTCACTGCAACCTCTGCCTCCCGGGTTCAAGTGATTCTCTTGCCTCAGCCTCCCAAGTAGCTGGGATTACAGGCATGCGCCACCATGCCTAGTTAATTTTGTATTTTTAGTAGAGATGGGGTTTCACCATGTTGGTCAGGCTGGTCTCGAACTCTTGACCTCAAATGATCCACCTGCCTTGGCCTCCCAAAGTGCTGGGTTTACAGGCATGAGCCACCGTGCCTGGCCAAGACTCACACTTTATTCACCTGGCTGTGGGGAGTCTTTAGGGGACTGGCTAATGGATGAGCTGATTGTTTATGGTGACTTGGAGGAGATGAGATTCAGGGAAGGATGAGTGTGGCCTACTGCAAGTGGGAGGGGAAAGACAAGGGGGAGTCACCAGCTCTGATTATGTGTAGAATGTGGAAATGAAGGAAAGAGAGAAGGAAGGAACCCCACAATGTCTGGGGTGATCGATTCCCCTGCATTTGGGGTTTCTTGCAAATGTGACCTCCAGAGGGCTCCCGTGAATACCTGAGTCAGGCCACATCCCTCATCTCCTTAGACCCTTTCATGGCTCCCACCTCATTCAGCGCAAAAGCCAAAGTTCTCCCTATGGCCCACAAGACCCTGTACCTTCTGTCCCCCTTATCTCCCTGCCCTCACCTCCTGGCCCCATTACCTCCCTGCCCTCACCTCCTGGCCCCCTCACTCACTCTGCTCCAGCCACACTGGCCTCTGTTCCGTTCCTTGGACACATCAGCCACGCGGCCAGCCATAGCGCCTTTGCAGGGGCCTTTTCCTCTGCCTTGGAATGCTCTTCCCACAGACACCCTTATGCATCCTCCCTCATCCTCATCTCCCTTCAGGTCTTTACTCAAATATTTCTTTCTCAGTGAGGCCACTCTGGCCACTTTACCTAAATGACAGTCAGCTTCCCCTTCCCCCTCCTCCTCTACCGTTTTCTTTTCTCTATCTGACATTCTGTCTATTTCACGGGTTTTTCCTGTTTCTTGTCCATCTCCTTCATTAGAACGCCAGAAGAGGGACTTTTGTCTCTGTTATTCATGTCTTAGTCCCCAGTATTGAGAACAGTGCCTGGAATACAGTAGGTGCTCAATAAATATTGCTGGATGAATGAATGAATGATGAATGGATGCATGAGTGATGGGGAGGATAACAGAGCCACGAAGTGAAGTTGGGAGGAAGAATTCAGCCTGAGATTCAGCCCAACAGCCTGCACCCCTGGGGGTCTCCTCCCCTCCTTCCCCCGTCCTGCAGCCTCACTCAGTGTTCTGGGGCTGCCCAACCATCCAGCAATCCCGGGAGATCTGTTCATCTCGGTGGGAGGGTGCGCGTTTGTCTCACCGCACCATGATCACACCGTCCAGCTGGTGAAGAAGAAAGTGGGTGGAACACGAGACCAGCTGTGACATGGTTTATTCTCACCAGGGGATGAACACTTCCAGCCACACTCGGGGCTATGCTGGCTTGCTGGTCTCAGCTTCCATTCAACCTTGGCCATCTGGCCTGGTGTTTTATTTAGCTTTGTTCTCATGTATGTGGGGCAGTTCTGGAGTTTTGCCCCAAGTAATGAGAGCTCTTCTTGGCCTTTACTTTTTACTTTTTCTTTCATCTTGCTGGTTGCTTGTCTATGCAAAGATGGGGCAGGAGGGGTCCACCCTGCCCGAGATGGGGAACTTCGGGTTGTGGCCAGAATGAGCATAAAACCCCTTGTATATGCCCATATCTAACTATTGATGCTATCTCTACTTGTTGGTGCCTATATCCATTTATTGATGCCTATATCCACTTCTTGGTGCCTATATCCATTTATTGATATCTATATCCTCTTATTGGGCCTGTAGCTACTTATTGATACCTATATCCACCTATTGGTGCCTATATTCAGTTACTGATGCCTACATCTACTTATTGATGCCTACACCTACTTATTAATGCCTATATCTACTTATTGGTGCCTGTGGCTACTTATTGATGCTTATGCCTACTTATTGAGCCCTATATCCACTTATTCCTGCCTATATCTAGTTACCGGTGCCTATGTCTATTTATTGAGGGCTATATCTACTTATTGGTGCCTACGTCTACTTATTGGTGCCTATATCCACTTATTGATGCCTACATCTACTTATTGATGCCTATATTCACTTATTGATGCCTATATCCACTTATTGATACCTATATCCACTTATTGATACCTATATCTACTTATTGATGCCTATATCCACTTATTGATATCTATATCCACTTATTGATGCCTATATCAACTTATTGATCCTATATCCACTTATTGATTCCTATATCCATTTATTGATACCTGTATCTACTTATTGGTGCCTGCGGCTACTTATTGGTGCTTATGCCTACTTACTGAGGCCTATGTCCACTTATTCATGCCTATATCTGGTTACTGGTACCTATGTTTATTTATTGAGGCCTATATCTACCTATTGGTACCTATGTCTACTTATTGGTTCCTGTATCCATGTATTGGTGCCTATATCTATTTATTGATGTTTATATCCTCTTATTGGTGTCTGTAGCTACTTATTGATGGCTATAACCACTTGTTGGTGCCTATATTCACTTATTGATGCCTGTATCTATTTACTGATGCCTATATCCACTTATTGGTGTCTGTAGCTACTTATTGATGCTTATGCCTACTTATTGGTGTCTATATCTACTTATTGGTGTCTATATCTACTTATTGGTGTCTATATCTACTTATTGGTGTCTATATCTACTTATTGGTGCCTATATCCACTTATTGGTGTCTGTAGCTACTTATTGGGGCCTGCATCTTTTTTTTTTTTTGAGACACAGTCTCGCTGCCTCACCCAGGCTGGAGTGCAGTGGTTTGATCACTGCTCACTGCAACCTCCACCTCCTGGGTTCAAGTGATTCTCCTGCCTCAGCCTCCCAAGTAGCTGGGACTACAGGTGTGTGCCACCACGCTTGGCTAACTTTTTTTGTTTGCATTTTTAGTAGAGATGGAGTTCCACCATATTGCCCGAGCTGGTTTCAAACTCCTGAGCTCAGACAATCCGCCTGCCTCGGCCTCCTAAAGTGCTAGGATTACAGGTATAAGCTGCCGTGCCTGGCCATGCCTACATCTATTGATTCATGCCTCTATTCACTTATTGGTGCTTATACCCACTTATTGATGCCTATATCCACTTATTGATGCCTGTATCTACTTACTGGTATTTATATTCACTTATTGGTGCCTATATCCACTTATTGATACTTGTATTCACTTATTAATTCTTTTTTTTTTTTTTTTTTGAGACAGAGTCTCACTCCATCACCCAGGCTGGCATGCAATGGCATGATCTCAGCTCACTGCAACCTCCGCCTCCTGGGTTCCAGTGATTCTTCTGGCTCAGCCTCCTGAGTAGCTGAGATTACAGGCTACGCACCACCATGCCTGACTAATTTTTGTATTTTTAGTAGAGACGGGGTTTTACCACGTTGGCCAGGCTAGTCTCGAACTCCTGACCTCAAGTGATCCGTCCGCCTTGGTCTCCCAACATGCTGGGATTACAGGCATGAGCCACCACGCCCGGCCAGAATTTCCTCTCTCTCTAAGCCTGAATAACTTCTCATTGTGTGTGTGCACCACCCACATCTTTTTTTTTTTTTTTTGAGATGAAGTCTCGCTCTTGTCCCCCAGGCTGGAGTGCAATGGTGCGATCTCGGCTCACTGCAACCTCCGCCTCCCGGGTTCAAGTGATTCTCCTGCCTCAGCCTCCCGAGTAGCTGGGGTTACGGGCGTGCACTACCATACCCAGCTAATTTTTGTATTTTTAGTAGAGATGGGGTTTCACCATGTTGGCCAGGCTAGTCTCGAACTCCTGACCTCAGGTGATCCACCCACCTCGGTCTCCCAATGTGCTGGGATTGCAGGCGTAAGCCACCATGCCACACCTTTTTGTTTATCCATCCATCCCAAAAAATATCCATCGACGCATATTTGGGTTGTTTCCTAGTTCTGAGTTTTCAATTCTAGGAAGATCCTTAGCAGTTGCTCCACACCTGGCTCCCTACCGTGCACAGTGTTTGTTCAGAGCCTGGAAATTGCTTTTACTATCAGCCAAATAAAACATCATCCGGAAGGTGACAAATGCATCTGAAGGTCGATTACAAATGACATTTAGATGATCTTCATCCTGGAGCCTCCTTAGGAGCTGTTAGAATCCACGGTCTGCTGAATTTCACACTCTCCAGCCTAGAACTTGGGCGGCAAGAACATTTCCCTGGGTCTTAGCAACCCCGGTTTTGTTCAGGGCTGCATTAAAATGTTTTATTGATGGAGCTCTTAGCACACAGAGAAAGCCAGGATCAAATGACAAGTGAAAGAAAGAGGATCAAGGCCAGAGAGAGAGAGAGAGAGAGAACAAGAGAGAGGAGGGGAGGAGATGTGATTTCAAACTTAGATGTTGTTTTTAAGCTGTTTTTTAAAAATTTATTTATTTAAATTTTTTTTTAGGCAGTCTTACTCTGTTGCCCAGGCTGCAATGCAGGGGCGCAATCTTGACTCACTGTAACCTCTGCCTCCCAGGCTCAAGCGGTTCTTGTGCTTCGGCCTCTCAAGTAGCTGGGATTATAGGTGCCCGCCACCACACCTGGCTAATTTTTGTATTTTGTATTTTCAGTAGAGACAGAGTTTCACCATGTTGGCCAGGCTGGTCTTGAAATCCTGGCCCCAAGTGATCTGCCTGCCTCGGCCTCCCAAAGTGTTTGAGCTGCTTTTAAAGGAACACTTCTGTGCTCTCAACCAGGACTCCACACCTGTGTATATTCCACTCGAAGGCAAACCCCCCGAAGTGCTGGGATTACAGGTGTGAGCCACCTCGCCCAGCTTTACACTCTTTGACAGAGCAATTCCACCTCTGGGGATTTATTCTGCAGAGATACTTGTAGAAAACCTGAAGATCTACAATGCAGGACATTGGCTGCAACATTCTGGGAAATAGCAAGAAATCAGAAAGACCCAGAGGTCCAGACCAGATAAATTTGATGGAGTCATTGAAAAATACTATCAGAAGCTGGGTATGGTGGTGTGTGCCTGTAATCTTAGCTACTTGGGAGGCTGAGGCAGGAGGATTGCTTGAGCCTAGGAGGTTCAGGCTGCAGTGAGCTATGATCATGCCACTGTACCCCAGTCTGGGTGACGTAGCAAGACCCCATCTCAGAAAACAACAACATAAAAATAAACTATAGGAACTGATATGGAATATTTGTAAGAAACATTCCCATAGGAACTGATGTGGAATGTTATCTAAGATATATTACTAAGTATAAAAAAGTTGTAGACTTTTAATATATATGTATGTATGTATGTATATGCACATACATAATCTCACAAATTCCATGTTTGTAAAAAGTTATTCTACATGTATGTAACTGCCTATTAATTTTTGTATTGCTGCCATACCAAATTACCACAAAATAAATGCCTTAACCACACTCAGTGGGCCGGGGGCAGTGGCTCACACCTGTAATCCCAGCACTTTGGGAGGCCAAGGTGGGTGGATCACCTGATGTCAGGAGTTCAAGACCGGCCTGGCCAGCGTAGTGAAACCCCGTCTCTACTAAAAATACAAAAATTAACAGGGCATGGTGGCAGGTACCTGTACTTCCAGCTACTCTGGAGGCTAAGGCATGAGAATTGCTTGAACCCAGGAAGTGGAGGTTGTAGTGAGCTGAGATCGCACCACTGCACTCCAGCCTGGACGACAGAGTGAGGTTCCACCTCAAACAAAACAAAACAAAACAACAAAACAAAAGAAAACAAACCACTCACTTATTATCTCACAGTTTCTATAGGTCAGAAATCCAACAGGCCTGGCTGGGCTGAAATCAAAGTGTTGCTTGGCTGTGCTTCCTTCCAGAAGCTCTAGGGAAGAATCTGTTTTCTTGTTCATTTACGTTGTTGGCAGAATCCAGTTTCATGCTGCGTAGGACTGGAATCCTGTTTCCTTGCTTGCTGTCAGCAGCGGGGGTCATTCTCAGCTTCCAGGGGTGGCCTGCATTCCCTGGCTCGTGGCCTCCTTCATCTCACAGCCAGCAACAGTGTTTCGAGTCTATCTCTTGTACTTTATTTTAAGAGACAGGGCCTTGCTCTGTCACCTAGGCTGGAGTGCAGTGGTGAGGTCACAGCTCACTGCAGCCTCAACTTCCCCGGCTCAAGTGATTCTCCCACCTTGGCCTACTCATTTTTAGTTTTTAAATTTTCCTCCAAGATGGGTGGAAAAAGACATTTTCCCACGCCAGAGAATAAAAGGAGAGCTTGTCAGATTACAGTCCAGCCCCTGCCTGGCTCTATGTTGAATTCCTTAGATAAAGGACATATTGGGGCTTCCTAAGCTCCCACCCCCTTCCAAGGATCATCTTTCCCCTTCCTTTTTTTTCTTTTTTTAAAGAGTCAGGGTCTCACTCTGTCACCCCAGCAAAAGCGCAGTGGTGCAATCATAGCTCACTGCAGCCCTGACCTCCTGGGCTCAAGTGGTCCTCTGGCCTCAGCCTCCCAAGTAGCTAGGACTACAGGCACACACCGTGATACCTGGCTCTAGCATCACGTGCTTTTCCAATGTGTATGATGAACCTGCAAAGTTTCAGAGAATGTTTTTCCTGTACTTTAAAAAAATTAAGGGGCCAGGCGCGGTGGTTCACGCCTGTAATCCCAGCACTTTGGGAGGCCGAGGTGTATGGATCACGAGGTCAGGAGTTTAAGACCAGCCTGGCCAAGATGGTGAAACCCCGTCTCTACTAAAAATACAAAAAAATTAGCTGGGCGTGGTGGCACACGCCTGTAATCCCAGCTACTCCAGATGCTGAGGCAGAGAATTGCTTAAACCTGGATGGGTGGAGGTTGCAGTGAGCCACTGCACTCCAGCCTGGGCGACAGAGTGAGACTCCGTCTCAAAAAAAAAAAAAAAAAAAAAAATGTGGTGTATCTTCTACTCATTTTTACCAGTTGTGACCACTTCTTTCATTTGTGAGTGGTGAAGCCTGGTGTCTGTCACAGCCATGTAAATGTTTCTGTCCACATGGGAGGGTCACAGAAAGCATCCCCAGACTTCCCTGTGGTCTCTCCCTCTCTGTCTGTTCCCCTAGAGCTCCTGGACCAGGCTGTGTGAATCAGGAGCATCTCCAGGTGCCATCCGGTTGCCATGGCAATTCAGGCCAGTCCAGGCTTGGCAGTGGAGGGGTCAGCTCCCATTTCAGGTGTGGGAAAGTGGTGGGTACCACCGATACCTGGCGTATCGGACAGGTGCTATGATTGTTATTCCATTAACGATGAGGCTTTCTGTGGCCTCAGGCTTCGTGTTGTTTATTTTCTTCTATTTACTTTTCCCATTGTCTTCTCTTTGGTGCTGTCTGTTGGTGGAACCCGGCTGATTCTCGGTGAAGCCAAGTCCATGTACTTTGCCACTTCCTCCGTACTGAGGTTGGGCAAACAGAGAGAGAGAGAGAGAGAGAGAGAGAGGACAGCACATTTGGTCATGGGGCCCCTGCAGGTGCCAGGTGCAGACACCCGGCTGGGGAGGGAGCGACCGCTGGCTGGAAATGTGTTTGTTTCTCGTGTGTACACACAGGACAGCTGGGGCTCCGTTGGAACCACTCACTAGTGCTCTGCAAAGCGTCCTTGGTGATGTAGCTGGAGCGGATGTCCCCCTTTCCTGCAGATGCCCCGCTCTGCCCACCTGCCCCAGGTTAACACTAGACCAGGTGTGGACCTAGCACTTTCCGTGGCCCAGCGCTGTGCTCATTGCATTGACTTGTCATGGAGGAGCCTAATAACCCTTCACGACAACAGCTTTCTGAAGTACTCGCCATGATCCCCACGTTGTGGAGGAGAAAGCAGAGACTCAGAGGCTTAGGCGATTCTCCTGGGACCCCACAGTTCATTGTTGCGTGAAGAGGTTGGAACTTGCTCCAGAATATGCCTTATTTCCTGGCATAATTTATCCCTTCCCTACTTAGAAAAACATCCCAGGCTGGGCACAGTGGCTCACACCTGTAATCCCAGCACTTTGGGAGGCTGAGGGCGGGAGGACCATTTGAGGCCAAGTATTAGGGATCACCCTGGGCAACACAGCGAGACCCTGTTTCTCAAAAAATAAAATAAAATAATTAGCTGGGCATAGTGGTGTGCACCTGTAGTCCCAGCTACTCGAGAGGCTGAGGTGGGATGATCGATTGAGCCCGGGAGTTCGAGGCTGCAGTGAGGTAGGATCATGCCTCTGTACTCCAGCCTGGGTGACAGAGTGAGACCCCATCTCAAAAATAATAATAAAACGGCGGGGCATGGTAGCTCACGCCTGTAATCCCAGCACTTTGGGAAGCTGAGGTGGGAGGATCATCTGAGGTCAGGAGATCGAGACCAGTCTGGCCAACATGGTGAAACCCCATCTGTACTAAAAATACAAAAATTAGCTGGGCATGGTGGTGGGCGCCTGTAATCCCAGCTACTCAGGAGGCGGAGGTAGGAGAATCACTTGAATCCAGGAGGCAGAGGTTGCAGTGAGCCGAGATCACGCCGCTGCACTGCAGCCTGGGTGACAGAGTGAGACTCTGTCTCAAAATAATAATAATAATAGTAAAATTTAAAAAATAAATACATAAAATTGAAAAGTCACAGACCCCTGGTGGTGGTTTGGAAGGGGCTTAATGACATTTTCCTGGGTAGACTCATTCCTAAGAATATTCATTCATTTATTCATTCATTCAGGCAAGAAATAGTGAAGGTATTGGAGACTCAGTGGCAAATGAGACAGGCCAAGATCCTTGTTCAAATTCAGCTGAGATCCTATCAGGGAGGTGGATGTTATAGAAGCCTGCGTGTATGTACTGGCCTCAGGGAGCAACAAACATCTTAAGGAAGACCTCACAGGCGAGCGTGATGAGAGCGCCTGCTGGGGGTGGTGCTTTGGGTGGATGATTCTGCAAGCCGGCATCTGATCACAGCCTTGCATGACGACAGGAAGCTAGCTTGTCTGAGACTAGGGGAAAAGCATTCCAGGAAGAGGGAACAGCAGGTGTGAAGGTGGAATGAGCTTGGCACAGCCCAGAAACAGGGACGAGGCCAGTGATTCTGAGGCTAAAAGTGCAACAGGGAGAAGGAGAGGGGACAAAGTCACAGGGATGAGGCAGCCTGGGAGAATGCGGCTTTTATTCCAGCAAAAGCAAATGTGCTGATTGACATTTTTTGTTTTTATTTTTATTTATTATTATTATTATTTTTTGAGATGGAGTCTCACTATTGCTCAGGCTGGAGTGTAGTGGCATGATCTCAGCTCACTGCAATCTCTGCCTCCTGGGTTCAAGCAATTCTGCCTCAGCCTCTCGCTGGGATTACAGGCACGTGCCACCAAGCCCGGCTAATTTTTGTGATTTTAGTAGAGACAGGGTTCCGCCATGTTGGCCAGGCTGGTCTTGAACCCCTGACCTCAGGTGATCTGCCCACCTGGGCCTTCCAAAGTGCTAGGATTACAGATGTGAGCAACGGTACCTGGCCTGATTGACATTTTAGAAAGACCCCACTGACTGCAGAGGAGAGAATGGATTGGGAGTGGGAGTAGGGAAGAAGGCAGCCCCAGTCCAGATGATTGAGGGTGGCAGCCATGCAGTGCAGGAAGTGGTTGGATTCAGGATATATTTTGTATTTATTTATTTATTTATTGAGATGGAGTTTTGCTCTTGTTGCCCAGGCTGGAGGGCAATGGCGTGATCTCGGCTCACCACAACCTCCGCCTCCTGGGTTCAAGCGATTCTCCTGCCTCAGCCTCCCAAGTAGCTGGGATTACAGGCATGCGCCACCACGCCCAGCTAATTTTGTATTTTTAGTAGAGATGGGGTTTCTCCATATTGGTCAGGCTGGTTTCGAACTCCCGACCTCAGGTGATCTGCCCGCCTCGGTCTCCCAAAGTGCTGGGATTACAGGCGTGAGCCACCGCACCAGCTTTGTTTTTATTTTTATTTTTTATTTTTTTGAGACAGAGTCTCGCTCTGTCACCCAGGCTGGAGTGCAGTGATGCAATCTTGGCTTACTGCAACCTCCTCCTCCCGGGTGAAAGTGATTCTCCTGCCTCAGCCTCCTGAGTAGCTGAAATTATGGTGCCCACCATCACACCTGGCTAATTTTTGTATTTTTAGTAGAGACAGGATTTCATCATGTTGTCCAGGGTGGTCTCGAACTCCTGACCTCAAGTGATCCTCCCGCCTTGACCTCCCAAAATGCTAGGATTACAGGCATGAGCCACCATGCCTGGCTTATTTTTATTTTTGAGACAGGGTTTCACTTTGTCATCCAGGCTGGAGTGCAGTGGCATGATCACAGTTCACTGCAGCCTCGACTTCCTGGGCTCACGTGATCCTCCTGCCTCAGCCTTCTGAGTAGCTGGGATTACCGTTGCCATTGCATGCCACCATGCTTGGCTAATTTAAAAAAAATTATTTTTTGCAGACAGGGTCTCACTATGTTGTTCGCTATGTTGTTCAGTTGAACTCCTGGGCCTAAAAGATGCTCCTGCCTTAGCCTCCCAAAGTGTTGAGATTATAGGCATGAGCCCCCATGTCCAGCCCTCAGGATATATTTTGGAGGTGAGTAGA
The DNA here is from genome assembly GCF_009828535.3 of Hylobates moloch. Classification (NCBI taxonomy): domain Eukaryota; kingdom Metazoa; phylum Chordata; class Mammalia; order Primates; family Hylobatidae; genus Hylobates; species Hylobates moloch. The sequence continues at coordinate 46,732,097 of NW_026652287.1, read as the reverse complement.
TGGTACCTGCGAATGGATTTGATGCCTGGAGTTAAGGGAAGTGAGAAACCATGATTGACAACTCAATTTCTGGCTTGGGTATCAGGGTGAATTTGGAAGCCTATAATGAGATGGGGGAGAATGGGAGCTATATGCTATAGCACCAGAGAGGGAAATTGAGCATCCTATGTCAGGCTGTGGGATAAGCAGGTGCACGTCTCCAAAGATGTCACCTGGGATATGAGCTTTAGGTTTTGACTTCCTGCTCCTCTTCCTACCTTCCCAGGTAGAAACACTCCTTCTGCTTTCAGAACTTAATGAATTAATTAATTTTCAGAGATGGGGCCTCACTCTGTCACCCAGGCTGGAGTACAGTAGCGTGATCATTGCTCACTACAACCTCGACCTCCTGGGCTGATCCTCCCGTCTCAGCCTCCTGAGTAGCTGGGACCACAAGTGAGAGCCACAGAGCCTGGCTTGTTCAGAATTTTTGCCATCAAAGTGCTTACACTGTGTCTGGTTTCTGGGATTTTAGTTAATGTACACAGATCACCCAACCTGTAAACTGGATTCTTTCTCTTTTTTTTGTCGCCCAGGCTGAAGTGCAGTGGTGCTATCTCCGCTTACTGCAACCTCCGCCTCCCATGTTCAAGCGATTCTCCTTACTCAGCCTCCTGTGTAGCTGGGACTACAGATGTGCACCACCACACCCGGCTAATTTTTGTATTTTTAGTAGAGATGGGGTTTCACCATGTTGGTCAGACTGGTCTCAAACTGCTGACCTCAAGTGACCCACCCACCTCGGCCTCCCAAAGTGCTGGATAATAGGCGTGAGCCACTGCACCCGGCCGATGTTTTCTTTCTTTAATATCGTTGTGGCCGGGCGCGGTGGCTTACACTTATCATCCCGGAGCTTTGGGAGACCGAGACAGGAGGATCACTTGAGGCCAGGAGTTTGAGACCAGCCTGGGCTGCATAGGGAGATCCTGTCTCTATGAAAAATTTAAAAATTTTAAAAATTAGCCTGCTGTGGTGGCACGGGCCTGTGCTCCCAGCTACTTGGGAGGATCACTTGAGCCCAGGAATTCAAGGGTGCTATGAGTTATGATGGTGCCACTGTGCTCCAATCTGGGCGACAGAGCAAGACCCTGCCTCTTAAAAAAAAAGAAAAAGAAAAAGAAAAAAAATATATATGTGCAGGAAGAATATTTTTGGGGAGGGGTGAAATAAAACCTTGTAGCTGGAACACACTTGAATCTACCTCGTTTTCAGTTTTATTTCTGTGAAATGGGAAGAAAAATGGCATCCGTGCAGAAGTGGTTATAAAAGGAAAGCAGATTTCTTTTTCAACACAGTGGGAAAGTATTTGGCAAAACACAAAAGACTTTATAAATGCACAATCGTGGGCAATTAAGGGTGAGGTTTCACGGGAGTAAATTGAAGCTTAAAAGCGTCATGAAGGATAGCTCTATTAAACTCCATTAGTTATAGGATTTCGAAAGAAACCGGAAGGTAACTGCATTTGTTAAGCTGATACTGAGTTGATCTGCTTAGAGAGGCTGGGAGAGTTCTCATTTCTTTGCATGCTTAAAGCAGGGCGAGAGGAAATGGAATGGAGATAATTCTTCCTTCCTTCCTTTCTTCAATTGGTTCTTTGCAATCTGGGGGAGCCTCATTCTGTGCACCACCTACTTATACCTGTGGGTGTTGAAGTGACTTATGAAATGTTTCTGTATGGGGTTGAGCTTAATTTGTTTTCTTTCTTTTTCCTTTTTCTCTCTCTTTTCTTTCTCTTTCTCGCTCCTCTCTTTTCTTTCTCCTTTCTTTCTCTCTCCTTTCTTCCTTTTTCTCTTTTCTTTCTCTCTTCTTTTTCTCTTCTCTTTGTCTCTCTTCTTTCTTTTCTTTCTTTCTTCTCTCTTTCTCTTTCTCTCTCCTTTCCTTCTCTTTCTCTCTCTCTTTCTCTTCCTCTCTCCTTTCTCTTTTCTTTTTCTCTCTCTTCTTCCTCTCTCTTTTCTTCCTCTCTTTTCCTTTTCTTTTTCTCCTTCTCACTCCTTTCTTTTCTTTCTCTCTTCTTTGTTTTTCTTATTCTCTCTCCTGTCTCTCTCTTCTTTCTCTCCTCTCTCTTTTCTTTTTTCTCTCTCATTTCTTTCTCTTCTCTTTCTCTTTTCTTTCTTCCTTCTCTTTCTCTCTCTTCTTTCTCCTTCCTTCCTCCTTCCTTCCTTCCTCCCTCCTTCCTTCCTTCTTTCTTTCCTTCCTTCTTTCCTTCCTTCCTTTTTGACAGGGTCTTTCTTTCTTTCTTTCTTTTTCTTTCTTTCTTTCTCTCTCTCTCTCTCTCTCCTTTTGAGACAGGGTCTCCCTTCCCTTCCCCTTCCCCTTCCTCCTTTTCTCTCTCTCTCTCTTTCTTTCTTTCTCTCTCCTTTTGAGACAGGGTCTCCCTTCCCTTCCCCTTCCTCCTTCCCTTCTCTCTCTTTCTTTCTTTCTCTTTCTCTCTCTCTCTCTTTCTTTCTTTCTTGATGGAGTCTCACTCTGTCACCCAAATTGGAGTGCAGTGGCGAAATCTCGGCTCACTGCAACCTCTGCCTCCTGGGTTCAAGCGATTCTCGTGCCTCAGCCTCCCGAGTAGCTGGGATTACAAGTGCCCGCCACCATGCCCAGCTAATTTTTGTATTTTTAGTAGAGATGGGGTTTCACCATTTTGTCCAGGCTGGTCTTGAACTCCTGATCTCAAGTGATCCTCCTGCCTTGGCCTCCCAAATTTCTGGGATTACAGGCATGAGCCACTGTGCCCGGACTCTTTCTTTCTCTTTCTCTCTTTCTTTTTCTCCTCTTTCTCTCTCTTTTCTTTCTGTCCTCTCTTCTTTCTCTCTCTCTTTCTTTCTTTCTTTCTTTCTTCCTTTCTTCTTTCCTCTCTCTCCTTCCTTCCTTCCTTCTCTTTCTTTCTAACAAGGTAGCCTATCTGTAGCCCAGGCTGGAATGCAGTGGCACAATAATAGTACACCACAGCCTCGAACTCATGGGCTCAAGGTTTCCTCCCATCTATGCCTTTCGAGTGTCTAGGACTACAGGTACATGCCACCTGGCTAATTTTTTTAAACAAAGTTTATTTTGTTGTTTTTGTTTTTAGAGACAGGGTCTTGCTATGTTGCTCAGGCTGGTCTCAAACTTCTGGGCTGAAGCAATCCTCCTCCCTCGGCCTCCCAAACTGTTGTGATTACAGGCATGAGCCACCGTGCATGGCCTAATTCTATTTCATTCATGCCAGCCTCCCAATAGATATGCTTTTCTTGGACAGCTACTGAGAGGCTAGTTGTAGGGGCTGACTCAGGTGGGAAAAATCAGTCTGGGACTGGAAATATGCTTTTGGGTAAGGTGTAGATTCCAAAAGCCATGGACCATGTCACCCACAGCCACACAGGCCTCTTCTTTGTTCCTTGAGACACACAGTCCTGCCTCAAGACCCTCGCATGTGCTGTTCCTTCTGCCTGGAAAGCTCTTCTTTCAGATACCCACGTGGCTCCTCACCTCCCTCAGGCCTCTCTCAGATGTCACCTCCTCAGCGAGGCTGTCTCTGCGCCCCTATTTAATAAAGTCACCAGTCGGGCCGGGCGCGGTGGCTCACGCCTGTAATCCCAGCACTTTGGGAGGCTGAGGCAGGCGGATCACGAGGTCAGGAGATCGAGACCATCCTGGCTAACGCAGTGAAACTCCGTCTCTATTAAAAATACAAAAAAATTAGCCAGGCGTGGTGGCGGGCGCCTGTAGTCCTAGCTACTTGGGAGGCTGAGGCAGGAGAATGGCGTGAACCCGGGGGGCGGAGCTTGCAGTGAGCTGAGATCACACCACTGCACTCCAGCCTGGGCGACAGAGCGAGACTCCGTCTCAAAAATAAATAAATAAATAAATAAAATAAAGTCACCAGTCTACCCAACTCTTCTTCTTCTCCTTCTTCCTCTTCCTCTTCTACTTCTTCTTCTTCTTCTGACACAGGGTCTCACTCCATTGCTCAGGCAGGAGTTCAGTGGGACAATCATGGCTCACTGCAACCTCAACATCTCAGGCTCAGACAATCCTCCTGCCTTAGCCTCCCGAGTAGCTGGGACCACAGTCACGTGCCACCATGCCTGGATAATTTTTAAAAAATTATTTGTAGAGACAGGGTCTTGTTATGTTGCCCAGGCTGGTCTTGAATTCCTGGCCTCAAGTGATCCTCCTGCCTTGGCCTCCCAAGTGCTTGGATTACAGGCATGAGCTGGCGTAGGCAGCCAGCCTACACACCTTACCCCTCTTTGTTAAGGACTGAATGGTGTCTTCCCAAATTCATATGTTGAAGTCTAAACTCCAGTATCTCAGAATGGGGCTGTATATGGAGACAGGATCTTTACAAAGGTAATTAAGGTAAAAGGAGGTCAGATGAGTGGCCCTAATTCAATATTACTGGTGTTCTTATAAGAAGAGATTAGCCACAAAAAGACCTCAGTAAGTGTGTGAGGTAATGCATATGTTAATTAGCTCAAGTTAACCATTCCACAATGCGTACGTGTTCGAGAACATCATGTTGGACATCATAAATATATACAATTTTGTAATCCCAGGTATTCGGGAGGCTGAGGCGGGAGAGTTGCTTGAAACTAAGAGGTACAGGGTGCAGTGAGCTGGGATCGTGCCACTGAACTCCAGCCTGGGCAACAAGAGTGAAACTTTGTCTCAAATAATATATATATGTGTGTGTGTGTGTGTGTATGTGTGTATGTATGTGTGTGTGCGTGTACATATATATATATATATACAATCTTTTTTTTTTTTTTTTTTTTTGGATGTGTTGTCTCCTTTTCCCCCCGCCGGGGGGGAGTGGCACGATCTCAGCTCACTGCAAACTCTGCCCCCCAGGTTCACGCCATTCTCCTGCCTCAGCCTCCCGAGTAGCTGGGACTACAGGCACCCGCCACCACGCCCAGCTAATTTTTTGTACTTTTAGTAGAGACAGGGTTTCACCGTGTTAGCCAGGATGGTCTCGATCTCCTGACCTTGTGATCCGCCTGCCTCGGCCTCCCAAAGTGCTGGGATTACAGACGTGAGCCACCACGTCCGACATATATATATATATAACTTTTATTTGTCAGTTTAAAAACTTTTTTTTTGTTTTGTTTTTTTAGACATGGTCTGGCTTTGTCACCCAGGCTAGAGAGCAGTGGCACAATCTTGGCTCACTGCAACCTCTGCCTCCCAGGTTCAAGTGATCCTCCCACCTCAGCCTCCCAAGTAGCTAGAACTACAGGCATGCGCCACCATGCCTGGCTAATTTTTGTATTTTTAGTAGAGATGGGGTCTCACTATGTTGCCCAGGCTGGTCTCAAACTCCTAGGCTCAGGCAATCTGCCTGCCAAAGTGCTAGGATTACAGGCATGAGCCACCACACGTGGTCCTTTGGCCCTTCCCAGCACTTTTCAACTCCTAATCTCTATATAATGTACCCACTTATTTTGTTCCTTGTCTGTCTCCCTCCTAGAATGCCTTCTCCATGAGGGTGGGGACATTTGCCAGTCTTATTCATGGCTGCATCCCCAGGATCTAGCACAGAGCCAGGCACAAATTGGGTGGTCGCTCATTGTTGAATGATTAAGTGATTGGAGATAAATATCTTGGGGCTTCAAGGTCCTTTGGTGTGTTGAGTGTCCACCTGATAAATGTGTGAGTGGAGGAAACTCTGTCTCTTTTCTCTTTTCAAAAACCAGCTGTTGGCCAGGCACAGTGGCTCATGCCTGTAATCCCAGCACTTTGGGAGGCAGAGGTGGCCGGTCACTTGAGATCAGGAGTTCGAGACCAGCCTGGCCAACATGGTGAAACATGAAACATGGTGAAACCCCGTCTCTACTAAAAATTCAAAAGTTAGCTGGGTGTGGTGGCACACGCCTGTAATCCCAGCTACTCAGGAGAATCGCTTGAACCCGGGAGGCGGAGGTTGCAGTGAGCCAAGATCGCACCACCACTCTAGCCTGGGCAACAGAGTAAGACTCCATCTCAAACAAACAAACCAAAAAACAGCTGTAACCTGGTGTGGTGGCATGCACCTGTCATCCCAGCTACTCAGGAGAGAGGCCGAGGCAGGAGGATTGCTAGAGCCCAGCAGTTCCATACCAGCCTGGGCAATATAGCAAGACCCCATCTCTTAAAAAAAAAAAAAATGAAGTTAAAAAAACAGAGAACCTGGTGAGAAGCAGTGTGGCTGGACAGGTGGCCACTCCCATGCGGATTTATTTATTTATTTATTTATTTATTTTTTGGAGACAGAGTCTCACTGTCACCCAGGCTGGAGTGCAGTGGTGGGACCTCGGCTCACTGCAGCCTCTGCCTCCTGGGTTCAAGCGAGCATGGGCCATCATGCTCGGCTAAATTTTTGTATTTTTAGTAGAGCCAGGGTTTCACCATGTTGGCCAGGCTGGTCTGGAACCCCTGACCTCAGGTGATCTGCCTGCCTCTGCCTCCCAAAGCGCTAGGATTACCTGCGTGAGCCACTGCATCCGGCCTTCCATGTGCATTTAAAACTGCCTCTTGAACTCACCCTTTCAGCTTTCCAGAGCTCACAGGACCCAGGGACTGAGGGAGAGCGAACCCCCAGGCCCATGGTGGCTCATTTTGCAGAAGGAGACATAGAGATACTGAGAAATCCAGCATCCCGCCCTCTGTGGCCGGCACCTGGGAGGTGGAGCGAGTGCCCGCGGCACAGCCTCATAGTCTTTTGCTCCATGGGGCACATCTGTTGCCGGGCAGCTCCTAAGAATTGGCTTTCTGGGCCCTGAGTTGCCAAGGAACTACTAAATCCCGGCCAGCCGGGGCTGGGGTGTATTTTGACTTTCTGTGAAGGAGGGTGGAGCCGCCTCTCCTGTCTTCTGAGTTCCCTTCTCCTTGCCCTCTGTGAGCTCTGTCTGCCTCTCCCTCACACTGGCCCTCTCTGTCTCCTCTTTCTTCCTCTAGTTTCCCCCTCACTGTGCTGGAGGGAGAAGACCCTGGGATTTCTGAGCGAGGCCCATGGATGTTGACGTCCTCCTGGGTCCCCGACTCCATGCTCTCGTGCCCCAGTTACTATGACGCCCTGCACAACCGCAGCTCGGGGCACGCCCAGCGCCCTGCAGGACACTCGGCCTCCCCGGTTCAGCATCTGCTTCGAGGGGCCCCCTCTGAGGCGGCGTGGCGGCGTGGTGGATCACCGAGATGTCATCTTGGCCCACCAGGCCCACAAAATCCACAGCACCCCCCAGGCCAGGAGGAAAGAATGGGAGTGAGTATGCCCCGGTGGTGGTGGTCGGGGGGTGGTGCGGCTGTACTGGGGATCTCTTGGGGGTTAGGATGTTAGGGAAGCAAATTCATGCGGCTGGAACATATTGATAAGGCTGTGCTGGCTTCTGAAATCTCAAAATCCTTCCCTGCTAATTGATCAATATTGGTTGCTTTAAGCCCCCTGGACCCCCCCTTCCGGCTCTGTGAATCCCTGAGCTGCCCCAGGCTGCGGCAACAAAGAGATTAACCATGGATGGGGCAGCCAGGACCTGGCTCCCGGGCTTGTGAGTGTCCACGCCTATGGGTTGGCAAATATTTATTTATTTATTTATTTCTGGTTTTTTTTTGAGACTGAATCTTGCCCTGTCACCCAGGCTGGAGTGCAGTGGCCCGATCTCAGCTCACTGCAACATCTGCCTCCTGGGTTCAAGAGATTCTTCTGCCTCAGCCCCCCCAAGTAGCTGGGACCACAGGCACACGCCACCACGCCTGGCTAATTTTTGTATTTTTAGTAGAGACGGGGTTTCACCATATTGGTCAGGCTGGTCTCAAACTCCTGACCTCAAATGATCCACCCACCTTGGCCTCCCAAAGTGCTAGAATTACAGGCGTGAGCCACTGCGCTCAGCCAGCAAATATTTCTGTTGAGATGGCTGAGAAATGCTGGTTTCTGGGGAAAAACGTGGAATCCCATTTCTACTTCCAGTGTTGAGTTGAAATCTGCGGGTTTAAGGGCTGGAGACAGAAGTGTGTGAAGGCAGAGAGGGACCTAGATAGGGCTGGGAGTACATGGTGGCTTCAGCTGAGTCTGGTTCTGGGTCCCCCTTTCTCTTTGTCAGTGACCCCAAAAGGGGGTCTTCTGGTGGGAGACACTGGGGGCAGAACTGGCTCTGTCATGTAGTTGCTGCTGGGCAATGTTGGATGAATGGCTTTCCTAAGCTGGGGTCTTGGCTGTTCGAGGGTTGAAGGTGGTTTGTGTGAAGGTTCAGTCTCAGGCCAGCCCCTAAGCATCCTTTTCCACACAGTGGGGGAGCTAGTGGGTTTTTTCTCCTTTCTTCCTCCCTCCCTCCCTCCTTCCCTTCTTTCCTTCCTTCCTTCTTTCCTTCCTTCCTTCCTTCCTTCCTTCCTTCCTTCCTTCCTTCCTTCTTTCCTTCCTTCCTTCTTCTTTCTTTCCCTCCCTCTCTCCTTTCCCTCTTTTCTTTCTTTTATTTCCTTTTAAGACAGGGTCTCTCTTCTCTCTCTCTCTCCTCCTTCCTTCCTTTTTTCCTTCTTTCCTTTCTTCCTTCCTTCCTTTCTTTTTGACAGGGTCTCTCCTTCCTTCCTTCTTTTCTTTTTTCCTTCCTTCCTTCCTCTTTCTTTCCTTCTTTCTTTCTTTCTTTCTCTCGTTCTTTCTTTCTCTTTCTTTCTTTCTCTTTCTTTCTTTCTTTCCTTTCTCTTTCTTTTTCTTTCTCTTTTCTTTCTTTCCTTTTGAGACAGGGTCCCTTCCCTTCCCTTCCCTCTCTCCTTTTCTCTTTCCCTTTCCCCTTCTCCTTTACTTTCCTTTTCCTCAAGAGTTTTTTTTTTTTTTTTTTTGCGAAGGCACAGGCCTAGAGTGGATTCCTGAGCAGACATCAAGAGTGTGGGATGAGAATATAAATATTATTTTGATTGGAGCTGAGGCTGATATGGACACTAATCAATTTAGGGGACCCCAAAATTTACTCTCTTACCCTCTTGATGCTCCAGACATCAAGGAATGCTCCATCCCTCTTGATGCTTCCCTGTGGCAAGCACATTTCACCAGACACCCACCCCGGCCCTATTTTTCCATTTGCAGGAGGGGAAGTGGGGTTATAAATGCCATTTGGGTTGGGAGGGTGCTGGTGAGGGAGTGTGTAAATACAGGGTGCAATGCAAACTGTTTTATTAAAGTGAGCCATTGCTCATTTTGAATCAAAGAGCTTCAGGATGGGGCTCAAGGTGGTGCAAGCTTGGCCCCAAAGTGGTTTCCTGAGGTTAGTCTGACATCTACTGGCGTGTTTGAGCATTGTTTAGGAAGGCATGTTGTGACTTCCCTGCCACCTGCCACAAAACTGGGTTCCTCTTAACCTCCCCTCCAACCACTCATCCGTCCACTCACCCACCTACCACCCACCCATTTAAACTTCTAATTGTGCATGCATCCATCCATCCATCGGTCCATCACCCATCCATCTTTCTACCCATCAATCCATTCATCCATCTCCCTGTTCTTTCTCCCATCCATCCATTTTCCAGCCATCTAACCACCTTCTCATTCACCCACCTGTCCACACATCTATCCATCCACCCAACCCACCCACCCACTCACCCATTCTTCCATTCTTCCATTCATCCATCCATTCTTCCATTCATTCTTCCATCCATCCACCCACCTATCATCTTATATACCAATCTATCCATCCACCCATTCATCATTCCATAAATAACCAGGAAATGCACCCATTCCGTTTAACGTCTGCCTTGGTTTCTAGAACCCATAAGAGTTGCTTTAATTTATTTTCATTTTTACAAATTTTAATTAATTAATTAATTTTAGAGGCAGGATCTTGCTCTGTCACCCAGGCTGGAGTGCAGTGGCCCTATCACGGCTCACGGCAACCTCTGCCTCCCGGGTTCAAACGATCCTCCCACCTCAGCCTTGCAAGTAGCTGGGACTACAGGTGCATGACACCATGCCCAGCTAATTAAAAAAAATTTTTTTTTGTAAAGATGGGATCTTGCTATGTTGCTCAGGTTGGTCTCGAACTCGTGGGCTCAAGCGACCCTCTTGCCTTGGCCTCCCAAATTGCTGGGATTACAGGCATGAGTCACCATGCCTGGCTCAAAGCGTCCTTATAGCCATGATCTCCAAACTTCTGGACTCCTACCCCAGCCAGCATAACAATTTTTCAGCACACTCATAGCTGAAATGCATAGCCACAGCCCATGCATTTTTATTTATATATAATTTATAAAAATATTTTGCTAAATGTGTTATTGCACTGTAAAATACACATAAAAATAAAAATATGAAAAGGATGAGACATCAACGAGATATATATATTTCCAAATGGCTTAATAGTTTGATTTAATAGTACAACACCCTTTTGCCCTTATGTTTTAGAAGTTTGCCTTTGGTTTTTGAATACCGTGTTCTGTAAGAGCGTTTTATTCTGAAAATGTTCCAATACGCTAAAAGCAGGAAAAAGAGCTCAGTGAAACTTTCATATCCATCAAAATTTAATAATTATCAGGATTGTGCCAGACTCACATCATAAATCCATATCCTCTTTCTGAGATATTTTAAAGTAAATCCCTGACCTTATGTGATTTTTGCAAACTGCAGACTACATCTCTAAAGCACACAGACACATCTTAGTCATATCACACTGACAATATTAATCATGATTTTTATATCTAATTTCCGGCCCACATTCAGATTTCCTTGCTCATCTTTTTACAGTTGAGTTTTTTGAATCAAGAAGGCCTGTGTGTTGCATTTCATCATTTCTCTCTCTTTTTATTGTGGTAAAATATACACAACATAAAATTGACCATTTTAACCATTTTTAAGCATACAGTTCAGTGGCATTAAGTACATTCGCATTGTTGTGCAACCGTCACCACCATCCATCTCCAGAACGTTTTGTTTGTTTTGAGACAGAGTCTCGCTCTGTCGTCCAGGCTGGAGTGCAGTGGCATGATCTTGGCTCAGGGCAACCTCCATCTCACGGATTCAAGGGATTCTCCTGCCTCAGCCTCCCGAGTAGCTGGGATTACAGACGCCTGCCACCATGCCCAGCTAATTTTTGTATTTTTAGTAGAGATGGGATTTTGCCATCTTGGACAGGCTGGTATCGAACTCCTGACCTCAAGTTGTCAGCCTCTCTTAGCTCCCAAAGTGCCAAGATTACAGGCATGAGCCAGCATGCCCGGCCGATCTCCAGAACTTTTTCATCACTCCAAACTGAAACTCTGTCTCCATGAAACACTCACTCCCCAGTCCCTGGCACCCACCATTCCACTTTATGTCTCTATGAATCTGATGACTCTAGGGACCTCATATAAGTAGAAACATACAGCATTTGTCCTTTTGTGTCTAGCTTATTTCACTAAGCATAATGTCCTCCAGGTTTATCCATGTTGTAGCATGTGTCAGAATTTTCTTACTTTTTAAGGCTGAATAATATTCCATTGTATGAATAGACCACATTTTGTCCATCCATCCATCCATCCATCCATCCATCCATCCATCCATCCATCCATCCATTCATCCATCCATCCACCTATCCCTCCATCCACCCATCCATCCATCCATCCGTGAACACTTGGGTTGCTTCTATTTTCGGGCTATTTAGAATAATGCTACTATGAACATAGGTGTACAAATAACTCTTGGAGACCCTGCTTTCTTTCCATTCTTGGAGATATATTCCTAGAAGCAGGATTGCTGCATTATATGGTAATTCTATATTTAATTCTCTGGTAGTCATGTCTTCTACATCTTACTTAGTCTATAGCAGTCTCTTCCTGATCCCCTATTTTCTATCCTATTGACTCGAGAAGAAACCCAGATAAATCATCCTGTAGAATGTCTCCCATTATTATTATTGTTGTTATTATTATTATTATTTAGAGACAAGATCTTCCTCTGTTACCCAGGCTGGCGACCAATGGGGGCAATCATAGTTCGGTGAAGCCTTGAACTCTTGGGCTCATGTGATCCTCCCTTCTTAGCCTCTGCAGTAGCTAGGACTACAGGTGTGCACCACCACACCCGGCTATTTTTCTATTTTTGTAGAGACAACATCTCACTATGTTGCCCAGGCTGGTCTCAAACTCCTGGCCTCAAGTGATCCTCCTGTCTCAGCCTCCCAAATCACTGGGATTATAAATGTAAGCTACTGCATCTCCTAAGCGTCTTCCATTCTTCATTGCTGTTGGAAGCTTTATTTTTATACCTGTGGTGGTTTTGTCCACCAGTAGGAACCCCGCCCAGGCACAGTACATGCCACAGTGAGGCTCACATGATTTCACCTCGCCGATTGTCTTCATGAGAATTCTGAATGTTTTCTGGCCACCTTCTGATAGCAATTGAATTAGATCACCACCGTGATTACTTCTCATGACTGACAGACTTTGGTCTGTTTGCTCCTTTCTGCTTGCGTTACTATCTTCTTCAATCTTCTTTTTTTCTCTCTCTTTTTTTTTTTTTTGAGACAGAGTCTTGCTTTGTCACCCAGACTGGAGTACAGTGGCATGATCTCAGCTCACTGCAACCTCTGCCTCCCGGGTTCAAGCGATCCTTCTGCCTCAGCCTCCCAAGTAGCTGGGATTACAGGCACCTGCCACCACGCCCAGCTAATTTTGCATTTTTAGTAGAGATGGGGTTTCACCGTGTTGGCTAGGCTGGTCTTGAACTCCTGGCCTCAAGTGATCCGCCCACCTTGGCCTCCCAAAGTGCTGGGATTACAGGCGTGAGCCACTGTGTCCGGTCTCAATATTTGCTTTCTAGGCAGGAATCTTTTAAAGCCACGTGTCCACTTTATCAGCCAACATCCCTGTCCATCAATCACTCATGCAGGTCTAAGCAGACTGCAATACATTGCCATTCATTGGAATTGTTATTTATCTCATTTTTAGTGGTCTGTCTTGCCCACTGGAATATCTCCAATGGGGTTGCTAGTCTGTCCTGTTCACAGCTGTGTCCCCAGAGACTGAGGCCAGCACCCAGTAGGTGCTCATAAAATATCTCTTGAGTAAAAGCATTTACTGACAATGAATGAGAGCCACTGCCAGCCAGCCAAGTGGATTTGGGTCAACCATCAGTTAAGGACTAATAAAACTCAACACTTTTCTTATTTTTATTTTTGAGACAGAGTCACCTTCTGTCACTCAGGCTGGAGTGCAATGGCTCCATCATAGCTCACTGCAGCCTCAACCTCCTGGGCTCAAGCAATCCTCCTGCCTCAGCCTCCCAAAATCTTGGGATTACAGGTGTGAGCCACTGTGCCTGGCCTATGGGGTCTTGTTAAATGCAGATTCCGTTTCAACAGGTCTAGGCTAAGACTTGGGATTCTGCATTTCTTTCTAACAGGCTGCCGGGTGAGGCTGACGCTGCCTGGGTGTAAGCAGCGAGCTGCTAAACCGTCATCTTCATCAGAGAATAGAGAGAACATTAGTGTGAATGGGGAGCAGAGAGGAGAGTCAAGGGAACTACCATGAGTATCATTAATAATACTTAGGCCATAATAATAACAACCAGGTTTTTTGTTTGTTTGTTTTTGTTTTGAGACGGAGTCTCACTCTGTCACCCTCGCTGGAGTGCAGTGGCGCAATCTCGGCTCACTGCAAGCTCCGCCTCCCCGGTTCACGCCATTCTCTTGCTTCAGCCTCCCGAGTAGCTGGGACTACAGGCACCCACCACCATGCCCGGCTAATTTTTTGTATTTTTAGTAGAGACGGGGTTTCACCGTGTTAGCCACGATGGTCTCGATCTCCTGACCTCGTGATCCGCCTGTCTCAGCCTCCCAAAGTGCTGCTGGGATTACAGGCGTGTAATTCCACAGGCTCCCAGCCCAACCAGGTGTTATTTATTTTTTTTTTTTGAGATGGGGTCTCACTATGTTGCCCAGGCTGATCACAAACTCCCAGGCTCAAGCGATCCTTCCGCTTCAGCCTCTGGACTATCTGGGATTAGAGGCATGAGCCACTGTGCCCGGCAATAACCAGTATTGACTGGGCGTGGTGGCTCACGCCTGTAATCCAAGCACTTTGGGAGGCCAAGGCTTGTGGATTGCTTGAGGTCAAGAGTTAGAGACTAGCCTGGCCAACATGGTGAAACCCTATCTCTACCAAAAATACAAAAAAATCAGCCGGCTGTGGCGGCGCATGCCTGGAGTCCAGCTACTCCGGAGGGTAAGGCAGGAGAATCGCTTGAACCCGGGACGGGGAGGTTGCCATGAGCCGAGATCGCACCACTGTACTCCAGCGTGGGCGACAAAGTGAGACTCTGTCTCAAAATAAAAACCCAGTGTTGATGGAGCACTGACTCTCTGTGGGGGCACAGCTCCAAGACCTTTACATGTATTAACTCGTTTCATCCTCATCACCATTGTTATAAATAGATTGTGGCGCATGTTATTGTTTTCCAAAGTGTTTCTGTGCAGCACATCTTATCAAATGCACACAACGATCTCCTGAAACAGCTAGGGCAGCTGTTGTTGCTATTGTGGTTACTTAGTATCTTATTATGATTACTTTTTTTTTTTTTTTTTGAGGCAGAGTCTCACTCTTTCATCCAGGCTTGAGTGCAATGGTGCGATCTCGGCTCACTGCAACCTCCACCTCCCGGGTTCAAGCGATTCTCCTGCCTCAGCCTCCTGAGTAGCTGGGATGACAGGCATGCACCACCACGCCTAGCTAATTTTTTTTTTTTTTTTTTTTTTTTGAGACGGAGTCTCGCTCTGTCGCCCAGGCTGGAGTGCAGTGGTGCAATCTCGGCTCACTGCAAGCTCTGCCTCCTGGGTTCACGCCATTTTCCTGCCTCAGCCTCTCCGAGTAGCTGGGACTACAGGCGCCCGCCACGCCCGGCTACTTTTTTGTATTTTTAGTAGAGACGGGGTTTCACCATGGTCTCTGTCTCCTGACCTCGTGATCCGCCCCCCTCGGCCTCCCAAAGTGCTGGGATTACAAGCGTGAGCCACCGCGCCCGGCCCTAGCTAATTTTTTTGTGTTTTTAGTAGAGACGGGATTTCACCCTGTTGGCTAGGCTGGTCTTGAACTCCTGACCTCAGGTGATCCACCCACCTCAGCCTCCCAAAGTGCTGGGATTATGGGAGTGAGCCACCACGCCCGGCCGTGATTACTTATTATGACCAGTAGTACCCTTATTATTTTGCCCCTTATGCAGATGGGTGAACAGACCCTGAGAGGTGAATTCCAGGTTACTGAGGCATTTGAGAGCCAAGCCAAGAGAGAGATGGTGTGACCTTGAATTCCAGGCTAGAACTGGCCACTTATAGGATATGGGGACCTAGGCTCAGCCAAACTGCAGGTCACCAGCTAGGACTGGGTGACTTTCCCAGCTAGGGATCAGATGGGTGGCCTGAATTGTCCTGGTCCCCGAGGTCTGAGCTGAGAGAATGAGACACACAAAGTGAGACTTTTATTTTATTTTTAGAGACAGGGTCTCACTCTGTCACCCAGGCTGGAGTGCAGTGGTGCAATGATGGCTGATTGCAGCCTTGACCTCCTGGGCTCAAGTGATCCTCCCACCTCGGCCACCTGAGCAGCCAGGACCACAGGTGCATGCCACCACTCCTGGAAAATTTTAAAATTTTTTTGTAGAGGCGGGGTCTTGCTATGTTGCCCAGGCTGGTCTCACACTCCTGGCCTCAAGTGATCCTCCTGCCTCAGCCTCCCAAAGCATTGAGATCATAGGTGTGAGCCACGATGCTCAGCCCCCAGAGAGATCATATTTTAACACAAGTCAGATTATATCCCTCCTCTGCTCAGAACCCTCCATGGCTCCCACCTGACTCATAGCAAAAGCCAAAGTCCTCACCAAGACCCATAAGGCCCTGCCCCATCTACCCTGTCACCTCCCTGCCCTCACCTCCTCCCTCTCTCCCCCTCGTGCACTCTGCTGCAGCCGTACCAACATTATCACTGTTCCTCCAATGCACCAGGGTGGTTCAGCCTCAGGGCCTTTGCACTGGCTGTTCCATCTGCTAGGAATGCTCTTCTCCTTGGCACCCACACGGCTCCTTCCTTGCCTCCTTCCAGCCTTTGATTAAAGGTTTCCTCCTCATCAAACTTTTCAACATCACCCTATTTAAAATGCAGCCCCGGCTGGGTGCAGTGGCTCATGCCTATAATCCTAGCACTTTGGGAGGCCAAGGCGGGAAGATCACTTGAGGCCAGGAGTTTGAGACCAGCCTGGGCAACATGGCAAGACCCCATCTGTACAAAAATTAGCTAGGCGTGGTGATGCGTACCTGTAGTCCCAGCTACTCAGGAGGCTGAGGTGGGAGGATTGCTTGAGCCTAGGAGTTGAAGTTGAAGGTTGCAATGAGCTATGATTGCACCACTGTGCTCCAGCCTGGGCAATAGAGTGAGATTCTATCTCCAAATAAATAAATAGAATTGAAAGAAAATAAAATGCAACCCCTACCTATGTTGGTTCCCTGCCCCGCTTAATTTTCCCCACCAGCACTCATGACCAGCTCATATGTGTTATGCATCGGCTTTCTCCCTTGTTAATTGTCATATTCGCTCTGTGAGCTCCACGTGGGCCGGATTTATTTATTTTTTTTTAAATTTTTTTTGAGACAGAGTCTCGCCCTGTCGCCCAGGCTGGTGTGCAGGGGTGAGATCTCGGCTCACTGCAACCTCCACCTCCCAGGTTCAAGCGATTCTCCTGCCTCAGCCTCCGGAGTAGCTGGGACTACAGGTGTGCGCCACCACGCCCAGCTAATTTTTGTATTTTTTGGTAGAGACGGGGTTTCATTTACCATGTTGGCCAGGTTGGTCTCGAACTCCTGACCTCAGGTGATCCACCCACCTCGGCCTCCCAAAGTGCTGGGATTACAGGCGTGAGCTACCGTGCCTGGCCCGTTCATTAATTTTTGTTGTCGTATAATAAAAAGAAGGATAATTCTTGACAGGTCAAAGTTCTATGACGTTCAAAATTCGGCGTCCATAAAGTTTTATTGGAACACAGCCTTTTCTATTTGTGCTGATGTTGTCTGTGGCTCCTTTTGTGTTACAACAGCAGAGCTGTCTCTGGGACAGAGACTGTCTTGCCCTCAGAGCTGAAAGCATTTCATCTGAGGTCCTTTATCGAAGAGGTTTTTGGACCCCTGAGCTGGAACAGCGCCTGACACACACTGTGCTCAAAAAGCAGCCTGCGCGGGTCTCCCCTGCGTTCACCCACTGTCGCCCGCCGCTGCTACGACTGGCCACCAGGTGGCGCCATGGCTCCCTAGCCTGGCAGGCGCCGGGCAGCAGAGCGCTCAGCTCGCCCTCCTGAGTACCCACCTCCCTGCCGCTTCCTTCCTGCCTATTCCGAGAAATGGAAGGCAGCCCCAAATCAATAATTGAATTTCCATCATGTGATAACTAATCATTACATATATGGCTCTTGCTTTTTCATGCACAAAGGGCTTGGTAAAGACCAACTGGGGCGGCAGGGGCGGACTCGGGGCTTTGCAGGGCTCCCTGAGGTCTGATGGGTTACAAGCAGGTCCTGAGGTCAAGTGTGGGGCTTGCCTGGCTTCAGTCTGGGGTGTGGTTGAGTGCCGCGGCCAGGGTTCAAATCCCAACTCTGCCACTTGCTGACTGATTCTGGGGAGGAGGGTTCCTTTCCCTTTCGGTGCCTCAGTTTCCCTATCTGTCAAATGGGGAAAACAATAGCACCCGTCTCTGGGGCTCTTACAAAGATTAAGTTCACTGAGTTATTACATAGAAAGCATTTAGAACAGTGCAGCCACATAGTAAGTACTTGTAATAATTTTCTGTTTCTGCAGTGGGTATGCCATTAAGCATTTGAGGCCTCAGTTTACACAGTTAAAAAAAAAAAAGAGGCTGGGCAGGGTGGCTCATGCCTGTAATCCCAGCACTTTGGGAGGCTGAGGTGGGAGGATCGATTGAGCCCAGGAATTCAAGATCAGCCTGGGCAACATAAGGAGACCTTGTCTCTACGAAAAATGCTCAAGTAATTAAAAAAAAAAATTAGCCAGGTGTGGTGGTGAACAACTGTAGTCCCAGCTACTCGGGAGGGTGAGATGGGAGGATCAATTGAGCCCAGGAGTTCAAGGCTGCAGTGAGTGATGATCACACTACTGCACTCCAGCCTGGGTGACAGAGTGAGACCCTGTCTTGAAAAAAAAAAAAGAAAGAAAAGCAGGTTGTTTTGTTTAGACATCACAACTAAACTGCAACCTAACCTTTTAAAAAGAACCTACTTAGAAATCAGAGCTCTCTTTCTCTTCTTTTTTTTTTTTCTCTTCTTCTTCTTCATTTACTTTTTTTTTGAGGAGTCTTGCTCTGTTGCCCAGGCTGGGGTGCAGTGGCATGATCTCAGCTCACTGCAACCTCTGCCTCCCAGGTTCAAGTGATTCTCACCTCAGCCTCCCAAGTAGCTGAGATTACAGGGACCTACTATGATTAGCTGCCATGCCTGGCTAATTTTTGTATTTTTAGTAGAGATGGGGCTTTAGCATGTTGGCCAGGCTTGTCTCAAACTCCTGACCTCAAATGATACAACTGCCTCGGCCTCCCAAAGTGCTGGGATTATAGGCGTGAGCCACTGCGCCCGGCCTCTTTCTTTCTTTTCTTAAGGGAGGCAGGCTGGCCAATTCTAGCCTAGCTGATATTTAAAAAAAATAGGTCTGGTCCCAGGGAGCTTCTTTTTCAGTGCAGCTGGCTGACTTTTGGCGCAGAGAGACCCTTCTTTTGTTCTTTGAATTAGCAGCTTTGGCAGCCATGGAGGGTCTGGGTAGGGCCCCCCAGAGATGGGGCTCCCCTATATCTTTTGGTCTATC
Organism: Hylobates moloch; assembly: GCF_009828535.3. NCBI lineage: Eukaryota > Metazoa > Chordata > Mammalia > Primates > Hylobatidae > Hylobates > Hylobates moloch. The sequence goes on along the minus strand of NW_026652287.1, from coordinate 46,713,297 downwards.
AGATTCTCCATGCTGGTCCTTGAAACCCAAGCAGCTTATGAACAAATATCCCCCACCACCACCACTGCCAAATTATCCTCTCTGTTCAATGTGACTTTTCCATCTAGAATTTATCTGTACCTTGGGTTTCTAATCCCGGGAACAACTATGCCGTATTTATTTATTTATTTATTTATTTATTTATTTATTTTTGAGACAGAGTTTCACTCTGTCACCCAGGCTGGAGTGCGGTGGCGTGATCTCAGCTCACTGCAACCTCCACCTCCCAGGTTCAAACTCATCTCCTGCCTCAGCCTCCCGAGTAGCTGGGATTACAGGTGCGTGCCAACATGCCTGGCTAATTTTTGTATTTTTAGTAGAGATGGGGTTTCATCATGTTGGCCAGGCTGATCTTGAACTCCTGACCTCAGGTGATCCACCCACCTCGGCCTCCCAAAGTGCTGGGCCAGCCTCTTCTCCTCTTCTTTTTTTTTTCTGAGGTGGAGTTTCGCTCTTGTTGCCCAGGCTGGAGGGCAATGGTGTGATCTTGGCTCACCGCAACCTCTGCCTCCCAGGTTCAAGCGATTCTCCTGCCTCAACCTCCAGTAGCTGGGATTACAGGCATGTGCCACCACGCCTGGCTAATTTTGTATTTTTTGTAGAGACGGGGTTTCTCCATGTTGGTCAGGCTGGTCTTGAACTCCCGACCTCAGGTGATCCGCCTGCCTCAGCCTCCCAAAGTGCTGGGATTACAGGCCTGAGCCACCACGCCTGGCCATCTTTTCTTCTTGTGGGGTCTGCGTGCTTCTGCTTGCCTACTGCTGATCCCTGTCTTTCCTCCTCTTCCACTTCCTCCTCTTCTTCTACCTCTTTCTCTTCCTCTTCTTCTTTGACACGGTCTTGCTCTGTCACCCACACAGGAGTGCAGTGGTACAATCATAGCTCACTGTACTCTTAAACTCTCAGGTTCAAGCAGTCCTCCCAACTCAGTCTCCCAAGTAACTAAGATTACAGGCACGTGGCACCACACCTGGCTATTTTATTTTACTTTATTTTTTGTAGAGATTGAATCTTGCTATGTTGCCCAGGCTGGTCTCAAACTCCTAAGCTCAAGTGATGCCCCTCCTTCAGCTTTTAGTGTCCCTGGAATTACAGGCATGAGCCACTGTGCCCAAACTGATCCTTGTCTTTTATTCTGCCACTGTCACTCCAAAATTCTATCCTTTCAACACCTCAGGGTTATTTTTGTTGTTGTTGTTAAGATAGAGTCTCACTCAGTCACCTAAGCTGGAGTGCAGTGGGGCGATCTTGGCTCACTGCAACCTCTGCCTCCCAGGTTCAAGTGATTCTCCTGCCTCGGCCTCCCAGGTAGCTGGGATTACAGGCACACGTCATCACGCCTGGCTAATTTTTATATTTTTGGTAGAGATGAGGTTTCACCATGTTGGCCAGGCTGGTCTCGAACTCCTGACCTCAAATGATCCACCTGCCTTGGCCTCTCAAAGTGCTGGGATTACAGGCGTGAGCCACCGTGCCCGGCCCTCAGGGTTCTTTTGATGGCGTCTGTCCACACTCCAGGCTCCCTTAACTGCTTGAGACTTGGTGCAGGGCTCTGCCCATGACTCTCTGCCCATGATTCCATCGTTATTGCCCTCACTTTGGTTGAGTCCTGGTGGCCTTCCTTCTGTCCCCTGCATTTTCAAGGCCTTTGCACTTGCTGTTCCTCCTGCCTGGAATGTTTTTCCCATGGCTGGCTCCTTGACACACTGTGGTCTCAGCACAAATGTCACCTTCTCCTGCAGAGCCCCTCTCCTGGGGCGACTGTTCATTTTGCAGAGCCATTCTGCTCATTATATAAAATTACGTGTTTCTTTCTAAATTGGATTGTCAGCTCCATGAGGGCAGATTTGTCTGTTTGTTTCTGGTCTGTCTTTTCTGCTACCGTGTCTCTAGTGCTTAGAAAAGTACCTACATAATAGATACTAATGTTTGTTGAGTGAATAACTGATGGACCCCTGTGAACTTGAACATCTATGGGGATCACCTCTTTATGGCTCTGGCTTTGAGACCTGCAAGCCTCTTAGAGCAAGTGAACCCTATTTTCTCTTCCATTCTCTGCCCAGGGGATCTTCTGTTTCCACATTTATGCACTGTACTCAACAGGGCCTGCCTGGAGGAGGAGGCGGACATGCAAACAGCAGCTGCACAATGTCTGTAAACTACACAGAGACCAGTTCCCATTTATTCCACATCCACTATGGGCCCAGCCCTAGGCCAAGGGGCTTTGGGTATGAGCTCATGGGTTGCTCACCCCAGTACCCATTTTACAGAGGAGGCAACTGAGGCACAGAGAGGTTAAATAATGAAGCCAATAAGTTAGAACCAGCTTTGGAACCCAGGTCTGTCTGAATCCAGAGCCCATGTTCTTAACTCCTGTCTTTTCAAGGTCTTGAACTTGGAAATGCCTGGCATAGAGTTGAATGAATGAATGAATGAATGGACGAGTGAATGAATGAAAGGGTGAATGAAGGAAATTGTGATCATTAACCTTTTCCCTGCCCTTCAAGTACTAAACTCTGCAAAGGTAAGTCCCTTTTCTTATTTGACCCTTGAAGCTATGGGAGTGCACTGCACAGAGCGTTGCAGGTAGAAAGCACGTGATGTCTGTCAAACTTGGTTGTGTGAAGTCTCAAACAAACTTAGGATGAAATCTACACAATCCTGAAGGCCAGCATGGCACATACAACCCATTCTCTAAGTCCTGGCCACTAGAACCAGCTTGAAAGAGACCGAACTGGGATTAAAATAAAATAAGACCTCACCTTCTGATATTTCCAAATTCTCACAGTCCTTTCACCTCCTCTGTCTCTTGCAACCATGAAAACGACATTTGTGAGGGCAGATCTTGTAATCCCCAGATCACAATTGAAGAAATGAAGACCAAGTACACATAGAGATGAGCGCTGGGTCAAAATCTAATGGTGACGATGAACTTAAAAAACAATCCCATTATCCCCAGCATTTTGGGAGGCTGAGGAGGGCAGATCATCTGAAGTCAGGAGTTCGAGACCAGCCTGGCCAATTTGGTGAAACGTCGTCTTTACTAAAAAATACAAAAAAACAAAAACAAACAAAAAACAGAAAACAAATAAACAAAAATTAGCCAGGCGTGGTGGTGGCACACATCTGTAGTCCCAGCTACTCGGGAGGCTGAGGCAGGAGAATTGCTTGAACCCAGAAGGCAGAGGTTACAGTGAGCCAAGGTCACACCACTGCACTCCAGCCTGGGCGACAGAGCGAGATTCCTTCTCAAAAAACACCAAAAAGCAAAAAACAAAGAACAACAACAACAACAACAACAAAACCCCAATCCCACTATCTCTCTGAAATGCCACGTTGCAAATCAAATGTATTCCTTTGCCATCCAAGAGGGCCATTCTTGCCTGGTGAAATTCCTCTGGAGGGCCCCACATATGTTGCAAAAGACAGATCTGGGGACAAAAGGAGCCACCTTGAAAATCCCAGCTCATCCTGTTAGAGCTGGGCGACCCTGGGCAACTGCCACAGCCTCTCTGAGCACTGAAGGAAGATAACAGTTCCTAGTGAAGAAAGTCTGGGAGAGAGCACTGACAAGGCCAGGTTCAAATAACAGTGTCTTGAAGGATAAGTCACTTTAGTTTTTTTTCCTCCTGTGGTCTGGGCACCGCCTGGTCAATATTTATGTGTAATGCCTCCATCTGTATGCTAGGTCAAGGGCTTCTGAATAAGGAGACTGTGGAGCTTATTGGCTCCGGAGCTAGTCTGGCTGGATTCACACCCTGGTTCTAACTATTTGCTGTGTGACCTTGGACAAGTGACTTCACCTCTCTGAGCCTCTGTTTCCTTGCCTACAAAATGCAGAAAAAAAATAGCAGTCACTTCATAGGGGTATTACAAGAATTAAGCATTTGAAAAATGCTTAGGACAGTGCATCTCACATTATAAGCAGGAATGGCTGATTAAATAATAATAATAATAATAATTATTATTATTATTATTTTGAGAGGAGTCTCACTCTATTGCCCAGGCTGGAGTGCAGTGGTGCGATTCTGGCTCACTGCAGCCTCCACTCCTGGGTTCAAGCCATTCTCCTGCCTCAGCCTCCAGAGTAGCTAGGATTACAAGCGTCCACCAATATGCCTGGCTAATTTTTGTATTTTTAGTAGAGACAGGGTTTCACCATATTGGCCAGGTTGGTCTCAAACTCCTGACCTCAAGCAATCTGTCCGCCTTTGGCCCCCCAAAGTGCTGAGATTACAGGCATGAGCCACTGCACCCGGTCAGGCCTGTTAAATTAAGTGAAATGAACGAATTCCCACTCATACCCCGAGGTGTGTCCTCCAAAAGGGCACGGACTTTATCTTATTGGTTAGGTTTCACCAGAGCCTAGCCTATAGCAGGTGGTTAGTAAAGGCTGGGTGAAAGCAAGATATGAGGTTGGAATGTGTTTGTGGCTGAGAGATGAAAATCTGACCTCTAAATCTGGGATTTGCAAACTTCTGTAAAGAGCCAGATAGTGGGCTGTATCTGGCCTGCAGGACGTTAACTGCTAACTTCTGCTATAAATCACAGTGAGAGGTTAATGGGAATGAAGAGAGGATGTTTCAGATGGTGCTTTCTGGAGAGATGGTGATATCAAAGGCCCTTAAATCTCAAATAGGAAGGCCTATTTATTTTTGTTACTTATTAACATTTATGAAGCACGTTATCCTGTCTACATGCCAATCAGTGCGATAGGCACTCATACTCTCTTTTTTATCTTTAGGACAATCTTGAAAAATCATATCTTTAATTACTCCTCCCTCCTTTTAATTTTTATTTTTTTATTTGTACAAATATATAGGATATATGTGCAAATTCCTTCTTCTTTTTTTTTTTTTTTAAATAGGGGGCCGGGCGTGGTGGCTCACACCTGTAATCCCAGCACTTTGGGAGGCCGAGGCAGGTGGATAACTTGAGGTCAGGAGTTTGAGACCAGACCAGCCAACATGGTGAAACCCCCTCTCTACTAAAAATAACAAAAAAATTAGCTGGGCATGGTGGTACACACCTGTAATCCCAGCTACTGGGGAGGCTAAAGCAGGAGAATCCCTTGAACCCAGGAGGCAGAGGTTGCAGTGAGTCAAGACTGCACCACTGCACTCCAGCCTGGGCAACAGAGTGAGACTGTCTCAAAAAAAAAAAAAAAAAACCCAAATAAATAAAGAGACAGGGTCTCGTTCTGTTGCCCAGGCTGGAGCGCAGTGGTGCAATCATAGCTCACTGCAGCCTTGAACTCCTGGGCTCGGGTGATCCTCTTGCCTCAGCCTTCTGAGTAGCTGAGACTACAGGTGGACGCCACCACACCTAGCTAATTAAATTTTTTCTTCGTAGAGACAGGGGTCTTGCTATGTTGTCCAGGCTGGCCTCAAACTCCTGGCCTTTAGCAATCCTCCTGCCTCAGCCTTCTAAGTAGCTAGGATTATAGGAATGAGCCACAGTGTCTGGCTCACCTCTTCCCTTTTTTAAATTAGGAAACTAGGGCCCAGAGTGCTTAAAAAAACTTTCTCAAATTCATACAAGTTTAACTGGGTCCATTTTCTTTGTTTCTTTCTTTTTTTCTTTTTTTCTGGAGACAGATTCTCGCTGTATCCCCCAGGCTGAAGTGTGGTGGTGCAATTCTCGGCTCACTGCAACCTCTGGGTTCAAGTGATTCCCATGCCTCAGCCTCCTGAGTAGCTGGGATTACAGGCACCAGCCACCACACCTGGCTGATTTTTTAATTTTTATTTTTTAGTAGAGGTGAGGTTTCACCATGTTGGCCAGGCTGGTCTCAAACTCCTGACCTCAGGTGATCTGCCTGCCTCGGCATCCCAAAGTGCTGAGATTATAGGTGTAAGCCACCGCACCTGGCTGAACTGGGTCCATTTTCAAAGCTCTGGCCTCTTCTGTCCAGACCAGAGAACAGCTGAGGCCTTGTCTCAAAGCTGCCATTTGAGTGTTCACGGCTGAGTGCACAGGCCCTAGAAGCAAGCTTCTGAACACAGGGCAGCATCCAAGGCACAACGTATGAGGCTTTCCAGTAGACACACATGACTACAATCCATCACAAAGTGGCATGGGGTCCGTGCATTGGTCCTGTGGGTGGGCCTGCGGGAACATTCTGGAACTCTTCAGTGCTTGCCTTAGAATGAGGATGTCCCCATTTAAAAAGAGGTTCGCTTGGCCGGGCGCGGTGGCTCACGCCTGTAATCCCAACACTTTGGGAGGATCACAAGGTCAGGAGATCGAGACCATCCTGGCTAACACGGTGAAACCCTTTCTCTACTAAAAATACAAAAAATTGGCTGGGCGTGGTGGTGGGCACCTATAATCCCAGCTACTTGGGAGGCTGAGGCAGGAGAATTGCTTGAACCCGGCAGGTGGAGATTGCAGTGAGCCGAGATCGTGCCATTGCACCCCAGCCTGGGCAACAGAGCAAGAAAAAAAAAAAAAAGAGGCTCCCTAATGCAGGAGCATGTGAAGCCCATTGGAGAGTTCCTTGGGCTTCTCAATTGTGGAGGGTAGGACTCTTTTTCACCCATTTCCTTTCTCCCTTTGGTGGGACCTCTCAGGCTTACCTTAAATGTTCCCTTGGTCGGCTCCCACAAGCACAGCCAATTTTCCAGAGTCTGGTTCAGCCTCCTGAGGTCTGTGTCCAAAATCTCCAGCCCATGGCCAGGCACAGTGGCTCACGCCTGTAATCTCAGCACTTTGGGAGGCCGAGGTGGGAGGACTGCTTGAGGCCAGGAGTTTGAGACCAGCCTGGGCAACACAGTGAGAACCGCCATCTGTACAGAAAATAATAATAAAAAAAAATTAGCCAGGCGTGGTGGTGCATGCCTGTGGTCCTACCTACTCGGGAGGCTAAGGTGGGAAGGTGGGAGGACCGCTTGAGCCTGTGAGTTCAAGGCTGCAGTGAGCTGTGATCATAGCACTGCACTCCAGCCTGCGTGATGGAGTGAGATCCCCATCTCAAAACAAAAACAAAAAGCAAAGTCTCCAGCCCCAGATTAGCCTGTGTGCTGGACTTGGAGACCCCAGCATGTTCATGGCACGGTGGAGTTTTGGAGGGTTTTCATTGACGTTGCGTCCACGTGGCATGGCGGTCTTGCAAGAGAAACAGGTAGTAGATCTTTCATTCTGCCAGCTCTGTGGTCCTTGAGCACACATCAGCACCCCCCTTGGAGGGCTTGTGAAAACACAGATATTTCTGGGTTCACCTTGGTGTTGCTGATTCAGTAGGTCCCAGCAGAGCCTGAGAATCTGCATTTCTCCAAGCTCTTAGGTGATGCTGCTGCTGCTGGTTTGTGGACCACATTTTAAGAAGCATGGCTTTACATCAGTGGTTCCCAACCTCGGCTGCACAATCACCTGGGCTGTTTTAAAAATTGTGATGTCCAGGCCCTACTCCATTAAATCCAACTCTGGATGTAGGATCCTGGCATTAGCACTTTTCAAGTTGCCTGGTGGGCTGGGCATGGTAGCTCATGCCTGTAATCCTAACGCTTTTGGGGGACCTGGCTCCTGGCTTTAGGCCAGGAGTTTGAGACCAGCCTGGGCAATGTAGCAAGATCCCATCTCTACAAAAAAATTTTTTTTTAATTTAGCCAGGCATGGTGGCATGCACCTGTAGTCCCACCTACTCGGGAGGTTGAGGCAAGAGGATCGCTTGAGCCCAGGAGGTCAAGACTGCAGTGAATTATAATCATGCCACTGCCCTCCAGCCTGGGCAACAGAGCAAGACTCTGCTGCTATAAAAATAAAATAAAAATAAAGTTCCCAGGTGATTCTAGCCAGTGTGCGAGTCGTCATGTTCCACTTTACTTACGATACACTCAGCAGAGGCCCCCAGGTTTATACCCAACTTGGAAATTTAAAATCCACTGGGGAACGAAAAAAAATAATGGTGTTTAATCCATTTCTAAGCCAAGGCGGAATGATTGTGGTATGATTCACGGCTTGGATTCTTATTCTTTTGGCTTCAATAATCTCCTTTCTGTGTATTCAGGGCAGATATTCAGCTGAGACACATTGGTACAGCTGATTGTTAAAATATTAAAATATTTCCATGCCAGTTAGTAAATAGCTGTTGCCTGGTGGCCCCTAGTGAGCTCACCCACCCACCCAAGTCCCTTCCTGTGTCCTCCCATGCCTCCTGACAATCAGTGCTCCAGGGATAGTGCCTCCTACTGGTAGCTACATATTTTAACCTTCCCCACAGTATGTTTGATCTACTTACTTACGTCTTTATCTTTAGTTTTTGTGTCTGAGTACGTGAGTATCTCACATAGATAAGAAGGTCGGTTTGCAAACTCAGGAGCGTGGTTCTGTTGTAATCTCAACATAATGCAGTCTCTCATTTAGCTGCATTACGTTGATGGCTGGCAGGGCTGGACAGTCCATGAGATTTCACTCACATGTTTGCACCAAACATGAGCTTTTTCAGTATGTTCTTTCTCTCCATGTGGCTAGCTTGAGCTTCCTTATAGCATGGTGGCTTTGGACAATTGAACATTCAAGAGTCTGACTTTCAAGAAGCGGCATGTCAAACTTGAAAGCAGAAGCTACAAGGGAGGCTGCCAGGTTTGAAAGAGCTCAGATATCACCTTGGGAAGCTTGGGATTTATCCCATTATCATTGACCAGGCTATTGGAGGTCTTTTTTTCTTCTTAGAGATAGGGTCTCACTCTGTTCACCATTGGCTGGAGTGCAGTGGTGCAATTGTGTATGGCTCATTGCAGCTTGGAACTCCTGGGCTCAAGTAATCCTCCCACCTTAGCCTCCCAAGTAGCTGGGACTACAGGTGCATGCCACTATGCCTGGCTAATTATTTTATTTTATTTTTTGAGTGATGGGGTCTCACTATGTTGCCCAGGCTGGTCTTGAACTCCTAGACTCAAGAGATCCTCCCACCTCAGCCTTCTGAGTAGCATTGGAGGTCTTTTGGTGGGAGACCGTGCACTCCAACACATCATAGTGGTGTTTTACAAAGTAATTTCAGAAAAGAGTCCAGGTCAGTGGGAAGTATAGAGTCTGGAGAGAAAAATGCCAGATCTTTCTACTCTTATGTGACCCTGTGTTTTATTTAACTTTCATGAGTTTTCAGTTGCATCGTCTGTAAAACAGGATAAGAATCTGTACCATACACACTCTGCAGGGCTTTTATAAGGATCAAATAAGGTACTTTGAAATCCAGGGTTGCTAAACTCAATTGTCTACAGGGGCCAAGAGGGTAATGGTGACTGGGGCAGCTTCCATGTCAGGGAGACATTAGGGAGTGGTGAGGTCTTTGGCAAACTAGATAGCTCCAGGCTCATCTGAAGGATATGACCATTATTCAATAGAAGCTGATTGCTGTCGTGCAGGAATGTAGGCTCAGCTCGGGTAAATCGTCTGAGTTTTTGAGAAAAAGCAAAGATTTCACTTTTATATGTAATCTCCTGACTTGTTCTGAACATATTTTTATCTTAAGATGTGGATAGATCAAGGAAGTAATTTGTGAGCTCTGAGTTTGTAACATCTGCTGTAAACCCTAAAACTCAATGTAAATACTAGTTATTAATTTTGTCATAGATTTTTAAAACTGGGAAGGGAAGATGAGCAAGAGGGAGATGTGGAGGGAGGCAATGCCAGTGAGTCAGGAGATAGCTGAACTAGGACAGCCGTGTTGGGAATAAAGGTGGGGAGAGGATCTCAAACACTTTGGAAGGAGAATCAATAGGATTCACTTGCTAATTGGCTGGGGTGAAGATTCTTAACATTTTCTGAGCCGTGGAGCCCTCTTCAGTTCGACAAAAGCCAAGGGATCTCTTCTCAGAATTGTGCTTTTTAAATGCATAATATCAAAGGCAGAGGAAACCAATTACAAAAAATATTTGAAAGAACAGATTTGTCATACCATCACTAATGTGTTTCTTTCATAACGCGTAAATAACAAGAGCTAGTGACAGACCTAACAACTTCAAGGTAGTCGTGAGAGTAAGTGAATTTCAAGATATCTGCAATAATTACAGTGTGACTTAATAAAAATGTGGTTTCTGTTTTTGGTTGGTTGTTTGTTTTGAGACAGAGTCACTCTGTTGCCCAGGCTGGAGTGCAGTGGTGAGATCACAGCTCATGGCAGCCTCTACCTCCCAGGTGCAAGTGATCCTCCAACCTCAGCCCCCTGAGTAGCTGGGTCTACAGGTGTGCACCAACATGCCTAGCTAATTTTTGTATTTTTTGTAGAGATGGGGGGGGGGGGTGGTTTCACCACGTTCCCCACGCTAGTCTCGAACTCCTGAGCTCAAGTGATCCACCTGCCTTGGCCTTCCAAAATGCTGGGATTACAGGCGTGAGCTACTGCCCCCAGCTGAGATGTGGTTTCTGTTGATGACAAAGTCACAGGTGGCATGAACACTGCTAATATTGCTGCAATTTGTTGCCTCCATGCATAATTACAGCTAGAGGCTATAATGAATATGTGAATTTTCCCAACCAAATTTACAGGCTCCCTGAATTATAAACAAGTTAAGTACCACTTCATCTAGGAAGTGAAAGAACAGGTGAGTTCAAAGGGAAATCTGAGATTTCTAGTTTGGGGGGAGTCAAAGTGGAGTTGCCTAGGAGGCTATAAGAAATTGGGGAATAGAGCAGAAGAGACTAAAAGTGGGTAGAAATAGTGTTTGGGGAACTGTGAGAAATTGAACAGAGTGGCTAAGCCTGTAGGCTCAGGAGCCAGAGTGCCTGGCTTCAAATCCTGGCCCAACTTCTTACCAGCTTTGTAATCTTAGTGCATGTAACAGCACCCCACTTCTGATACCAAATCCAGATTTCACTGGCTTGTATACTAGTTACTGGACCAACATCCTGTGCCTCAGTTTTTTCAGCTATGAAATGGGGATGATACTTGCATCACCTACCTCTCGGAGAGATTATCATCAAATTAATTAATACATGCAAATTACTTAGAACAGTGCTTGGCACACAGTAAGTGCTACATAGACATAGTTATAGAAGGGATTGAAGTGGATGAGGTTCATTCATTAATCATTCATTCAACAGAGATTCATCAAGCAGTTTTAAAAATGATTTTAATTGACAGATAACAATTGTATATATTTATGGGGTACAATGTGATGTTTCAACCTATGTGTACATTATGGAAAGATTCAGTCAAGCTAATTAACATATCCATCACCTCACCAACTCATCACTGAACACTTTGGAGGCAGAGAACAAATCAGACAAGGACTTTACTCTCATGGAGTTTAAATTTTATAAGGGAAAACAGATAATATACTAGTAAATAGATAATAAAATAATTTGAGGCAGTGACAGTGACAATAACACAGTGATGGGGTAAAACGTGACTGAAACAGGAGAACCTAAGAAAAGGTGGTTAGGGGTGGTTCATCTGGTGAACTGATATTTGAATTGAGTACTTAATGAAGAGGATGAGCCAGCTATGCAAAGTTCTTGGGAAAGGAAGTTCCAAGCAGAGAGAACAGCAAGTGCAAAGGCCCTGAGGCAGGAATGTGCCTGGTGTGTTTTGAGTATCAGCAAGACAGCTGGTGTTGGTTGGGACAAGGTGAGTGAGGTGGGAGTGATGGGAAATGAAGTCAGAGGGGTTGATGTGGATCAGCTCCTGTGTTATCTATCAGGCATATATGGATGGATACATTATAGTCAGTGCCCTCAATGAATTCAGAATCATTGCCATAGACTGTCCCAATGAGGTAAATGCTTTAAGAGAGGTATAACTGATGGATTAGCAACACCCTCCCCTCCCC
>NW_026652287.1:46632019-46701087 GCF_009828535.3 Hylobates moloch | reverse complement strand
ATTCGGCTCACTGCAACCTCCACCTCCTGGGTTCAAGCGATTCTCCTGTCTCAGCCTCTCGAGTAGCTGGGATTATAGGTGTACGCCACCATGCCCAGCTAATTTTTGTGTTTTTGGTAGAGATGGGTTCTCACCATGTTGGCCAGGCTGGTCTCGAACTCCCTACCTCAAGTGATCTGTCCACCTTGGCCTCCCAAAGTGCTGGGATCACAGGCGTGAGCCACCGTGCCCAGCCTAACAATAGCTTTCTAAGGGACTCATGAGCTGAAACCAAAAGATAAGTAGGAAAACAATCAAGAATGGAACAAGAAGCCTGTGAGTTAGGCATTAGCATTATCCCCATTTAGCAGATGAGGAAACTCAGGCACAGAGGGACTAGGTAACTTGTCCTAGGTCATATGGGGTACAAGTGACATTTGAACCCAGGCAGCTTGACTCTGGATCTTGTGCCCTGTAACCACCAACCTATTGTCCTCTTGAATTTTGCCAGTTGTAGTGGCTCAGCCTCCGGCATTTCATTTAATCTTTTTACAGAAAGCCAGTGAGATGGGGAATCACCGATATACCATTTCTGGGATGCATTAAAAACCACGTGTAAAGGCCCTCCGGCAGGTCAGTTGGAGACCTGGGATTGAACCCAGGTCTGCCTGAGCTCAGCGTGCAGCTGTTCACATGCCACGCCAGGCGGCACCCTTGGTCCCTGCACCAACCCCAGCTTCTGAGAGGCGGCCGGCATGGAAATCAGAGTCATTATTGTGTCGTTGCAAAATATTTTAGTGAGTGGGTTTCAAACACTGTAAACAGGTTTAGTCCTCTTCCGCTCCTTTGCAAAGAGGCAATTTACTCAGAGCAAAGGAATCTGAGCTAAATTTAACAAACTGAAGCTGGTAAGCGGCTCAAGGAGCCCTGGGGAGGAGCTACCTTGGCAGTGTCAGATAAGGTGGCCAAGAGCCTTTCTGGATGCTCTTCTCCCTCTCCCCGGCCAGTGTTCTCTGGGTATTCCAAGTGGGGCGAGGAGCAGAGATGCCATGCCAACCGAGGGCGAAGGACTGAATAGAAGGGGCTGCCCAGGACTGGGAGCGGTGGCTCAGGCCTGTAATCCCAGCACTTTGGGAGGCCAAGGCGGGTGGATCATTTGAGGTCAGGAGTTCAAGACCAGCCTGGGCAGCTTGGTGAAACCCTGTCTCTACTAAAATATGAAAAATTAGCCAGGCATAGTGGCGGGCACCTGTAATCCCAGCTACTCAGAAGGCTGAGGCATGAGAATCACTTGAACCTGGGAGGTAGAGGTTGCAGTGAGCCAAGATTGATCCTTCCATGTTGCTGGAACTACAGATCAAGTCACCGCACTCCAGCCTAGGCGACAGAGTGAGACTCCGTCTGAGAGAGAGAGAGAGAGAGAGATTGAGAGAGAGAAGGGGCTTCCTATTCCTCTCTTGTCTGTCTCTATTTCTCTCTATCTGAATTCTGTTTTCCCTCGGTCTGTCTTTCTCTTTGGGTCTCTCTCTCTCTCTCTTTCTCTTTCTTTGGGTCTCTGTCTTTTTCTTTTTATTTCTGCCCTTTTCTCTCTCTCTCTCTTTGGATCTCTGTCTATCTCTGTCTTTGCATCACCCTCTCTCTCTTTTGTTCTCTCTTCCTCCAACAGCCCTTCCTGCACCAGTCTGTCTGTGTGTGTGTGTGTGTGTGTGTGTGTGTGTGTTGCTCTTTCTCTGTCTCTGGATCTCTCTGTCTCTTTCTCTTATTTTCTCTGTCTCTGTCTGTCTCTGGGTCTCTCTGTCTGTCTCTCTTTGGAATCTCTCTCTCTGTATCTTTCTTTTTCTTTTCTTTTTGAGACAGGGTCTTGCTTTGTCAGCCAGGCTGGAGTGCAGTGGCATGATCTGTGCTCACTGCAACCTCTGCCTCCTGGGTTCAAGCAATTCTCCCGCCTCAGCCTCCCGAGTAGCTGGGATTATAGGCATGGCATGCACCACCACGCCTGGATAATTTTTGAATTTTTAGTAGAGACGGGGTTTCGTCATGTTGGACAGGCTGCTCTCGAACCCCTGACCTCCAGTGATCTGCCCGCCTCTGCCTCCCAAAATGCAGTGATTACATGAGCCACTGCACCCAGCCATTTCTCTCTCTCTATCTCTCCATATGGCTTTGGGTCTCTCTGTCTCTGCATCTCTCTCTGTCTCTCTCTTCGGGTCTCTCTCTGCGTGTCTCTATGTCTTTGGGTCTCTCTCTGTCCCCTTGTCTCTCTCTCCCTCCTGCCCCTGCCTTTCTCTCTCACACATGCTTTCTCTCATCGCCCCCTTTCGCCCACCCCCGTTCTTGCTCCTCCATGTGCATGACCAGAAGGCTACCCTGGCTGTGGGCTGGGCTCTGGGCCTGGAAGAGGAATTCCTGCACCCCCGGCATTGGGTCCTAGCTGCTAGTAGGCGCTTTCGGTGGACAGCAAGTGCTTTAGGTCAGATTTCCTGGAAGAGGAGCCCACGCTGGCGATTCTTGGGTAAGGAGCTTACAAAGGGGGTGTTCTCAGGAGAGACCTCTGAGGCAGTGCTTCTCTAAGTTGGCTGCACTTTATAATCGCCTGGGAAGATTTTTTAAAATCCGTGTGGCTGGGCCTCATGCCTTACCAATTAAGTCAGGACCTCTGGGAGTGTTTCCAGTTTGAGAACCAGTGGTCTGAGGAGAATCAGAAAAGCAGCACAGAGCAGAGGAAGAAGCTGATTGAGGATGCGGTTCAGCCCAAGTTCAGCTTCCACCTGATCCTGGGGGAGGTTCCAGATGGTGAAGAGCTCATTGATTCCCCTCAGGGCGATCTACTCACCAGGGTATATGAGCAAGGGGTCTGAGCTCTTTTTTTTTTTTTTTTTTGAGACGGAGTCTTGCTCTGTCGCCCAGGCTGGAATGCAATGGAGTGATCTTAGCTCAATGCAACCTCCGCCTCCCAGGTTCAAGTGTTTCTCCTGCCTCAGCCTCCAGAGTAGCTGGAACTACAGGCACGCGCCACCATGCCCATGCAATTTTTGTATTTCCAGTAGAGACGGGGTTTCACCACGCTGGCCAGGATGGTCTCGATCTCTTGACCTGGTGATCCGCCCGCCTTGACCTCCCAAACTGCTGGGATTACAGGTGTGAGCCACCACACCTGTCTGGGTCTGGGCTCTTAAACCCCAGCCTCAGCCAGCTACGGGCAGTGGCTGCCCCCCGGAAGAGGGGGCATGGGTCTAACCCAGGCATCTCATGGTGAGGCAACTCCCATCAGCTGAGGGGATGTCTGGGAGCCACTAAGAACTCAACTGGGCACTGTGGCTCATGCCTATAATCCCAGCAGTTTGGGAGGCCAAGGTGGGAGGATCACCTGATGCCAGGAGTTTGAGGCCAGCCTGGGCAACATAGCAAGACCCCTGATTTCTTCAAAAAATTAAATAAAAAAAAATTAGCCAGTGTGGTGGCATGCACCTGTAATCCCAGCTAATCGGGAGGCTGAGGCAGGAGGATCACTCGAGTCCAGGAGGTCAAGGCAGAGTGGGCCGTGTTTGCACCATTGCACTCCAGCCTGGGCAACAGAGCAAGATCCTATGTCTTAAAAACAAAAACAAAACAAAACCCCCAAACCAAAAAGCCCAACTCACAGTAGCCTGGGACAGACCCCCAGCTGGGTCAGAGGGATCTGGCTGGGGGACCAGTAGCTTCCCATCAGGATGTAGAAATGGCTGGATAATTCAGGACCCATAATATTAACATGTTTACATTTCTTTTTGGAATCCCATGCCTTTACTCCTGGGAGCCACTGGCCATTGAACCAAGAGAAACTGAAGGTGCTAATGAGGTGGAGTTGATGCATTTATTGAATTCCTACAACATGCTAAGGCCTGGAGTCTGGTGGTGGATAATATCAATGTGGAATTGACATTTGCTTTTTTTTTTTTTCTATTTCTTTTTCTTTTGAGACAGGGTCTTGCTCTGTCACCCAGGCTGGAGTGCAGTGGTGCAATCACAGCTCACTGCAGCCTTGACCTCCCAGCCTCAAGCGATCCTCCCGCCTCACCCTTCCAAGTAGCTGGGACTACAGGCACGTGCCAATGCACCGGGCTAATTTTTGTATTTTTAGTAGAGATGGGGTTTCACCATGTTGCCTGGACTGGTCTCAAACTTCTGAGTTCAAGCAATCTGCCCACATCAGCTTCCCAAAGTGCTGGGATTACAGGTGTGAGCCAACACCCCTGGCTGGAATTTACGTTTTCACAGGAAAGACAGATAATAAACGATTAAGCCCAAAAGTAAGCACGTCATTTCAGATTATTTTGAAGAGATATGTTTTCAGGGGTCATTATGAGATGGGCTAAGGAGGGGTGAGCAGTTGGGTAGAGAAGGCCTCTCAAGAGATGGCAATGATGCCTGAATGGGGAGAAGGAGGCAGCCACTGAGGATGCAAGGATAGGTGTTGCAGGCTGAAGGAACAGAAAGTGCAAAGGCCCTGAGGCAGCGATGAGCCTGGTATGTTTTAGGAGCAGAAGAGAGGCTGGTGAAGATGGAGTGGGATGACTTGGGGGAGAGAAGTAGAAGATGATGTTGGTAGGAGTCAGATTATGTAGACTCCTATAGACCAGCATGGAAAGGCTGGGTCATTTTTTCTTTTTCTTTTAAATTTATTTTATTTTAAGTTCTGGGATACATGTACAGGACATGCAGGTTTGTTACATAGGTAAACGTGTGCCACGGTGGTTTCCTGTGCCTCTCAACCCATCACCTAGGTATAAGCCCAGCATGCATTAGCTATTTATCCTGGTGCTCTCTCTCCTCCTCCCCCCGATGTCAGGCTCCAGCGTGTGCTGTTCCCCTCTCTGTATCCATGTGTTCTCATTGTTCAGCTCCCACTTATAAGTGAGAATATGTGGTGTTTGGTTTTCTGTTCCTGTTTTAGTTTGCTGAGGATAATGATAATGGCTTCCAGCTCCATCCATGTCCCTGCAAAGGACATGATCTCATTCCTTTTTATGGCTGCATGGTATTCTATGGTGTGTATGTACCACATTTTCTTTATCCAGTCTGTCATTGATGAACATTTGGGTTGATTCTATATCTTTGCTATCGTGAATACTGCTGCAATGAACATACGTGTGCTTGTTTTTTCTAAGTGCAATGGGGAGCCATAGGAGGTTTGAAGCAAGGGAGTAACATGATTTGATTTCAATTTTTTTTTTTTTTTTTTAGAGGTGGTCTTGCTTTGACACCCAGGTTGGAGTGCAGTGGTGCCATCATAGCTCACGGCAGCCTTGAACTCCTGGGCTCAAGGAATCCTCCTGCCTCAGCCTTCCAAGTAGCTGGGAATACAGGTGTATAACACCATGCCTAGCTAATTTAAAAAAAATTTTGGCTGGGTGCGGTGGCTCACACCTGTAATCCCAGCACTCTGAGGGGCTGAGGGGGGCAGATCACGAGGTCAGGAGATCAAGACCATCCTGGCTAGCACGGTGAAACCCCGTCTCTACTAAAAATACAAAAAAATTAGCCAGGAGTGGTGGCGGGCACCTGTAGTCCCAGCTACTCTGGAGGCTGAGGCAGGAGAATGGCGTGAACCTGGGAGGTGGAGCTTGCAGTGAGTCGAGATCGTGCCACTGCACCCCAGCCTGGGCGACAGAGCGAGACTCTGTCTCAAAAAAAAAGAAGAAGAAAAATTTTTTTTTGTAGAGACGGGGTCTCTCTGTGTCACCCAGGCTGGAGTGCAGTGGTGCAGTCATAGCTCACTGCAGCCTCAAAACCCTGGGCTCAAGTGATCCTTCCACCTCAGCCTCCCAAGTAGCTGGGATTTATAGGCCCTCACCCCCATGCCTGGCTATTGATTTAGAATTTTTTAAAAGATGTGAAATTCACATAACACGCAGTTAACTGTATTAAAGCAAACAATTCAGTGGCATTTAGTATATTTATGATGTTGTGCAACCATCACCTCATGGTGCACAACTGTTTCATCACCCCAGATGGAAATCAGACCAGTGTCTGATGCACAGTAAATAGTCTCTCCAGATTATGCAGGGTTGGATAGCTGCTACAATCAAATAATGATTTGTGTTCAGTATCCATGGTGGTTAATATTATCACGATTATTAGAATAATAAATAATATTATTATAGCAATACTAGTAATAGAGGCAGCTATAGCAGAGCAGGTCAAAGAAGGGAGAGAGGGTCCAAATGGCCTGGGTTCAAATCCTGGCTTTGCCACACTCACTAGCTGTGCGGTCTTGGAAGAGTCACTTCACCTCTCTGGGCCTCAGTTTCCTCACCTGTAAAATGGGAGAGCAATCGGCCGGGTGCAGTGGCTGACACCTGTAATCCCAGCACTTTGGGAGGCTGAGGCAGGTGGATCAGGAGGACAGGAGTTTGAGACCAACCTGGCCAATATGGTGAAACCCCGTCTCTACTAAAAATACAAAAATTAGCTGGGTGTGGTGGCGTGCACCTGTAGTCCCAGCTACTTGGGTGGTTGAGGCAGAAGAATCACTTGAACCTGGGAGGCGGAGGTTGCAGTGAGCCAAGATCACATTACCGTACTCCAGCCTGGGCAATAGAGCGAGACTCCATCTCAAACAAAAAAGAAAAATAAAAAGGGATCGCAATCATATCTATCTCATAAGGTTAGCTAATAAATGTGATGTGTCAGGTATATAGTGAATGCTATGAAAGTACTTCCTATTTATCTCTCTCACTGATTATGAGATCTGTCACGTTCAAATCTTTCCTGTAGTTTGAGATATTTTCCATGTGTGTCAAAGTGGGTAGCAGGTTAAAATGGCTCTTTCCAAAATAACCTCATTGGATGGTTCTCCTAATACTGAATCGCTTCCCTCTTCTCCAGCTCTCCCTCTACCTTACCTAGTTCTTAGCAAGATGGTGGCCATCTACGTGGGATAGGAAGCCCATGGAAGGTGAGCAGAATAGATCCAGGCAGGAATGAATCATTCTTTTCTTTTCTTTTTTCTTTTTTTTGAGGCACAGTCTCACTCTGTTACCCAGGCTGGAGTGCAGTGGCGCAATCTCAGCTCACTGCCAGCTCTGCCTTCCGGGTTCACGCCATCCTCCTGCCTCAGCCTCCCGAGTAGCTGAGACTACAGGCGCCCGCCACCACACCCAGCTAATTTTTTGTATTTTTAGTAGAGACAGCGTTTCACCGTGTTAGCCAGGATGGTCTCGATCTCCTAACCTTGTGATCCGCCCACCTTGGCCTCCCAAAGTGCTGGGATTACAGGTGTGAGCCACCGCGCCCAGCCTCTTTTATTTTATTATTATTTATTTTTATTTTTTTGAGGCAGAGTCTCATTCTGTTGCCCAGGCTGGAGTGCTGTGGCACGATCTTGGCTCACTGCAACCTTAGCTTCCCGGGCTCCAGTGATTCTTATGCCTCAGCCTCCTGAGTAACTGGGATTACAGGCATGTGTCACTACACCCAGCTAATTTTTGTATTTTTAATAGAGACAGGGATTCATCATGTTGACCAGACTGGTCTCCAACTCCTGGCCTCAGGTGATCCACCTGTCTCAGCTTCCCAAAGTGCTGGGATTACAGGTGTGAGCCACCGCACCCGGGCCATTATTATCATTATCATTTAGAGACAGGGTCCCACTCTGTCATCTAGGCTGGAGTGCAGTGTTGTGATCATAGCTTACTTCAAACTTCTGCTCAAGTGATCCTCCAGCCTCAGCCTTCCAGGTAGCTGAGACTACAGATGCACACCACCATGCCTGGCTATTTTTAAATTCTTTTGTAGAGACAGGGTCTCACTATGTTGCCCAGGATGGTCTCAAACTCCTGGCCTCAAGTGATCCTCCTGCCTCGGCCACCCAAAGTGATAGTATTACAGGCGTGTACCATTGCGCCTAGCCTGAATCATTCAAATAGAATCACAGAATAGTCAGGAATGATGGCTCCCACCTGTAATTCCAGCTACTCAGAAGTTGGAGGCAGAAGGATTGCTTGAGTGCTTGAGCCCAGGAATTCATATAGTGAGCTATGATTGCGCCACTGCACTCCAGCCTGGGTGACAGGGTGAGATCCTATTTCAAAAAAAAAAAAAAGAAGAAGGAAATCCTGTAATTTGTAACAACATGAATGAATCTGAAGGACATTATGTTAAGTGAAATAAACCAGACATAGAAAGACAAATACTGCATGACCTCACTTACATGTGAAATCTAAAAAAGTCAAACTCACAGAGGCAGAGAGTAGAATGATGGTTACTAGGGACTGGGGGCAGGGAAAAAATGCAGAAATGTCAGTCAAGCAGTGCAAGCTTTGAGTTAGGCAAGATAAGTAAGTTCTGGGGAGTTAATGTACAGCATGATGACTATAGTTAACAATACTGTATTGTCTACTTGATTTTGTTTTGTTTTGTTTTGTTTTGTTTTGAGATGGAGTCTTGCTGTGTCACCCAGGCTGGAGTGCCATGGTATGATCTTGGCTCACTGCAACCTCCGCCTCCTGTGTTCAAACAATTCTCCTGACTCAGCCTCCTGAGTAGCTGGGATTACAGGTGCCTGCCACCACGCCTGGCTCTTCTTTTTTTTTGTATTTTTAGTAGAAACGGAGTTTCACCATGTTGGCCAGGCTGGTTTCAAACTCCTGGCCTCAAGTAATCCACCTGCCTCAGCCTCCCAGAGTGCTGGGATTACAGACGTGAGCTGCCACACCCAGCCTGTCTACTTGAAATTTGCTAAAAGGATATATCTTAAATGTTCTCACCACACACAGACTTAATGGTAACCAGATGAGGTGATGGATGTATTAATTCGCTTGATTATGGTAATCATTTTTCGATGTACACACATTATCAAAGATCATGTTGTACACCTGAAATATTATCTTAGTCCATTTGTGTTGCTATAAAAGAGTACCCAGCCTCCAGTACTCCTTGGCTACACAAATGGAAAACAGGTTTATTGGTCACAGTTCTGCAACCTGTACCAGAAGCATGGCACCAGCATCTTCTTCTCATGAGAAACTCAGGCTGCTTCTACTCTTAGTGGAAGGGAAAGGGGGACCCAGTGTGTGGAGATCCATGGTGAGAGAGGAAGCAAGAGAGGGTGGCGAGACGTGCAGGGCTTTTTTTTGTCTGAGACGGAGTCTCTTTCTGTCTCCCAGGCTGGAGTGCAGTGGTGCGATCTCAGCTCGCTGCAACCTCTGCCTCCCCGGTTCAAGCGATTCTCCTGCCTCAGCCTCTCTAGTAGCTGGGATAACAGGCACCCACCACCATGCCCGGCTAATTTTTGTATTTTTAGTAGAGACGGGGTTTCGCCATATTGGTCAGGCTGGTCTCGAACTCCAGACCTCAGGTGATCCACCTGCCTTGGCCTCCCAAAGTGCTGGGATTACAGGTGTGAGCCACTGCACTCGGCCAGGGCTCTTTTTAGTAATCAGCTCTTGCTGGAGCTAATAGAGAACTCACTCACTCGTTACTATGAGAAAGCCACCAAGCCATTCACGAGGGATCCACTCTGCTCCCATGACCAAAACACCTCCCATCAGGCCCCACCTCCAATACTGGGGATAAAATTTCAACATGAGGCCAGGTGTGGTGGCTCATGCCCGGAATCCCCGCACTTTTGAAAGTGAGGTGGGAGGATCACTTGGGGCCAGGAGTTCAAGACCAGCCTGGGCAACAGAGCGAGACCTTGTTTATACAAAAACAAACAAAACACACACACAAACACACACACACACACATACACACACACACAAACAACTAGCCAGGTATGGTAGTGCATGTCAGTAGTCCCAGCTATTCAGTAGGCTGAAGCAGGAGCATCACTTATAACCAGGAGTTTGAGGCTGTAGTGAGCTATGACTGCACCACTGCACTCTAGCCTGGGGAACAGAGCAAAACCCTGTCTGTAAAATAATAATGATAATAATAAAAATTTTAACATGAGGTTTGAGGACACAACCATCCAACCTATAGCAAATGTACACCATTTTTTATTTGTCAATTGTATCTCAAAGCTGAAGAAAAAAGCAAAAGTCTTCAAAGAGGGCAGGAAGAACAGCCTCAATGAAGGAGGAAATGAAGTCAGTGATGTAGGCAGAGGCAGATTAAAAAAAAAAAAAACACCCCAGCTCCTTTGAACTTTCTGGGCCTAAACAAGTCGCATCCAAGAGTGGAGGGAGAATTTGCACATGTGGTCGGGAAGCCACTTGTTACAGACTTTCAAAATCATGAAGCAAGCCAGACTGGGCCAGGACTAGGGTGAGGTAGGGGAGGTGCTTACGTTAGGCACAAACTCTAAAAGTACCAACAAATTCAGGGATCAAGGTAAATAACATTTTAGTACAATAATTTAAGAAATAAGGCCGGGCGCGGTGGCTCACGCTTGTAATCCCAGCACTTTGGGAGGCCGAGGCGGGCGGATCACGAGGTCAGGAGATCGAGACCACGGTGAAACCCCGCCTCTACTAAAAATACAAAAAAAAAAAAAAAATTAGCCGGGCGTGGTGGCGGGCGCCTGTAGTCCCAGCTACACAGAGAGGCTGAGGCAGGAGAATGGCGTGAACCCGGGAGGTGGAGCTTGCAGTGAGCCGAGATTGCGCCACTGCACTACAGCCTGGGCGACAGAGCGAGACTCCGTCTCAAAAAAAAAAAAGAAATAAAAATCAATGCAAAAATTCATGATGAGCAAAAATATCAACTTTCTCAATAAAAGCAAGATCAGTATTTCAGATTTTTCCTTTGGCCTCGGGATGCAATATGGCTTGGCATGTGTGATGAGTTGAAATGTTTCCCTCTCCTACCCCTCACGCTTATATGTTAAGGTCCTAACACCCTGCCTTAATCTGTTTTGGCTGCTATAACAAAATGTCCTAGACCGTGTAATTTATAAGCAATGGAAATTTATTGCTCACAGTTCTGGAGGCTGGGAAGTCCAAGATCAAGGCACCAGTAGATTTGGTGTTTGGTGAGAGCCATTCCTCATAGACAGAACATTCTATGTGTCTTCAAATAGTGCATGTGGCAAGCAGACTCCTTGGAATCTCTCTTTCTCTCTGTTTTTTGTTGTTGTTCTTGTTGTTTTGTTTTGTTTTGTTTTTTGAGATAGGCTGCCCAGGCTGGATTGCAGTGGTGCAATCATGGCTCACTGCAGCCTCGACCTCCCAGGCTCAAGCAATCCTCCTGCCTCAGCCTCCTGAATAGCTGAGACCACAAGGGCACACCACTGCACTTGGCTAATTTTAAAAATTGTTTTGTAGAGATGGGATCTTCCTATGTTGCTCAGACTGGTCTCAAACTCCTGGGCTCGAGCAATCCTTTTGTCTTGGCTTTGCAATGTGCTGAGATTACAGGCATGAACCACCCTTGAGCCTCTTTTATAAAGGCACTATTCCCGTTCGTGAAGGTGCAGTACTCATGACCTAATCACCTCTCAAAGTCCTCCCTCTTAATACTATTGCACCGTGGACTAAGTATCAACATACAAATAGTGGGCTGGGGCAGTGGCTCATGCCTGTAATCCCAGCACTTTGGGAGGCCGAGGCGGGCGGATCACTCAAGGTCAGGAGTTCAAGACCAGCTTGGCCAACATGGTGAAACCTTGTCTCTACTAAAAATACAAAAATTTGCTGGGCGTGGTGGTGGGCGCCTATAATCCCAACTACTCAGGAGGCTGAGGTGGGAGAATCACTTGAACACAGGAAGCAGAGGTTGCAGTGAGCTGAGATTGCACCACTGCACTCCAGCCTGGACAACAGAGCAAGACTTCATCTCAAAACAAAAACAAACAAAAAAACTAAAAATGACAACAAAAAAACATACAAATTTTGGAGAGACAACATTAAGACCATAGCATCTTGAGTACCCTAGAATGTGAACTTTTTTGGAAATTGCAGATGTAGTTGCAGACATAGTTAAGATGAGGTGGGCCCCTAATCCAATGTGAGTGGGTCGTCCATATAGAAAGGGGAAAACTGGACACAGCCATGTGCACTAGGGAGAATGTTGTGTAAAGATTGGAGTTGTGGGGCTGAGCGTGGTGGCTCATGCCTGTAATACCAGCACTTTGGGAGGCCAAGGGGGGCGGAACACGAGGTCAAGAGATGGAGACCATCCTCGCCAACATAGTGAAACCCCATCTCTACTAAAAATACAAAAATTAGCTGAGCATAGTGGCACACGCCTGTAATCCCAGCTACTCAGGAGGCTGAGGCAGGAGAATCGCTTGAACCCGGGAAGTAGAGGTTGCAGTCAGCCAAGATCACACCACTGCACTCCAGCCTGGTGACAGAGTCAGACTACATCTCAAATAAATAAAATAAAATAAAATAAAATAAAATAAAAAGATTGGAGTTGTGCTGCCATATGCTGAGAGACTACCAGAAGCCAGGAGAGAGACCTGGAACAAATCCTTCCTCAGCACCTTCAGAGGGAGGATAGCCCCATTGACACCTTGATCTATGAATTCTAGATTCCAGAACTGAGAGACAGTCTGTTTTTGTTGTTGAAGCCACTCAGTATGGTGCCTTGTCACGGCAGCCATAGCAAACTCAAATAGCCCAGCATGTAAGTGTTTAATTTTGTGCTCAAAGCCAGTGCTCATTCTCCTCACTCTGGTCCCAATCTCGATGCACAGAGGTGTCAGGAAATGGGGTTTAGGCTGTTGTTTTCTTTCCTTTAAATAAAACAAGAGCTTTGGCGAGGCACAGTGGCTTATGCCTGTAATTCCAGTGCTTTGAGAGGCTGACACAGGAGGATCTCTTGAAGCCAGGAGTTCGAGACCAGCCTGGGCAACATAGCAAGACCTTGTTTCTACCAAAAAAAACAAAATTGAAAATTATCCAGGTATGGTGGTGCACCTGTAGTCCCAGCTACTCAGGGAGCTGAGGCAGGAGGATGGCTTGAGCCCAGGAGTTCCAGGCTACAGAGTGCTGTGATTGTGCCACTGCTTCCCAGCCTGGGCAACAGAGTGAGATCCTGCCTCAAAAATTAATTAATTAATTAACAGCTTTATTGGGCTATAACTCACATGCCTTAAAATTCACCCCTTTAAAGTGTACAGTTCAGTGGTTTTTAGCACGTTCATAGGTTGTATAATCAGCAACACCATCTAATTTCATAACATTTTTATCACCCCCCAAAGAACCTTATACCCACCATAGGCTGCTATTTTCTGGGTTAATAAAAAAACAACCTCGTCTGGGCCTTACCTGACCAGCTCAGGTAAAGCAGATGACACCTTCCTTGTCCTCCCCACTGAAGACACATCTCTATGATAATCAGATCTGGCACAGGCAGGGACTGGGAGCCTGGGGTTTCCCTGAGTGCCCGAACTATCCCTTTATTTATTTATTTTTATTTTATTATTATTTTTTTTGAGATGGAGTCTTGCTCTGTTGCCCAGGCTGGAGTGCAGTGGCATGTTGAAACCGATCTAGGAATCCCATATTCCAGAACTGAATTCTAGAATTCCAGAATTCTCAGCTCACCACAACCCCTACCTCCCAGGTTCAAGCGATTCTCCTGTCTCAACCTCCCTACTAGCTGGGATTACAGGCATGAGCCACCACACCGTGCTAATTTTTGTATTTTTAGTAGAGACGGGGTTTCGCCACGCTGGCCAGGCTGGTCTTGAACTCCTGACCTCAGGTGATCCACCCACCTCAGCCTCCCAAAGTGCTGGGATTACAGGTGTGAGCCACCACGCCTGGCCCTATCCCTTTATTTGATGGGTCAAAAGGAGGTCTAGGGTGGCTTGGAGGAAGGACCCAGAGAGCAGGTGGGGGCCCCTCAGGGAGACTCATATATTAATCAAAGTTCTCCAGAGAAGCAGAAACAATAGGATGAAGCCTAAATCTCTAACTCCATCTATGTGTATGTCCATCCTCATCTATGTCTGTTCATATCCACATGTATATCCATGTCTATGTCTATATTTATCCTGTTGGCTCTACATGTGTATATGTAGGAGAGGGTATACAAGGTATTGGTTCATGTAATTATAGAGACTAAGAAGTCCCCTGATTTGCCATCCGCAAGCTGGAGACCCAAGAAAGCTGGTGGTGTATTTTGAAGGCCTGAGAACCAGAGGGCTGATTCCAGTCCAGGTCTGAAGGCCTGAGAACCAGGAGCACCAAGGGCAGGAGAAAATTGATGTCCCAGCTCCGCAGTCCAGCAGAGTTAATTCAACCTTCCTCCACTTTTTTGTTCTATTCAGGCCCTCAACAGATGGGACAATGCCCACCTACACTGGGGAGGGCCATCTGCTTTACTGAGTCCCCCAGTGCAAACGCTAATCTCCTTCAGAAACACCCTGATATGATTTGGCTGTGTCCCCACTCAAATCTCATCTTGAATTTGTAGCTCCCATAATTCCCATATGCTGTGGGAGGAACCCGGTGGGAGATAATTGAATCATAGGGGTGGTTCCCCCATACTGTTCTCATGGTAGTGAATAAGTCTCATGAGATCTGATGGTTTTATAAGGGGAAACCCCTCTCACTTGGTTCTTCTCTCTTGTCTGCTGTCAAGTAAGATGTACCCTTTGCCTTCAACCTTGATTGTGAGGCCTCCCCAGCCATGTGGAACTGTGAGTCCATTAAACCTCTTTTTCTTTATAAATTACGCGGTCTCTGGTATGTCTTTATCAGCAACATGAAAACGGGCTAATACCCACCCTCACAGACACACCCAGAAATCATGTTTAAGCAAATATCTGGGCATCCCATAGCCCAGTCACATTCACATACAAAATTAACCATCATAACTCAGGACAGTGGCTATCTATGAACTTATATGGAATATTTCACCATTGTAACAGCCTGAGCAGTGAGCTGCAGCCATGATTACAACCTCCCAGTTGGTTTGGTGTTTCTCCCTTTAAATATTTGCTCCGTACTTCTACCTTCAGCTATTTGAGAGCAGGGCCAATGAATCAATGTGGTGTTAGTACTTGGTATACTGTGGGTGCTTAATAAATGTTTGCCAAATTTATATTTAAAGCCTGGACAGTCACAAGCCTGTGGGAAAGAGATGATCAGGGTGGCTTTACCCATAAATGTGCTTGAGTGGGGAGGATTCCCTTGTGGAGAAGTCCAGCTTGCTGGACAGCAATGGAGTTAAGAGGTTGAATACTGGAGTCAAGATGGGAATTTGGGTCTCAGCTATGTTAGCTCCTTGCTGCATAACCTGGGATGACTTTGGTCTTTCTATGTGTCCTGGTGTGTGCATTAAAGGTGATAATAATTTATCCCCAGGCTTCATTTGGGGTCTCCTGAGGCAGACTCAGAAAAGAATTCAAGTGCAAATAGTCATTTGAGAGGTTATTCCAGGAAACACCCATAGGTGAGAGGGGAAGTGAAAGAGGGAAGGGAAGGTAGCTAGTGAATGGTATTTTATTAAGTCATCACTGTGGGCAACTGGGGCTCAGCCCCATCAGGAAGCACTGGAGGATAGCATAGACCTCAGGCATCCTACTTTAGAGGTGAGGGAGCTGGGGTATTTATCCACCAATTCTCATTATTCATGCATTGAGGACATTAATTGTTTCCAAGGGTGTTAACTTCCAGCATTTTTGGGTGTACTCACTCCCTCAAAATTTACTGAGGGGTTGTTATTGGTGGGCCACCAAATCAGTTGGCATAGGCTTCTCAGGAATACTCAGTGAAATAATGCATCAAAACTGCAAATCCTCAATGTTGGGTGCTGTTCTCTCTGAAATTGCAGCTCTCAGGCTCAGTAGATAAAAGGCTGATATATCTGTTAGGATAAGGCTAGGCTGCTGTTAACAAAGAACCCCAATACTATTAATATTTCAATGCCTTAAAGAGGGTGGGAGTATTTTCCTCTCAATTGTTACAGTTCAAGTCGTTACGGTCTAGGTTGATGAGAGTGGCTCTGCTGCAGGCAGTCATTCAGGAGCCCAGGTTCTTTCCGTTGTGTGGTTCTGCCATTGCTGATACTATAGATGTTCCAAGTGCCATCCTTCTGGCACTTCCCATATCTATACCTTCCAGCCCAATTCTTGGCTGACAGCAACTGCATCTTTATGTCCTGGCAGCCAAAGTTCTCTATGTGTGCAACCAAGGCAAGCCTGAAGTGCTGGGGAGCAGGCCCAACAATGACTACTGAGGGTTGGTGTATAAATACTCCAGCTCCCTCCCGCTTGGGTGGATGCCTCCAAGGTCTATGTTCCACTTTGCTTCCCAGAACTCCCCAGTGCTATTCAGTCCCAGGTGCCCACAGTGGTACCTAGTTCAACAACACACCACTCACTGGCTGCCTTTGATTCCCTGTCTCACTTCCTTTCTGTCCTACTGGTGTTTTCTCAGATCATTTCATAAATAAATGCAGTCATGTGCCTCATAATGATATCTTGGTCAATGACAGACCACATGTGTGAAAGTGGCCCCATAAGATTATAATGGAAGGCTGGGCATGGTGGCTCATGCCTGTAATCTCAGCACTTTGGTAGGCTGAGGCGGGCGATCACTTGAGGTCAGGAGTTCAAGACCAGCGTGGCCAACATGGTGAAACCCCGTCTCTACTAAAAATACAAAAAAAATTAGCCAGGTGTGGTGGTGTGTGCCTGTAATCCCAACTACTCAGAAGGCTGAAGCAGAATCGCTTGAACCCAAGAGGCAGAGGTTATAGTGAGCCAAGATCGTGCCACTGCACTCCAGCCTGGGCAACAGAGACTCTGTCTCATTTAAAAAAAAAAAAAAATCTAATGGAGCTAAAACATTTATGTTGTCTAGTGACGTCTTAATGATCCTGACCCTGTGTAGTACTAGGCTAATGTGTGTGTTTGTGTATTAAACTTTAACAAAAATATTTTTAAAGTAAAACTATTTTTTAATTAACTATAGAAAAAAGTATATAGAATAAGGATATAAAGAAAGAAAATATTTTTTACAGACATACAATGTGTTTGTGTTTTATGCTAAGTGTTATTACTAAAGTTTATCAGTGTTATTCTAGTGTTATTACAAAAAGCACCAGCATCTAGATTTAGTAATCTTCGATTACTAAAGTGTTATTACAAAAAGTTTTTAAGGCCGGTGCAGTAGCTCACGCCTGTAATCCCAGAACTTTCGGAGGCTGAGGTGGGTGGATCACCTGAGATCAGGTGTTCAAGATCAGCCTGGCCAACATGGTGAAACCTCGTTTCTACTAAAAATATAAAAACTAGCTGGGCATGGTGGTGCATGCCTGTAATCCCAGCTACTCAGGAGGCTGAGGCAAGAGAATCACTTGAACCCAGGAGGTGGAAGTTGCAGTGAGCCGAGATTGTGCCACTGCACTCCAGCCTGGGCGACAAGAGTGACACTCCATAAACAAAAAACAAACAAACAAAAAATTTTTTTAAATTAAAAAGTTCATAAAGTAAAAATAGTTATAGTAAACTAGGGTAATTTATTATTGAAGAAAGAAAATGTTGTTTTTTATAAATGTAGTGTGGCCTAAATGTGGAGTGTTTGTAAATTCTTTTTTTAATTTTTAATTAAAAAGTAAACTTTAATGTCAAAAATGCAAACTTGGGGGAAGACAGAAAAGATCACACACGAGGCTGTCACTTCACACTTGGAAGGTTGCACAGCAGCCGGGCAGAGGCGCTCCTCACTTCCCAGATGGGGCGACCGGTGTGTTTGTAAATTCTATAGTAGTGTACGGTAATGTCCTATACCTTCACAGTCACTCACCCTTCACTGAATTAACTTGTAGTCCTGTAAGCTCCATTTCTGATGAATGTCCTATATAGATGTACCATTTTTTATCTTTTATATCGTGTCTTTACTATTTTTTTCTATGGTTAGATATGTTTAGATACACAAATACTTTCCATTGTGGTAAGTATCTATCTAATCCAGATCTGAGACAGGCACCTGCAACCTCTCCCATTTCCCTGGTCACATGACCACACAGAATTGCAAGGGCATCTGGGAAATGTAGTCCATCCCGTGCCCAGGACGCTGGTAGACACCACCTTCTCTTCTACATCCAGGAGTAGCAAAGGTGACTGATCAAGGACAAAAACTTAACAACCTTTACTCATAAAGTGCATAATTCACTTGCAGATAACTTCACGCTCACAATCATAACTGTCTTTCTCCCTGGGTTAACCTAAAAGTTCCTTTTCTGTTCATTTCCAGGAGCAAAGCCAGTTCCTAGTCTTGAAATCTTAGTGGTATAGCACTTGAGCGCTGAAGAACAGAGAAATCTGCCTCTATTTTTGTGTTTCTGGTTAGATGACACTTCTATAGGTGTAGTGTCTGGACCTGGGATACCTGCCCGCACCCAAGCCAGCCAACTAGACAGTCATGGAACACAAAATGTATGTGTGTTTCCTTTGTGAGGCTGGTCTAGTATTTGTACCCGGTTTTCTTGGGAACACTTTCTGGATAAATATTCTTTAGAGGGTTAATTTTTTTTTTTTTTTTTTTTTTTTTTGAGACAGTCTCACTCTGTCACCCAGGCTGGAGTACAGTGGTACGATCTTGGCTCACTGCAATCTCTTCCTCCCAGGTTCAAGTGATTCTCCCGCCTCAGCACGCCCGAGGGGTGGGGATTACAGGCATGTGCCACCAGACCCGGCTAATTTTTGTATTTTTAGTAGAGACGGGGTCTCACATTGTTGCCCAACCTGGTCTCAAACTCCTGGCCTCAAGCGATCCACCCACCTCGGCCTCCCAAAGTGCTAGGATTACAGGCGTGAGCCACCGCCCCCAGCCAAAAAGTAATTTTTTAAAGTGAGCTCTATTTTCATTTTGGTGGTGGTGGTGTTGGGGCAGGGTTTGTTAGTGAAGCTTAAATGTTGCATTTCTGGAGGGGTTTTTTTTTTTTTTTGCCTTTTCTCTAGAGGAGGCAGGAATGGGTGGAAATCTCTCCAGCCTCCAAGGCAGTGTATTCAGATCCCATCAGAGCTGGTTCTTAATCCTTTTTTTTTTCGCCTTGGAAGCATCTTTTTTTCCACCACCCCAGCATCTTGCCAGCCAGTTCTTCTGAGAGCTCTCCTTTTCCTCCCCCGACTCGGAGGCTTTTCCAAAGCTCTCAGATTAAAAAGTGCTGAGACCGGTGTCTCTAAGTGCTGCGCTCTCCTGTTGTCATGGGAAGGGAGCTGGCACAGATGAGCTAGCTCCTTCTTCCTCAGGGGCGACAAGCAACCTGGGCCCACGGTACAACCTGGGGCGTTAGCCTTTTACAGTCTCCAGCAGCAGCCTTCTACCAGCCAAGCCATTGTGCTCGTCGATAATTCAAAAATATTTTGCATTTTAAAAGTTTTTAAAAATTGGGATGTCAAGATACATTTGACAAAATGTATAAAAATGCATATACTTTAAGTTCAGAGCACCACAAATTTTTACAGATATATACAACTAGTGAACATCACCCACATCTGGATGGAGAACAACCCTGACCCCCCAGCAAGGTGCCTTGGCACCCCTTCTGAGTCTATACCCCATTGTTCTGATGTCTAACTTATTTTTGAACTTCCAATAAATGGAACTCTCCTGCCTCCCCACCCCACCGCACAATTCTTGGCCATGGACAATTGACATTTTCCTAGTTTTAAGTGTGAATAAAAACATTGGCTTCCCAAAGTGCTGGTATTGCAGGTGTGAGCCACCAAGCCAGGCCTAAATCAATGTTTTTGACGTGTTTGAGTTGATCTCTGATTTCCCCCGCAAGATGATCCCTACTATTGGTGAATGGTCCTGCAGAATTTTTCCCATCCATGTATAAAGATAAGCAAAATTCATCTCCTACCTATCTGTTGCTTTATAACATGTTCTTTTCCACTTAATAATGGGTAATGATGTTGATGATGATGTCTTTACAGTATGGGCCAGGATTTCTTTCAAACCTTCATTCAGTATTGTTCAGTGAGCACCTACTCTGTGTTGTGTTCCAGAGCTGGGGATCTACCAGTGCCTTCATTTAGAAAGATTTTTGCCGGGCGCGGTGGCTCACGCCTGTAATCCCAGCACTTTGGGAGGCCGAGGCGGGCGGATCACGAGGTCAGGAGATCGAGACCATCCTGGCTAACACGGTGAAACCCCGTCTCTACTAAAAATACAAAAATTAGCCGGGCGTGGTGGCGGGCGCCTGTAGTCCCAGCTACGTGGGCGGCTGAGGCAGGAGAATGGCGTGAACCCTGGGGGGCGGAGCCTGCAGTGAGCCGAGATGGTGCCACTGCACTCCAGCCTGGGCGACAGAGCGAGACTCTGTCTCAAAAAAAAAAAAAAAAAGAAAGATTTTTAAAAATTCCTGCCTCGTTGGCTGGGCTCAGTGGCTAATACCTATGATCCCAGCACTTTGGGATGCTGAGGTGGGATGATTTCTTGAAGCCAGGAGTTCGAGACCAGCCTGGGCAACAAAGGCAGACCCTATCTCTACCAAACAAACAAACAAACAAAACTCAGACTGGCATGGCGGTGCATGCCTGGGGAGGCTGAAGCAGAAGGATCACTTGCCAGGAGATGGAGACTGCAGCAAGCTATGATCGTGCCACTGCACGCCTCTCAGAGCAACAGAGCAAGACCCTGTCTCTGAAAAAAAAAAAAAAAAAAAAAAATCCCTACCTTGTCCTCTACTTTATTTTTGCTCCTCTTTCTCATTTGTAAAAGAAGGATAATACTGGAACCTATCCCATACAGTTTCAAGGAGAATGAATTGAGTTAATACATGTCAGGTTGTCAGCTAAGTGCTGGCACATAGTAAGAATGATATTTCTTAGCCATTACTGTGATCATTCTTCTTTTATCTTTTCCCTTCTTTTCTTTCCCCTTTCTATTTCTCTTTTGCATATCTTCTCACACTCCCTTTCTCTTATGGGGAGGAAGGATGGTTAAATTCCAAGTGTTCTGTGTGGGTCTATTACCAATGGCTAGGAAGAGAAGAATGAACTAAATTAGAAGATGCATTTGGCTAGCTCAGGGAGCAGTGGGGGAGAGCCGGAGCCAGCTGGAATGGAATGGACGTATCTTCCTCCCCCTTTCCCATCCGATTCCCCCCTCAGACAAATTATTTCTTATTGTTTCTGGGGATCCAGAGGAGATTAGCCTGGCCAGTGGGCACTGGGGGCAGGGGTTGGCCATACAGCAGATGAAAGGCTTACTGCTGGCAAGAGCCACCCACTCGTTTATCTGCCTGTCTCTGAGGTCCCTCTGTTCCCTTCCCACACACCTTGCCTGCTATTTAATCAGAGGAGAGAATGCATGCATGAGCCCTGCAGCCACCATCAGTGGTACAGCCTTTTGTTTTTCTTACCCTTTTTAAAAATAAATCCATTGTCAGAGGAAGGCGACACTTTTTACTATTTAATCATTCACTTACTGGTTCATTCAACACAACAGCTATTTACTGGATGCTGCTGGGGTCAGGGCTGGGAACACAAACACGAAGAGACCACAGTGCTCACCCCTCAGGAACGAACAATCTAGGGCAGCCAACACACAAATCAACAATCATCACGGTGCCAGATGAATGCTGCAGGGAGGAACATTCGGACTGAAGTAGGCACCCTTAGGTTTGCTCTATGGAATCACGGAAGCCTTCCCAGAGGAGGAAGCATTGGGTCAAGGTGGGAGGTGAGCCAGAGTGTGTCAGGCTGATGAATGTGGCGGGCTGGGGAGGCCATTCCAGATGGACGGGATAGCCCAGGGGTATCCATCAGAATTCTTTAAATTGCAAGAGACACAATGCAAACAGACTTAGACTAAAAACTGGGGTTAGGGGGATTTATTGACTCAAGTCATTTAAATGTAGGCTTCAGGAATGGCTGTATCTAGAGGCTGAAATAAGGTAGCTGACCTTATTTCAGCTTTCAGGAATGGTTGTATCCAGGGGCTGGATAAATGTCAGCTTTCAGGAATGATTGTCTCCAGGGGCTGAAATAATGTCAGTTTTCAGGAATGGCTGTAACCAGGGGCTGAAATAAGGTCAGCTTTCAGGAATGGTTGTATCCAGGGGGGTGAACTATTGCCGGTTTCAGGAATGGCTGTATCCAGGTGCTGAAATAATGTCAGGTTTCAGGAATGGTTGTATCCGGGGGTGAACTACTGTCAGGTTTCAGGAATGGCTGTGTCCAGGGGCTGAAGTAATGTCCAGTTTCAGAAATGGCCTATTCAGGGGCTGGAATGAAGTCATCAACCTGTGGTATAATAAAAAATATTTGGTCTCTGTCCCCAGTTCCTGTGACATGCTCAAGGTGAAGCCAGCTCTTGTAGGACACACAGTGGGTGACACAGTTAGGGGTCAAATGATTTCTTGTTTGGTTGTGTCCCACACTTTGTTGATTCCAGACACCATTTCAGTTTTTCCACACCTACTTTACTGCTTGTATTACTTCAGTAGGTTAAATAGTGTCCTCTGGTGTTATTATGATATAATAAGAAATACATATTTGATCTTCATCCCTGATTCCTGGTACAGCGCTCTTAAAACTCTTGTAATTTCCTGAGCAATAAAGATGATAGGAGCATCTTTTGTTATGTTCAGTCTTAGTCTAGGGTTCCTAATACAAAAGCTTCTGAGACCCTTAGAATCTCCTGAATGATAAGAGTCTCTTGGGTATGCTAATGATTGGTTCAGGGGTGCCTAGATGGTTTCAGGATGGGGCCTGGTCACCAGAAAAACCAAGACATGATTAAAGGGTTGATATTTTCTTTTCTTTTCTTTTTTGAGGTGGAGTTTCGCTCTTGTTCCCCAGACTGGAGTGCAACGGCACAATCTCGGCTCACTGCAACTTCCACCTCCCAGGTTCAAGCAATTCTCCTCCCTCAGCCTTCCAAGTAGCTGAGATTACAGTCATGTTCCATCATGCTCGGCTAATTTTGTATTTTTAGTAGAGACGGGGTTTCGCCATGTTGATCAGGCTGGTCTCGAACTCCTGACCTCAAGTGATTCACCTGCCTTGGCCTCCCAAAGTGCTGGGATTACAGGCGTGACCCACCGTGCCCAGCCAGGGTTGGGATTTTCAGTCCCACCCTTCAGCTTCCAGGGAGTGGAGAGAAGCTGGAGATTAAGCTCTTTCATCTCTTTAATCACCAATGGTCAGTGATTTAATGAATCATGCCTACAAAATGAAGCTTCCGTAAAAATTCCTAAACAATGAGATTCTCAGTGAGGGAACTCTGACATATGCCATAACATGGATGAACCCAGAGGACATTGTGCTCAGTGAAATAAACCTGACATAAAAGAACAAATATATATGATTCCACTTATATAAGGTCCCTAGAGTAGTCAAATTCATAGAGAGACAGAAAGTAGAATGGTGGGTGCCAGCAGGTAGGGAAGAGAGAATGGGGAGTTATAGTTTAATGGTGAAAGAGTTGCAGTTTGGGAAGATGAGAAAGTTTTGCAGATCGATGATCCTGATGCTTTTACAACCACATGACTTCACTTAATCTACTAAACTGTGCACTTCAAAAGGGTTAAGATGGTAAAGTTTATGTTGTAAGAATTTTTGCCACAGTTAGAAAGAGAGAATTATTAAAGAGTTTTGCCAGTGTGGTGGCTCATGTCTGTGATCCCAGCACTTTGGGAGGCCAAAGCAGGAGAATCGCTTGAGGCCAGGAATTTGAGACCAGCCTGGGCAACATAGCAAGACCTCGTCTCTGCCAAACAAATTTAAAAAATAAAAATTAGGTGCCTGAGATGACACTCACCTGTAATCCTAACTACTCAGAAGGCTGTGACAGGAGGATCACTTGAGACCAGGAGTTGGAGGCTATAGTGAGCTATGATTATGCCACTGCACTCCAGCCTGGGCAAAAAAGAAGGACCTCGTCTCTTTAAAAAAAAAAAAAAAAGTTTTACCATCTCCTTGATCAGATGTGTAAGTTAGAAAAGGCCATCTAGGGCCAGTGTAAGGGATGGTTGGAGAAAAATGATACTAGAGGAGGAGAACCAGGAGGGAAGATACTGCTACAGTCCAAGCAGATGATGATGGAGGCCAGAATTGAGTGGTCACAGGGGCAGAGAGGAGGGAATGGGTTACAGAAGTATTTGACAAGTGGCTGGCTGCTTAATTGAATAGGGGTTGTGAAAAGGGCTTTGAATCTGTTTAGACCTGGTTATTAATGCTTTTTAAAACCTGTATTATTTGGACTAGGGCTCCCAGCAGGACCTAAACTGGGACTCTCGGTTTGACCATCTCAAATGCATTGTTGGGCTCACTTGGCAAATCTATACAGATTTGCATGAACTGATACGGTTTTATGTGGTCCCACCAGAAAGGGTGTCGGGCTGCAAGTCACAGCAAACTCAAGCAGATTGAACAGCAAGGGCAGGTACTGGTTTTCATGACCGTAAGTCCAGTGGTGGTGTGGGCTTCAGGATGGGGTTGATCCAGCACTATTTTTCACCTCTCAAGGAGCCAAAATCTTAAGATAGCTGCCACTGCAGCCGAAGCTACCTGTTTTCCTGTTTATACCCAGTGGAATGGTTGAAAAGGGTAGTTTCCCATGACCTTTGTGAAAGATAAGAATTCTTTGCAGATGTCTCCAGTAATTTCTTTGTGGGCTATTACCCAAATTAAAGTGTGTTTGAAAGTTGGGTCCCTTTGTGGTCACAGCCAGCCATGCAAAAGGACTTGAGGATGCAACAGGACTTGAGGCAGATTCTACAATGTCACATGGAGTTGGTTGAGTTAGGTTAGGGGTAAACATAGGAGCTCCGGGATGAGACACCCCCATCATCCCATCATTCCACAAAGAGGGATGCCAGCACCCGGCACCCTGATGGACATGCAGAGGGAATCTACAAGCCAGGACACATTGCCTGATTGGTGGTAAGTGCCTTCTGATAAGATAAAGTTGCCTCTTCTTCCAAGCAGCCACAGCCCATCCTAGGGAACATGTTTAAATGCATGTAGGCTTAATTTAAAACAATTTTCAAAACCACTTTTTATTGTGAACATTTTCAAACTCACCCAAAAATGGAGAGAAACATAAAGACAACCTTCAGGAATCTATTTCCTGACTTCAAAAAATATCAATATTTGGCAAATCTGGTTTCTTTATGCTCTCACCTATTATCTGCACTTTGCTGGATTATTTTAAAGCAAAGTCTAGTCATTGCATCATTATATCTGTTAATGTTACAGATGATTAGAGT
This sequence comes from Hylobates moloch, assembly GCF_009828535.3. Taxonomy (NCBI): domain Eukaryota; kingdom Metazoa; phylum Chordata; class Mammalia; order Primates; family Hylobatidae; genus Hylobates; species Hylobates moloch. The sequence goes on along the minus strand of NW_026652287.1, from coordinate 46,676,001 downwards.
CTAATCTAATAGACTCTAAGAGACACTGTCTATTATAAAGTACAGTCTAGCCAGGTGCAGCGGATTATCCTGTAATCTTGGTGCTTTCGGAGGCTGAGGTGGGTGGATCACTTGAGGCCAGGAGTTTGAGACCAGCCTAGGCAACATAGAAAGATCCCATCACTACAGTTATTATTATTTTTAATTTACCACGAGCGGTGGTGTGCACCTGTAGTCCTAGCTACTCAGGAAGCTGAAGCGAGATGACTGCTTGAGGCCAGGAGTTGGAGGCTGCAGTAAGCTACGATCGTGCCACTGGACTCCAGCCTGGCGACAGAGCAAGATCCTGTCTCAAACAACAAAGACAAAACAAAACTACAATCACAATACCATTGTCTTAAAACAAACTTTACATTTTGGAATAATTTTAGATTTATAGAAAAACTGCCAAGATAATAGAGAGTTTCTACATACACTTCATCCAGCCCCTCCTATTGTTACCATCTTACATTACCAAGATTTGTCACCATTCACTAAATCACACTCTATTCAGATTTTACCCTTTTTTTCATTAATGCCGTTTTTGATGTTCCATGATCCAACCCCAAATATTATATTGCATTTAGCACTATGTCATTTTCACATCTACCCAAATGGCTGTTATTTCCTTAAGACTCACTGAACAGCCAGTCGTTATACCCATTTCCCTGATTGGCTGATGTATCTTGCAAGACTCTTGGAATCTTGAACAGTTTTGCCCCCTTCTTTTGTTTGCTTGCCACTTATTTGTGGAAGAAACTGGATCATTTGTCCTGGAGGCTGTTCCACACTTTGGATTCTGCTGATTGCATGCCTCATGGTACTGACTTAGTGTGCTCCTCTCTCCCCTGTATTTCCTGTGAACGGGGGGCTAGATCTAGACCTGGGGTTGGTGAACTTTTATGTAAAAATCTGGATAACACATCTTCTAGGTATTGCAGTTCATATGGTTTCAACTCCGCCTTTGCAGTGTGAAAGCAAGCCACAGACAATACTTAAATAAATGAGTGTGGCTGTGTCCCAGTGAAACTTTATTTACAAGATCAGGCAGTAGGCTGGATTTGACTAGGGGGTCATAGTTTGATGATCCCTGATCTAGAGGATGAATCAGATTCAGTTTCAATGTTTTTGTTTTATGCTTGGTTGTTTTTGCAAGGATAATTCTTTGATGATGACTGGTACATCTTGCTTCATTGGGTGGCACATCATGTCTGGCTGCCTCTCCTTTAGTGATGTTGAATTTGACAAGGGTTCAGATGTCACCAGCTTGATCCATCCATCATGAAGCACTCCATCAGTGAGTTGTATTTCAGCTCTCCTTTCTCTCGTGGCCAGGAGCACTTGTGCAGTGCACGCCTTGAGCAACCATACATGAAGTCCCCTCCCCAGCCTTTTTTATTGGTTGTTGACTTCTCTGTTTTCAAACAGTTTATAGAACAGTTGCCCTACAGGTCCTTAGAGTGCTACAAACTCTGCCCCTCTGTCAAGAAAAACAACCTTCAGGGGATTTCCTGAGGACACACAGATTCTGGATTCATCTGGATCAGAGGTTGTACATAGGCCACATAAATTCTCATTTTCTAAAAAATTAATTCCTTGCCAATATTTAAAATCTGGAAAGTTTCTTATAAAATATGGTTTTCCACTCCTCTTGAAAAATAAGAGAAGCTAGCCACTTTGGACCCACACTCAGGGGTAGCAATAAGGAGCTGGAGCTGAGAGTAATTCAGCTTTAGATGAGATGAGAATGCAACATCAGGCAGATAATAGGGAGTGGTGGGGACTCAAGAAAACTGCAAAGCACGTGCCTTGTCAATAATTAGATGAGCGGCTGGGTGTGGTAGCTCACACCTGTAATCCCAGCACTTTGGGAGGCTGAGGCAGGTGGATCATTTGAGCTCAGGAGTTTGAGACCAGCCTGGCCAACATGGTGAAACCTCATCTCTACTAAAAATACAAAAATTAGCTGGGCATGGTGGCACGCGCCTGTAGTTCCAGCTGCTTGGGAGGCTGAGGCAGGAGGAGAATCGCTTGAACCTGGGAGACGAAGGTTGCAGTGAGCCGAGATCATGCCACTGCACTCCAGCCAAGGCGACAAGAGTGAGAAAAAAAAAGACGAATGATGCTTTTCTCAAGTACCCATAAGCTTCTCTGGCAATTTCAAAATTAAATGCTAATGTTTCAATAGTTAATCTGTTTACATCTCCTACCGTTCCCCAATCTGCCCCATCCCCCTCCCCACTTTCATCTCCTTCCCCTGAAACATTTATTGCTTTCTTGTATGTCTTCCCAGAGTTACTTCATGCAAACACATGAAATGTGTGCAAATGTAAAATATTTATTTTACCTTCCCCTCTCTTCTTACATAAGGGAGCGTATACTCTACATGCAGTTCAGCGTCTTGCTTTTTTTCACCTAACAATATGTTCTTGGAGATCTTTCCAGATTAGTTTGGCAGAAGCTTCCTTATTTTCAGAGAGGCAGTATTACAACTGTGTGGTTGAGAGTGCAGAGACAGCTGAGGAAGACAGAGAAACTGAGGCTCCCTCTTCCATGCCACCCACCAGTATCTTCCTGGGAACCTGGGTGTTAGCAGAAGGTGACCCTACAGCATCCTGTGGCCCTGCCCACTGTCAGTTATCATCCTTGTGCATCAAACAGCTTTTTTTTTTTTTTTCTTTTTTGGAGACAGAGTCTCCCTCTGTCGCCCAGGCTGGAATGCAGTGGTGCCATCTCGGCTCACTGCAACCTCCACCTCCTGAGTTCAAACGATTCTCCTGCCTCAGCCTCCCGAGTAGCTGGGACTACAGGCGCACACCACACCCCGCTCCCCGGCTAATTTTTGTATTTTTGGTAGAGACAAGGTTTCGCCATGTTGGTCAGGCTGGGCTCGAACTTCTGACCCCAAGCAATTTGCCTGCCTTGGCCTCCCAAAGTGCTGAGATTACAGGTATGAGTCACCACGCCAGGCCCAAACAGCCCTCTTGGGCTTCTTCCTTTTATAGCTACATCATTGTGCCTGCTTCCAGCCCCTCAAGTGACCAGCTCCCCTCACTGACCCGATTTGCTGCTTCCAGGCTGTGTGATCTTGGGCAAGTCACTGATCCTCTCTGCGCTTCAGTTTCTTCACCTATAACATAGAAAAGTGGTTAGAGTGCACCTGCTGTGGTTATTATGAATTATTACATATAACACATTTAGAATCATGCTAGGCATGAATGAAGTAAGTGATGTGTCTAGGCTATGATTATTATTTTAATGTAGTGGTCCATAATTTATTAAACCAGCCTCTACTGATAGATTCATGGGTTGATTGCAATATCCTGCCATTACATACATTGTACATATGTCCCCCTTCCCTTCCCTTCCCTTCCCTTTCCTTTCTTCCCCCTCCCCCCCCCTCCTCCCTCCCCTGCCCCCTCCCCTCCCTTCCTCCCCTGCCTTCTCCCCCCCTCCCCTACCCTCCCCTGCCCCCCCCTCCCCTCCCTTCCCCTCCCTCCCTGCCCCTTGCCCCCCTTCCCCCCCCCCCCCCCCCCCCTCCCTCCTTTCAGGATCTCACTCTGTCACCTAGGCGGGAGTGCAGTGATGCAATCATAGCTTACTAAAACCCTGGCCTCCCGGGCTCAGGTAATCCTGCTGCCTCAGCCTCTCAAGTGGCTGGGACTACCATTGCAAAATTTGTTTTTCGTAGTGACGGGGTCTTGCTATGTTGCCCAAGCTGGTCTCAAACTCCAGGTCTCAAGAAATCCTCCCACCTCAGCCTTCCAAAGCGCTGAAATCACAGGTATGGGCCACACATATGTCACTTTTTCAAACATTTCAGTTGCTGGGTGTGGTGGCTCATGCCCATAATCCCAGCTACTCAGGAGGCTGAGTAATAGCAAGACTCCGTCTCTAAAAAAAATTCTTTTTAAATTAGCTGGCAGGCACCTGTAGTCCTAGCTCCTCAGGAGGCTAAGGTGGGCAGATCACCTTGAGCCCAGGGGTTCAAGGCTGCAGTGAGCCATGATCGTGCCACTGCACTCTAGCCTGGGCGACAAAGCAAGGCTGCCTCAAAAATGAATTTAAAAAAAATAGATAAAAACATATCAGCGTATCATAGACAATGGGATAAATTTGGAGAAACTGGATTGCTGGGTCAAACAGTAAAGACATGGGTAATCTTGGTGAATTTTGCCAAATGACCCTCCATGGAGATTGTACTAGTTTCTACTCCCATCAGTGATAGATGTGATTGTCTGGTGCCCCTCAGCCCTGCCAACAGCATGTGTTATCATGCTTTTGCCCATAAGGTAGGTGAAAAATGGCATCTCCATACAATTTTAATTGGTCTTCTCTTATTATGAGTGAAAATGGGCCCCTTGTCACCTGTTTAAGGGCCATTTGTATTTCCTTGGGACCTGGGGAAAGTGATTACTGAAGCAAAAGGCAGGACATGCATAATAGGTTGATGGGTCTGTTTTTAAATCCCAGCTATCATTGCCAGTCAACACATTCCGAGGATCATTTGGCTTGATTTTTAGCATGGAATTGGCATTCTCACTTGTTTAATTTTAATTTTAAGTGCCTGGGGTCTTGGATCAAATGCCACCCCTTTAGAGCATGTGATGTGTGTCATCTTCTGGTGCCACCTGGTTTATTTGTGTGTTTTCTATTGTCTTTGCTTCCTTGCCATTATCTACTCCCTCCCAAAGAGAATTCAAGGTCTACAAAAGCAAAGATAAGCAGGAATGTAGTCTCATGGAACTTCTGGTTTTAGGGTCGTCCAGATGACAGTTATCTTTGGTTTCCTTTGGAGTCACAGATTCACACTCAGCATCTTGAAGGAGAAATTTATTCAGCCATCCGTTCTTCCATTCATCCTTCCATCAATCATTCACTCATTTATCCATCCATTCATTCATCCATTCACTCATTTATCCATCCATCCATTCATCAAATCATCTATCCCAATCATTCATTCATCCATTAAATCATCCATTCACTCATCCATCCATCCATCAAATCATCCATCCATCCATCAAATCATCTGTCCATCCATCCATTTTTAAAATTTATTCAACAATATTTTAGTAAGCACCTACTATATGTCATGCCCCATGCTTGACCCTGAAACCACAATAATGAACAATGCAGATGTTGGTGCTGCTGGTCAGCTTACCAGTCTAGCAGGTAAATGCAGTGCTCTAAACACAGGACATGGTTTATAATTGCAGAGTCGAATGCCATTTAACAAACTCAAAGAAGGCTTCTTGGATGAAGGAGCATTTAAGCTGAAACCTAGAGAATGAGTAGAAGTTTAGCTGGGGAAGAAGAAGAGGAGTGCTTTTGGCTATGGGAGCAGTATCTCAAAGGTCCAAAGGCAGGAAAAGAATATGGTGCATTTAAAGCATTGAAAGGAGTCCAAATCAGTTAGAATGTAGAGTCTGAGAGGGAAGAGGCTGGGGTTGGGGCAGGGGCCAGATCATGCAGGACCTCTGGGCCACATTAACAGAATTGGAATTTTTTTTTTCTGTTTATTGATGTTTATTTCTAAGCTTTCCTTTCTAAGATCTTACCTTCATTGACATGAAATTTGTATTTTGTTTTTAAATATACAGTTAAGACAGAATATACTTAATTTAGAAGAAGTAGAAAATGCTTCTGTTTGCATCATTTCACATACAAAACTTTTTTTGTTTTTTTTTTATGGATCAATGATAATAACTCAATCCTCTATTTGACAAAGAAGAAGGAGAAGGAAGAGGAAGAAAATGAAAGTGGGATAAAGGATCAGAAAGGGAGGAAAATAGAAAAAATTAGAGTATGACTCCAGGGTAGACCTGTTTTGTTGTCGCTTGGTTGGTTGGTTGGTTTGTCAGTTGTATTTTTCATATGTTTCGCCATGTTGGCCAGGCTGGTCTCGAACTCCTAGCCTCAAGTGATCAAGCCGCCTCAGCCTCCCAGAGTACTGGGACTACAGGCGTGAGCCACCACCTCCAGCCCCCACATTGCTTCTGGCCTCTGTGGTAGACCTCCCAGACGGGGCGGCCGGGTAGAGGTGCTCTCCACATCCCAGACAGGGCGGCCAGGCAGAGGTGCTCCTCACTTCCCAGGTAGGGCGGCTGGGCAGAGACGCTCCTCACTTCCTAGACGGGGTGGCGGCCGGGCAGAGGGGCTCCTCACTTCCCGGACGGGGCGGCCGGGCAGAGGCACTCCTCACATCCCAGACGATGGGTGGCCGGGCAGAGGCGCTCCTCACTTCCCAGACGGGGCGGCCGGGCAGAGACGCTCCTCACTTCCCAGACGGGGCGGCCGGGCAGAGACGCTCCTCACTTCCCAGACGGGGTGGCGGCCAGGCAGAGGCGCTCCTCACTTCCTAGACGGGGTGGTGGCTGGGCAGAGGTGCTCCTCTCCTCCCAGACGGGGCAGCCGGGCAGAGGAGCTCCTCATAACCCAGACGATGGGTGGCCAGGCAGAGACGCTCCCTACCTCCCAGACGGGGCGGTGGCCTGGCAGAGGCTGCAATCCCAGCACCCTGGGAGGCCAAGGCAGGCGACTGGGAGGCGGAGGCTGCAGCGAGCCAAGACCACGCCACCGCACTCCAGCCCGGGCAACACCGAGCACCAAGTGAGCGAGCCTCCGTCTGCAGTCCCAGCACCTCGGGAGGCCGAGGCGGGCAGAGCAGTCGAGGTCAGGAGCTGGAGACCAGCCTGGCCGACATGGCGAAACCGCGCCGCCAGCCAAAGAAGAAAAACCAGGGAGGGGTGGTGGCGCGCGCTGGCAATTCCAGGCAGCCCGCAGGCCAGGGCAGGAGAATCACGGGAGCCGGACACAGGGAGTCTGCAGCGAGCCGAGTGTACTCCAGCCTGGGCCACAGAGGGAAGAAAAGATAGAAGAAAGCAAGAAGGAAGGAAGAAGGGAGGGAGGGAGGGAGGGATTGGAATTTATCCTAAGAGATGATGGTGGCCTGGAATTTGATGGAAGCAATGGTGATGAAAATGGATAGATTTGAGAAGTATCTGGATGTAGAATCAATGCATCTTGGTGACTGGTAGAATAGTGGGATGAAGGAGAGGGAGGAATCAAAAGTAACTCCCAGCTCTCTGCCTTAGTAACTGGGTTGTTTTAACAGCTTGTGTGCTTGGTTTGCCTAGTGGCTGGAAAGCAGTATCTCCAAGGCCAAAGTCGTGGGTTAGAGGCTTCCAAAGAGTTGTTAATCTGTCCTGCAGCAGCAAACAGCATCTCTGTCCATTTTGGTTGAAACACACATTGTCTGCGGTGCCCCCTTGGCATTCCAGGTGGAGATGAGTGCAAGGGCAAAGAGACAGAGGCAAGAAACAGCTTGGAGAGGACAATGGCAGAGATGGGATGCCTGGGAGGTGGTGAAGATGCTGGATGGATGGTCTGAGCCTTGAAGGAGTACGAATTCTTTCTCAAAGGCAGGAAAATAAAGGTTTAGAAGTAGAATTGGAGGGAATGTAAACTCTTCTCAAAATCTACACACACTGTTATGGAAAGGGTGTATTATACAGGACAAGGGATGTTAGCTGCTGTGACAGCTAAGCCCTGAATTCTCAGTGACTGAACACAGTGAGCATTTCCTTCTTGCTCACTCTACTGTCCAAGATGGATGGTGTATTAGATAGGATAAGGGATATTAGCTGCTATAACAAATAAACCCTGAACTCTCAGAGGTTGAACATGGTGAAAGTGTCCTTCTTGTTCACTCAACTATCCGAGATAGAGGTTTTCTCCTAGTAGGCTTTTCTTTTTTTAAAAAAAATTTTTGTAGGTACATAGTATATATACATATGGTATATGGGATACTTTGATACAGGCATGCAATGTGTAATAATTACATATGGAAAAATGAGGTATCTATCACCTCAAGCATTTATCCTTTGTGTTACAATCCAATTATGCTATTTTAGTTATTTTTAAATATACAATTAAATTATCATTGACTACAGTCACCCTGTTGTACTATCAAATACTACATCTTATTCATTCTTTCTATTTTTTTGTACTTATTAACATTCCCCCTCCACCCCCATCCACTCCCCTTCTTAGCTTCTGGTAACCATCATTCTACTCTCTATCTCCATGAGTGCAATTGTTTTAATTTCTAACTCCCACAAGTAAGTCAGAACATGCGAAGTTTGTCTTTCTGTCCCTGGCTTATTTTCCTTAACATAATGACTTCCAGTTCCATCCATGTTGTTGCTAATGACAGGATCTCATTCTTTTTTTATGGCTGAGCAGTACTCCACTGTGTATATGTGCCACATTTTCTTTATCCGCTTGTCTGTTGATGGACACTTGAGTTGTTTCCAAATTTTGGCTATTGTGAATAGCGCTGCAATAAACATGGGAGTGCAGATATCTCTTTGATATACTATTTTCTTTCTTTTGGGTATATACCCAGTGGCAGGATTGCTGGATCATATGGTGGCTCTATTTTTAGTTTTTTGAGGAACCTCCAAACCGTTCTCCATAATGGTTGTACTTCCTGGGAGACTTTTCTCCAGGCAGTGATGCAGGGATCCAGGGTCCTCCCATCTTGTGGCTTTGCCATTGTCTAGGAAGGGTCTCTGCATTCCCCCAGTTGCTTCTGAATTTGTACACGGAGAATTATGCTGGACATTTTGTATGGGTTAGGCTTAGAAGTGGTTCACATCACTTTTACCTAAAGGCCTTTAGCCAGAATGTAGTCCCAGGGCCCAACTAACTTCAGTGAGAGCTGGAATATGTCCCTTTGCTGTACGTATCCCCAGAAGGAAAAGAAAATGGGATTTGCCGGATCCATAGCATTATCTCTGCTACAAATGGGACAAGTCAGAGAGGGTGGTTGGATAAACAAACACCTATGTCCACGATATACCAAAACTGGAGGGAAAAGCACAGGTACAAAGGGTTTGCTTTTGGTGCTGAAGGGTCAGGAACATTCTCTGGGAAGATGGATAGGGCTTCGGAGTTAAGAGCCTTGTTATTTCATTCTGCCAAGATCCCATTGAACATCAGAAACTCCTTTAGAAATATCTTTTTTTAAGAAAAAGCATATCCACTTTCCCTCCTAACCTCAGGGTCCCTTCGCTTTCTCTGTTTTTCTCCAGTGCATGATTTCTAGGCTGATTTTTCTTTCAATGTCTCCCTAAGTCCTTGGTCCTTTCTTCAGTATGATTGGTTATATTTCTTGCCAGCCCCAGGCAAGAGAGAGAGGTTGAGCAGTTGTATACTAATTACTGGACTATTACTGTTATTATTCAGCTGTGGAAAAGAGAATTCAGAGAGTCCCAGATATAATTCACCTCATTGACATCTCTCTCTGTCTCTGTCTCTCCTTGTTTCTGTCCCCTCCTCCCCACATTCTCTCTTTCCCTCTCTCTCCATCTGTTTGTTTCTTTTTCTTTCTCTATATCCCTCTACCTCTCTTCATGCATCTGTCTGTCTCCCCAATACCTCTGAGTATATATTTTTCTAGCATCATATGCGTTTCTTTCATTACCCACATCAACATTCTAATTCGCTCTTATTGATTTTCTCATTTAGTTAGTATAAAGATAAGACTGGCCGCTCACGGTGGCTCATGCCTGTAATCCCAGCACTTTGGGAGGCCGAGGCCGGCAGATCGCTTGATCTCAGGAGTTCGAGACCCACCTGGGCAACATAGTGAGACCCCCCATCTCTACAAAAATTAGCCAGGCATGGTGGTGCATGCCTGTAATCCCAGAACTTTGAGAGGCCAAGGCGGGTGGATCACCTGAGGTCAGGAGTTCGAGACCAGCCTGGCTAACATGGTGAAACTCTGTCTCTACAAAAAATACAAAAATTAGCAGGGCATGATAGTACACAGTTGTAGTCCAAGCTACTTGGGAGGCTGAGGCATGAGGATCACTTGAACCCAGGAGGCGGAGTTTGCAGTGAACTGAGATAGTGCCACTGCACTCCAGCCTGGGCAACAGAGCAAAACGCTGTCTCAAAAAAAAAAAAAAAAAAAGATAAAGACTATGTCCAGTTTTGCCTCTAATGCATCCTTAGCATGGATCAGGTGCTCAAAGATATTTATTAATGAGTCCACACACAGTTGTTAATATCTAACTGTTAATATCTCTTTCTTACATTTTTTTTCTTATTCTTGTGATTAATTTCTGCCTCACCTCCTTCAGGTCTCTGCTCACAGTCACCTTCTCGACCTCAACTATATAAAATTGAAACTACTGCACCCCCATTAACTTTTTCCTGCCCCTGTTCCTTCTTTCCTTCCTTTGTTCATTTTTTTCTTCTTTCCTCCCCTCCTTCCCTCCTTTCACCTCTCTCTTTCCTTCCTTCCTTGTTTCTTTTTCTCTTTTTTCCTCTTTCTTTTCCTTCCCTTTCTCCCCTCCTTTTCTCCTTCCCTCCTCCCTTACTTTTTCTTTCTTTCCTTCTCTTCCTTCCTTTTCTTTCTTCTTTTCCTTCCCTCTCTCCCTTCCTCCTTCTCTTCCTCCCTCCCTCCCTTCTTTCATTCTTTCCTTCTTCCCTCCCTCCCTCCCATACTGTCATTTTAATGCCTGTAGAAGGGTCTTTTCCTTATAACCTACTGTTGGGTATATTTTGACATTAAACATAATGCTACAATCAAATCTTTACATTTTCCCTTCATTGGGATTCATTTCTTTATATTAGATTTCCAGGAGTAGTTTTACTGAGTCAAAAATGAGTACTATTTTAATGGTTTCTTATACGTATGGTTTTTCCAAAGGGTTGTATCAATTTACACATTTAACAGCAATGCTTAAGTCTATTCATTTCAATGCACACAGACCAGCATTGGGTTTTATTGTTTTAAAAACATTTTTTTGGGCCAGGCACAGTGGCTCATGCCTGTGATCCCACACTTTGTGAGGCCAAGGTGGGAAAATTGCCTGAGCCCAGGAGTTGAAGACCAGCCTGGGCAACGTGGGGAAACTCCGTATCTACTAAAAATACAAAAATTAGCCAGACGTGGTGGCACACACCTGTAGCCCCAGCTTCTATGGAGGCTGAGATGGGATGATTGCTTGAGCCTGGAAAGTTGAGGCTGCAGTTAGCCATGAGTGCACCACTGCACTCCACCCTGGGCAATAGAGCAAGACCCTGTCTCAAAATATATATATATATTTTTGTTAATTTAATAGACAAAAATGGCATCACCTTATTATTTTTATTCTGGTTTATTTAATGGGAAGTGAGGTTAGTTATTCTATAAATATTCATTGAGCAACTTCTCCATGGCAGAACTTATGCTGGGTCCGGGGTACTAGTGAGTAAAGCGGATATGTGTTCTGTGCCCTTGAATTTACCACCTGGTGGGGAGTGTCTCTCAGAGTCCAGCCCCCAGATATTTCAAAGGAAGAGGCATTAAGGAGGAGCTTTGCCGGGTGTGGTGGCTCATGCCTGTGATCCCAGCACTTTGGGAGGCTGAGGTGGGTGGATCACTTGAGCCCAAGAGTTTGAGACCAGCCTGGGCAACATAGTGAGACCCCATCTCTACAAAAAATTCAAAAGTTAGCCAGGTGTGGTGGCATATGCCTGTAGTCCCAGCTACTCGGTGGGGCTGAGGCAGGAGGATCACCTGAGCCTGGGAGGTTGAGGATGTAGTGTGCTGTGATCATGTCAATGCACTCCAGCCTGGGCAACAGAGAGAGACCCTGTCTCAAAAAATAAATAAATAAATAAATAAATAAATAAGAAAAGAAAAGGAAGGACTTCCTTACAGAGGTGTGGACAGAGTGAACCCATGTGGGATGTTGGGCACCCAGAGGCTAGCAATAGCAGGAAGCCCCTACAATCCTTGGATTGAAGAAATTGCAACGTTGGAGCCAGTGGGAGCTGGAATGATGAGGGAGGAGCTGCTGGCAGTAGCTGTCATCGCGGAAGAGATCAGCCACTGCCAGAGATGTGGAACCCAAGCAGAGAGCGAATAGGGCAAGAAGATACCCTTCCTGGGCCTGCTGCGTTTTAAATTATAAAAGTCATGCTACCTTACTCATTCATGAATTCATCTGACATTTCTTGAGGGCTTATGAAGCTAAATAAAATTGGTTTCTGCACTCATGAAGTCTTCCTTTTTAATGTTACTTTTATTATTTGTTTATCCCTTGAGACAGGGTCTCGTGCTGTTGCCCAGGATAAAGTGCCGTGACATGATCATAGCTCACTGCAGCTTCAACCTCCTGGGCTCAATTGATCCTCCCACCTCAGCCTCCTGAGAAGCTGGGACTACAGGTGTGTGCCACCAAACCCAGCTAATTTTTGTATTTTTAGTAGAGGCAGGGTCTCGCTGTGTTGCCCAGGCTGGTCTCGAATTCCTGGGCTCAAGTGTTCCTCCTGCCTTGGCCTCCCAAAGTGCTGAGATTCCAGTTGTGAGCCACTGCACCCAGCCTCAAGAAGTCTTATGTGGAGAAACAGCCTAATAAAAAGACAACTTTTTCAGAACATACATGTGCATCAGTTGAAAATTTTATTTGGTTGTATATAAAATAAAAATGCTGCAGTGGCCCAAGGATGTTCAGCCAAGACCAAGGTTGGCTTGGTCTTTTCCTCATGGTCAGTCTCAAGATGGCTGCTGCCACCCCAGCCATCACATCAGTGCTTCAGACAGAAAGGAGGAAGAAGATCAAAGGACAAAGGTCAGTTGAGATCAGCATCCTTATGTTTGATTGGCCAGAATTGTTCACGTGGCCTCATCTCTCTGCAAAAGTGCCCAGGAAATTTAGTTCTGTTTCATTACTGGGTTCTGAAAGCTAGGGAAGTTATGAGGGGATAATGGCTGGGTGGGTAACTGGTGGTCTCTGAAACACTCTATCTCAGGCATCTAGTACAGTGCCTGTAACATAGTAGAAGCTTAATAATTGTTTGTTGCATGAGTAAATAAACAATAGACTACAGCAGGGCAGTTTGTATGTTCAAGGTGGCCGCAAACAACAATGGAAGCAGAGACACAGATTCTAATCCATCCAGCATTGGTGAGGGGTAAGCAGCAAAGAGAGAAAAAGAGTGGAACTGCCCGTAGCGGGAGCTAGTTAGGTGTAATCGTCTCCTAGCTTGAGAAGTCCTCATCTAGTCTTGCCAAACATCCTATCCCCCACGATTATTTTGTTTTCTCACTTCACGTCTTTCTTTAGCTCTGTTATGTTTATCTTTGTGTTCAGACAATCCTGGGTCTTACAGAAGGGTAGATGAAGGCATGGTAATGTTAGATTAAACAGATTCTCACATGAGGAAGAGACTTTGCAATTCTCCTTCTACTCCCTGATGGCATTTTATTGGCTTTGATAGCTGTAGAAGCTTATTTGGGGATTTTTTTCTGGCAAAATTCCCAGAGAGCAGAGTTTATCTAAACTGGCTAATATGCAGCATTTGCGAATAATTATTAATAGATGTTTGCATTTTCATTCTTTATGAATACTGCTGTGGGGTGATTCTATAATTCAAGAGGGAAGTGGTGAGTGAATTGTTATCTTCCCCCAACACTACCCCCACCCTCCCACTTCCCCGCCCCAGTTTTCTTCCCCTCAGCTGATAGCAGAGCTGTGTCCTTAGACTGCTCATGTCAAAATCCCTGAGACATTCTTGACTCCTCTCCTCCAGGCATCCTCCACTTCCAATCCATAAGCAACACGTGTCTGCTTTACCATCTCAATATATCCAGAATCAACTCACTGTGGTACCCACCTGGTCACAGCCCCCCACCTAACCCAGTGTGGTTTCCTCTTCCTCCCCTCCCAGCTTCTGCTTTCTTTCCCATCTGCTCTCCTGGCCAGAGGGCACCTGTGAACACCTGAGCCAGGTAACGGCACTCCTCTGCTCAGAATCCTCCATAGCTCCTCCCTCACTCACGATAGGAGCCAAAGTCCCCCTGTGGTCCACAAGACCCTGCATGATCTGCACCCACCTACTTCTCGGTACACACAAAGCACATTCCTGCCCCAGAGCCTTTGCATAGCTGTTCCCTCGTCCTAGAATGCTCTTCCCACGGATTTTTGATGGTATTCTTCCTCGCCGCCTTCGAGTGTCTGCTTGAATTTTATCTTACCAGGGAAGCTTCCCTGATCATCCTCTCTGGATCCCACTGAAGCGGCTTTGTTGTCTGGAGTAAATATGTGACGTTCGTCCTCTCACACCAAGGAAATCGAGGACACGGATGCAAGAAGTGGGTTTAGGAGCAGAGGTTTAATAGGCAAAAGAAAGAGAAAAAGGAGAATAACTCTCTCTCTTGTGTGAGAGGGGCTTCCGAATGGGACTTCCCACCCATGGCAGAGTGCACCAGTTTATAGACAGGCTTGAGGGGGCGGTGTCTGATTTGCATAGGGCCCAAAGATTGGTTGGACCAGGTGTGACGTTTACATAGCACATGGGGAAGCTGGCTGGCTCGCCCTAATCTTATGCAAATGGGATCTTTGCCTCGCTGGTGCCATGTTACCTGCTCCTTACTGTACACGTGGCTGACAAAGAGCAGGGAAAACGAGGCCGCCATTTTGAACATGCCTAGTCCCAGGTAGCCTTTTCCTATTGGCACAGCTGCCAGCATTCACCTGGCAAATTTCCAGCCTCCTTGTCTTTGTCTGCAGCTCGATTTTACAGGCTGCTCTTTGTTAGAAAAGAAATAATTTGGGGGCTGCTTTTCATGAAAAGGAAAACCTTACTGAGGACCCCTGTACCCTCACTATCTGCCTAAATAATTTCTTCTTAGCTCCTGTATCACCACCCTACATTTCTATAATATATCATGTCTACCATATTGAACAATTATTTGTTTGTTTTCTGTTTTTCTGAATTTGACCGTCAGTTCCATGAGGGCAGCTAGTGGAGGTCATCTCATTCTGGGCTGTATCCCAGGTGCCTAGAACAGCGCCTGGCCCACAGTGGTGTTTAACAAATGTAAGTAATCTGTGAGGAGTAGAAATATCTCTCCAAATGTTTCTGATGGCAGGGTACCTTTGTACAGCCAGTTTGAAAAGACACTGAGAAATATGTATCAAGAGCCATACAGATGTTGCAATTTCGCATCTAATCCAGTAATTCCACATGTGGAATAAAATCCTCATAGCTAAACGCACAAAGACATATCATTACTCATTTCCTTATTGCTTTTAAATGCATCTCATCAGAAACATTATTAAAAGTTCATAAAAAAGGAATAAGTAAATAAATTAAATGAATGTAGACATCAAAGATAATGGTGGTTATAATACGATTTTAAGTAAGAAAGTGCTAGAGGAAACCTATTCATTTCAGAGTACTAAGTACCAGAAAAAGCTGCTTAAACTGCATCCACTGAATACAGGAATCCAAATTTCACAGGGAGCACCGGGTGTGGGGGTGAGGAGAGAGATGCAATTGGGACTTTGTCCTGTGAAATGAAGCCACACTTTCTAAGCCTCAGTTAATTTTTTAAATTGTGTTCAACAAAGTTTAAATAGTAATTCCAAACACGATCAGCTTCTTAGAATTAACAAAGAATCAAAAGTTGATACAGTCAGCCCTACACACTGAATCCACAGGTTCAACCAACCATGGGTTCAACAAGTTGCAGATGTAAAATGTAATTAGGCCTGCAATGGTTGCGCCTGTACTGAACATTTACAGACTTTTTTCTTGTCATTATTCCCTAAGCAATACAATAACTGTTTACCTAGCATTTACATGATCTTGGTATTATAATTAATCTAGAGATGACTTAAAGCATACTGGGATAGACACAGTGGCTCATGCCTTTAATCCTAGCACTTTGGGAGGCTGAGACAGGATGATTGCTTGAGGCCGGGAGTTTAAGACTTGCCTGGGCAACATAAGACTTGCCTGGAGGATGTTCACAGGCTATATGCAAACACGGTGCCATCTTCTATCAGGGACTTGAGCATCTGTAGATTTTGGTATCCGTCGGGGGTTCCTAGAACCAATCCCTCATGGATACTTAGGGATGACTATATTCAAGTGTGCCTTATTTCCCAACAAAATTGTATGGTAGAACAACAGAACCCCTTTCATTTCATCTTTGACTTCAGTGGTGTAACTTTTTTCCCCAACTTTTAAGTTCCAGGGTGCATGTGCAGGTTTGTTACATAGGTAAACATGTGCCATGGTGGTTTGCTGCACAGATCATACCATCACCTAGATATTAAGCCCAGCATCCATTAGCTCTTCTTCCTGATGCTCTCCCTCCCACCCCCCACCTTCAAAAAGGCCCCAGTGTGTGTTGTTCCCCTCTATGTGTCCATGTGTTCTCATCATTCAGCTCCCACTTATAAGTGAGAACATGCGGTATTTGGTTTTCTGTTCCTGTGTTAGTTTGCTGAGGATAATGGCTTCCAGCTCCATCCATGTCCCTGCAAAGGACATGATCTCGTTTCTTTCTATGGTTGCATAGTATTCCATGGTATATATGTACCACATTTTCTTTATCTAGTCTATCATTGATGGGCATTTAGGTTGGTTCCATGTCTTTTCAACCATGAATAGTGCTGCAATAAACATACACATGCACGTGTCTTTATAATAGAATAATTTATATTCCTTTGGGCATGTACCTGGTAATGGGAGAAAAAGGAATGCTTTTACACTTTTGGTGGGAATGTAAATTAGTTCAACTATTGTGGAAGACAGTGTGGCGATTCCTCAAAAACCTAGAGGCAGTTATGTAATCTTGGACTTTGGTGGGAATCATTTTGTGGGCCAAAACAAGGTGTCTCAGAGGGCCTTTTAAACTATTTGATCATCCATTCATTCCATTTATTTATTTATTTATTTATTTATTTATTTGAGACAGAGTCTCACTCCGCCGCCCAGGCTGGAGTGCAGTGGTATGATCTCAGCTCACTGCAACCTCTGCCTCCCAGGTTTCAGCGATTCTCCTGCCTCAGCCTCCCAAGTAGCTGGGATTACAGGCACCTGCCACCATGCCTGGCTACTTTTCTTGCATTTTTAATAGAGACGGGGTTTCACCATGTTGGCCAGGCTGGTCTCGAACTCCTGATCTCAGGTGATCTGCCCGCCTCAGCCTCCCAAAGTGCTAGGATTACAGGCGTGAGCCACCGCTCCCAGCCCATTCATTTTATTTCAAAGCGTTCGTCACTATCATCTACCTGTCATCTTCTCAGTTGTTAACCAGTCTCAGTGCAAGTTCCTCACTTAACAGTGGCATTCTCTGCATTGCAAGTAGCTCTCCAACATCACTTTCATTGACTTCATGAAATCCTGCTGCCCCTTGCAAAGATTTTCAATGTTCACTCTGCAGTTGTTTCACATAGTTTTGAATTGTGTCATTGAATTTCAAGCAACCATCAACAATCAGAGATAAACAGTGACAAACACACTGATCTGATGGATTCCAAAGCAATATTTGTGTTACTCTGAAATGGATGGTTGAGGGGGATAATTGTCAAATTGTCAGTTCATTAGTGACAATTTTTATGTTAGGATGACTTTTGCTTCCCTAAACACATAACGGTGTAAATACTTGGATAATGAGCCTTATAGTGAATACTCAGATGATGAAAAACTATTGTATATAAAATCTTTAAATTATAATTACATCTGTATGAGAAAAAAAAACCTAGAGGGGGAGAACTAGACAGAAATACAATAAAATACCCAGTGTTTGTATTGGAGAAGTCATGGGAGAGTGGCTTTAAAATGTTGTGCTTTTTTCTTTTTTTGAGACTGTCTCACTCTGTCGCCCAGGCTGGAGGGGCGTGATCTCGACTCACTGCAACCTCCACCTCTTGAGTTCAAGTGATTCTCATGCCTCAGTCTCCCAAGTAGCTGGGATTACAGGTGTGCGCCACCATGCTGGCTAATTTTTGTATTTTTAGTAGAGACAAAGTTTTACTATGTTGGCCAGGCTGGTCTCAAACTCCTGACTTAGGTGATCTGCCTGCCTCAGCCTCACAAAGTGCTGGAATTACGGGCATGAGCCACCGTGCCCAGCCTAAAATGTTTTAAAATAAAAATTACTTTACTTTTGCAAAAATTTTGAAAACAAATGAAAGAAATTTGATTTATGGCTGGATGCAGTGGCTCACACCTTAGTCCTAGTGCTTTTGGAAGCTGAGGCTTGAACCCAGGAATTCAAGGCTGCAGTGAGCTACGATCGTACCACTGCACTCCAGCCTGGGTGACAAAGTGAGACCCTCTTTAAAAAAATAAAAAGAAGGACATTTTAAAGAAAACTCTCAGACTCACTGTTTGTTTGTTTGTTTGAGACAGGGTCTTGCTCTGTCACCCAGGCTGAAGTACAGTGGTACAATCATAACTCACTGCAACCTCAACCTACTGGGCTCAAGCAATCCTCCCACCTCAGCCTCCAAAGTAGCTGAGGCCACAGGCATGTGCCACCATACCTGGCTATATTTTTTTCGGGTGGGGTCTTGCTATGTTGCCCAGGCTGGTTTTGAACTCCTAGGCACAAGCAATCCTCCTGCCTTGGCCTCCCAGATCTCTGAGTTTACACATGAGAGCCACCACACTGGCCACAATTGTTACATTCAGTGGGAGCTAAGGCACTAAAATGTCCAAAGGACACGATTGCTTTTCACATGGTTTTGGTATACCAGGAGCCCTCTCAGACTCATGTGGGAGGAGGGGAGTCACTTTGGTGATAATACGTGACTGTAAGTTGGAGGCAGTGAAAATTACCAACACCGCCACCCAGGCTCTGAGCCTATCTAACATGACCTTAATCCACACAATCACCAATCACACGAACACTGCACTTCCCCTGTTTTACTAAGGAGCACGCTGAGGCCAGAGAGGTTGAGCAGCTTGCCCCAGGTCATACAACTCCAACATATGCCGTGCCACCTTGTAACACATCTTTAAGCCCAGTTAAATCTCTTTCCCCTGATTTTGGTCCCCCAAGGTGACTTGGTTTTTTCTTGATTTGGGAACAAATAACACTTTTATTCGTAGAGTAACTTGGACAGAATTTATTTTTATGCAGTATTGTTTTCCTCTCAATCACTGCGTTTATTTTCATGTATTGGAGGATTATACCACATTCTTCAGTAGAATTTTAAAGTTCTTTTCACAAGGGTTCTTCCCATTCCATAAGTTTATTTTCAATACAGTACTTTATCCTGGTTTGCTTTTGTAAATGAGATTTTCCCCCCATTTTATTCACTGAGTGGTCATCATATATAGTTAGCAGTATTATTATTTTATTATTTTTGAGACGGAGTCTCACTCTGTGGCCCAGGCTGGAGTGCAGTGGCGCAATCTCGGCTCACTGCAACCTCCATCTCCCGGGTTCAAGCAATTCTCCAGCCTCTGCCTCCAGAGTAGCTAGGATGACAGGCACGCACAACCACGACTGGCTAATTTTTTTGTATTTTTAGTAGAGATGGGGTTCCACCATGTTGGCCAGGCTGGTCCTGAACTCCTGACCTCAGGTGATCTGCCCACCTCGGCCTCCCAAAGTGATGGGACTACAGGTGTGAGCCACTGTGCCCGGCCAGGTTTATTTTCAATACAATACTTTATCTTGGTTTGCTTTTGTAAATGAGACTTTTTCCCCCATTTTATTCAGTAAGTGGCCATCATATATAGTTATTATTATTATTATTATTATTATTATTATTATTTTTGAGACAAAGTCTCACTCTGTCACCCAGGCTGGAGTGCAATGGTGCGATCTCGGCTCACTGCAACCTCCACCTCTTGGGTTCAAGCTGTTCTCCTGCCTCACCCTCCCAAGTAGCTGGGATTATAGGCATGCACCACCACGCCCGGCTAATTTTTGTATTTTTAGTAGAGACGGGGTTTTGCCATATTGGTCAGGCCTGTCTCGAACTCCTGACCTCAGGTGATCCTCCCGCCTTGGCCTCCCAAAGTGCTGGGATTACAGGCATGAGCCACCGTGCCTGGGCAGCATTAATTTTTATAATGATTTTTTGTTTGTTTTTGAGACAAGGTCTTGCCCTGTTGGCCAGGCTGGAATGCAGTGTCATGATCGTAGCTCACTGCAGCCTCATCCTCCTGCCTCAGCCTCCTGCGTAGCTGGGACTACAGGTGTGCACCACTATGCCCTTCTAATATAATTTTTTTTTTTTTTTTTAGAAACAAGGTCTCTGCTGTGTTGTCTAGGCTGGTCTTGAACTCCTGGTCTCAGGCAGTTCTCCCACCTTGGCCTCCCAAAGCGCTGGGATTACAAGGATGAGCCACTGTGCCCGATCCAATTTTTATATTAATTTTATAACTATCCACCTTATGGAATTATCTCATTGTTTCTAGTATTTTTATTTAACTTCCTATGTTTTATAATTAGATCATAATTTAATCTGCAAATAGTATTAATCTCTGTATTTGTTCCTCTTAATTTCCTTTTTTCTATGGATACATAATAATTGTACATATTTATGGGATGCATGTGATATTTTGACACGTGTCCAAGGAACACACAATCCTCTGAGGCATGCTCTTAAATGAGTGCCTCAGGTGAGAGTTGAGTGATTTCTGTCGGCATGGGATGAAAGCCTTTTCCACAACAAAAGACACAGACGATGCCAAGGAAGGGAAGGCAAGAGACACAGAAGCAAGATTTAATGGTCTGTCAAGTCAACCTATTAAGCTCTTTCTGTGGGACAACATGCATTTGAACAGTCTGAACACAAATGCGTTCATGTTTTTCTCCACATGTAATTCTTAGATGAAATTTTTACTCCCACCAATAAGTGATGCTGGGGTCTCTTTTTCTATTACCTCCTTTATCTCATTGTGTCTCTAGTGGGTCTTTTTTTTTTTTTTTTTTTTTGAGACAGAGTCGCACTCTGTCGTCCAGGCTGGAGTGCAATGGCAAGGTCTTGGCTCATCGCAACCTTCACCTCCTGGATTCAAATGATTCTCCTGCCTCAGTCTCCTGAGTAGCTGGGACTACAGGTGCGTGCCGCTACACCTAGCTGTAATTTTTGTATTTTTAGTATAGACGGGGTTTCACTATGTTGGCCAGGCTGGTCTCGAACTCCTGACCTCATGATCCACCCGCCTTGGCCTCCCAAAGTGCTGGGATTACAGGCGTGAGCCACCACGCCTGCCCTCCAGTGGGTCTTTTTCTGTTTTTGCCTTCTCTGTTTCTGGAGCACCAGGTGCCTTCCTGGACATGAGAAGCAATTTCTTTTTTTTTTTTTTAACTTTTAATTGTATTATTATTTTTTTTTATTTTACCGTAAGTTCCAGGATACATGTGCAGAATGTGCAGGTTTGTTACATAGGTATACATGTGCCATGGTGGTTTGCTGCAACTATCAGCCCGTCATCTAGGTTTTAAGCCCCGCATGCGCTAGGTATTTGTCCTAATGCTCTCCCTCCCCATCCCCACCACTGCCCGACAGGCCCTGGTGTGTGATGTTGCCTTCCCTGTGTCCATGTGTTCTCATTATTCAACTCCCACTTATGAGTAAGAACATGCAATGTTTAGTTTTCTATTCCTGTGTTAGTTTGCTGAGAATGATGGCTTCCAGTTTCATCCATGTCCCTGCAAAGGACATGATCTCATTCTTTTTTTACGGCTGTATAGTATTCCATGGTGTATATGTGCCACATTTTATTTATCTAGTCTATCATTGATGGGCATTTGGGTTGGTTCCAAGTCTTTGCTATTGTAAATAGTGCTGCAAAAAACATATGTGTGCATGTGTCTTTATAGTAAAATGATTTATAATCCTTTGAGTATATAGCCAGTAATGGGATTGCTGCGTCAAATGATAGTTCTGGTTCTGGATCCTTGAGGAATCGTCACACTGTCTTCCACAATGTTTGAGCTAATTTACACTCCCATCAACGGTGTAAAAGCGTTTCTATTTCTCCACAGCCTCGCCAGCATCTTTTGTTTCCTGATTTTTTAATAATTGCCATTCTGGCTGGTGTGAGATGCTATCTCACTGTGGTTTTGATTTGCATTGTAAGAGGCAATTTCAACTGCACTCAGTAAAGAGGATTGCCAATGAAGTCAGAGGGAGGGCATGGTTCCATCCCTTCGTGATCCCATGGGGTGTGTCCTGCCCTCATCCTCATTTTGCAGATGGGGAAACTGAGGCTCAAAGAGATGAAATGATAGTTCAAACTCACATAAGTAGAACCCAGCATGGATGTTAGCACGGTATTATTATTCTTTGTTGCTGTTGCGTTGTTTCTAGATGAGGAAACCATTTCTAAGGGGTCATGGAGCTCAGAAGTGCAGGGCTGGGGTAGCCATCCAGGCAAGCACTGTCCAACAGAAATACAACAAGGGATCAGGGTGCTGTGGCTCATGCCTATAATCCCAGCTCTTTGGGAGGCTGAGATGGGAGGATTGCTTGAGGCCAGGAATTCGAGGCTGCAGTGAGCTGTGATTGTGCCACTGTGTTCCAGCCTGAGCAACAGTGAAACCCCGTCTCTAAAGAAAAAAGAAAAAAGAGGCCAGGCGCAGTGGCTCATGCCTGTAATCCCAGCACTTTGGTAGGCCAAGGTGGGGGGGTGGACCGCTTGAGGCCAGGAGTTCAAGACCAGCCTGGCCAACATGGTGAAACCCCAACTCTACTAAAAATACAAAAATTAGCCGGGTGTGGTGGCAGGTGCCTGTAATCCCAGCTACTCGGGAGGCTGAGGCAGGAGAATTGCTTGAACCCGCAAGGCAGTGGTTGCAGTGAGCCGAGAGTATACCGCTGCACTCCAGCCTGGGTGACAGAGCAAGACTCCATCTCAAACAAACAAAAAGAAGTGCAGGGCTTGGTAGTCATCCCAATAAGCACTGTCCAACAGAAATACAACAAGGGGTCAGTATGCTGTGGTTCATCCCTGTAATCCCAACTCTTTGGGAGGCTGAGGTGGGAGGATTTCTTGAGGCCAGGAATTCAAAGCTGCAGTGAGCTATGATTGTGCCATTGTGTTCCAGCCTGGGCAACAGAGTGAGACCCTGTCTCTAAAAATGACCAAGAAAGAAAAGAAAAAAAAAAAGAAAAGAAATACAAGGATCACATATGTAATTTTAAATTTTCAAGTAGTCTCATTAGAAATGGTAATAAGAAACGGTGAAGCTAGTTTTAATAATATATTTTTTAACTCAATATATTGAAAATGTTACTTCCACATGAGATGAACATATAAATTATTGAGATATTTCACACTTTTAATCATATTAAGTCTTCAGGTTGGGCACGGTGGCTCATGTCTGTAATCCTAGCACTTTGGGAGGCCAAGACAGGCAGATTGCTTGAGTTCAGGAGTTCCAGACCAGCCTGGGCAACATGACAAAACCCCATCTCTACAAAAAGTTAGCTGGGCATAGTGGCATGTACCTGTAGTCCCAGCTACTAGGGAGGCTGAGGCAGGAGGATCCCCTAAATCCGGGAGGTCAAGGCTGCAGTGTGCCATGATCACGCCACTGCACTCCAGCCTGGGCGACAGAGTGAGACCCTGTCTCAACAAACAAACAAATAGACAGAAAAATCTTCAATATCTGGTGTGTATTTTATGCTTTACTGATCTCAATTCAGATGAGTCACATTTCAAGTGCTCAGTGGCCACATGTGGCTTATGGCTACATTTTGGATAGTGTGTGTGGGTCTAAATCTTTGACAAGTATTTCTGGTATTTTTTGGTGACACAATAAGGCTCAGGTAGTAAACATATCGGGGGTACCTGATATGTGCTTGTTTTGTCATACAAGACCCCTTGCTTTTGGTCTGGATATTTGACCCCTCCAAATCTCATGTTGAAATTTGATTCTCAATGTTGGAGATGGGGTCTAGTAGGAAGTGTTTGGGTCATGGGGGCAGATCACTCATGAAGGGCTTGGTATTGTCCTCTCAGTAATGAGTAAGTTCTTGCTCTATTAATTCCCCCAAGAGCTGGTTGTTCAAATGACTCTGGCACTTCCCTCTGCTCTCTCTTGCTTCCTCTGTCATCATGTGGTCTCTGTACATGCCAGCTCCCTTTCACCTTCTACCATGACTGGAAGCAGCCTGAGGCCCTCACCAGAGGCAGATGCCAGTACCGTGCTTCTTGTCCAGCCTGCAGGACTGTCGGCCAAACAAACCTCTTTTCTTTATAAATTGCCCAGCCTCAGGTATTCCTTTATAGCAATACTAATGGACTAAGACACCTTTCATACTCTTTTTTGATGAAGGAAGGAAGGAGAAAGGAAGGAAGGAAGGAGAAAGGAAGGGAGGAAGGAAGGAAGGAAGGAAGGAAGTCCTTCCTAAAAATATTTCCCCTAATATGGAAAAAAAAAAACCTTTTTATGTAACACCATTAAGCATCACCCCAGCAGAAGCAGCCCCATGCCTTGAGCTGGAAGAAAGCTTCCTTCATGATCTCAGCTCACTGAGAGAGAGACAGAAAGGAGAATGAGAGGAAGAAATAGGAGGAAGAAATGGAAGGAAGGAGGGAAGGAAGGAAGGAAGGAAGGAAGTTAAGTGGAGGATCCAGGAAAACTGCCCTGAATGCCCTGAAGTTCCTTCCTTCTGCCTAAATATTTTGAAGTAGCTAACAGAATCTGTCCAACTCCATTGTCTTAGTTTGAATCCCGCCCCCCAACTCCCAAGAAGCAGATCCAGAAGCAGAGATTTGAATGCTTCTGAAGGAGATCCCAAAACACACTGGCAGAAAAGTAGGAAAGGGAAGACCCAGTAATAAGTGAGTCATCAGGCAAGTTTCCACCATGAGCAACTGGGTCTCAATTACCAGTGGGGACCTCTGGGAGGCAGAAGAGAGCACATTCCTCAGCGTTATTGCATGCTAGTGGTGAGGGAGCTGGGGTATTGATCCATCAACTCCCATCCATCATAAGTTAAAGGATGCTCCTTGCGAGTATTAATTCTCTAACACCACAGACTGCTGAGTGGACACTTTGATAGCCAGAGAAAATGCCCTGGGGGCTGGCAGGGGGAAGTCAGACCTGCCTGCACTCAAGTGGTCAGGGCATGGCTGGACAGTGTTTGCTGCACCAGTGTAGCACCTACTTCCTTATAATTCAAAAAGTTTACTTTTTGTACCACAAGCCCTTGTGAACTTTATGTCCATTAACTTTGTGACAGTCTGGCTGCCATATGGAACATGAGATGATTTAGTTGTTGTCATTTCAGTGACGGAAAAGGCAGAACAGCTATGGAAGGAGATCACAGATGTATGCATATATTTATGTGTAACCTTGCAAACATGTGCGTGTGCTCCCATTCTCGTTGTCACCAAGCCTATTTCTCTTACCACATTCTCTGTTGTCTTCCCCATATACATACAAGCTCTTTTTTAGTCATTGGGCAAAACAGAAGAAAGTAAAAGGACCAAGTCTCCATTTTCTGGGAAAATGATGCTGTTCTCCTTCTAAGGAAGCATCACAATCAGATGTCCCCTACCTGTGTCCCCAGCTTCATTCTCTCTCTCTCCCCATTGGAAAATAATTTGTATTGGTTTCTGGCTAATCTTTTGTTTCTTCTTGAGAATATGAGCAAAATGCTTTTTCTTTTTTTCATGTATTTCTGTCTCTTTCTTTCATAAAGATAGCTCAACACCTGCGCTTCTCTGCAACTTTCCCTTTTCACTTCTGGAGGTGTTGGGTTTCTATTTTGACCTCTCTTCATGGCTGAGGCTGAGGCAGTGAACAGGACAGACAGGAGCTTTGAGGTTCTATAACTCGAAACGTTTTAAGAGCCCCAATGTGACTTTACAAGAGGAAACATCTTTGAGGCAAGTTTCATAAAATCAACGTATTAACCATGTTTTTTTTCCTCATTTGTTTGTTTTTTGAGATGGAGTCTCGCTCTCACCCAGGCTGGAGTGCAGTGGCATGATCTCAGCTCACTGCAACCTCTGCCTCCCAGGTTCAAGAGATTCTCCTGCCTCAGCCTCCCAAGTACCTGGGGCCACAGGCACCCGCCACCATGCCGGGCTAATTTTTGTATTTTTTTGTAGAGACAGACTTTCACCATGTTGGCCAGGCTGGTCTCGAACTCCTGACCTTGAGTGATCCATCCCGCTCCACCTCCCAAAGTGCTGGAATTACAGGCATGAGCCACTGCACCCGGTCTTAACCATGTATTTCTGATTCTCTGATATGTGGGGCTTTGCTGACCCTACGGAGGATGGCCCCTCCCAGAGCTAGCCAATTTCTAGATAGTAAAGGGCCTTTTATATGCAACCAACCAATCCAGATCTACACCCCCAACCATCTCCTTTCTTGGGCTCTCACATGCTGGGACACTATCCCCCTGCTCTAATGATCTCAGAGCCAGGTACCAAACAACGAGGGGCAACTCCTCTGCCCCGAAGCCCTTACCCTGCCTGGCTCATTCCTTCCCATGGAAACCACAATAAAGGCTCTTGCCCACACGTTTTCTTTACTCTCTCAGCCCCAGGCCCAGCCTTGGTGCTTCCCTGTGTGGCCCTGCATAGCATAGGCGTGCCCCTTCTTCTTGGGACCTGTGAGTAACAAACTATCTTTTCAATGGCAGTCGTCACCCGTTCTAGTGGCCTTGCCATACCTGAATAATAATAAAACTGGGCTGGATGCAGTGGCTCATGCCTGTAATCCCAGCAATTTGGGAAGCTGAAGTGGGAAGATTGCTTGAGACCAGGAGTTCAAGACCAGCCCTGGCAACATAACAAGATCCCTATTTCTACAAAAGAAACCCAGAAAAATTAGCCAGGCATAGTGGCACACGCCTGTAGTCCCAGCAACTCAGGAGGCTGAGGTGCGAGGTTTGCTTGAGTCCAGGGGGTTGAGGCTGCAGTGAATCTCCCCCATGATCATGCCATGGCATCCAGCCTGGGCAACAGAGCAAAAACCTGTCTCAAAAAGATAACAATAATAATAAAACCTACATTATAAAACAATAAAGGCCCAACATGGGATGCCAGCCCCATCATCCTCATCACTTCCCTGCCTTCATGTCCTTCTGTTCTCTCCGCTCCAGCCACACAAGCCTCCTTGATGTTCTTCAAGTGTGCCAGGCATCTTCCACATAGGCCTCTGCCTGTGCTGTTCCCTGTGCCTGTGATGCTCTTCCTCCAGATATCAGCACGTGTTTTCCTGCCTTCATGTCTCTGCTCAAATATCACCCTCTTAGAGCAGTCTTTTGCAAAATAGCTCCCACTCTATCTGACTCTTACCTGCTGCTTCTTTTTCTTTCTTTTTTTTTCTCTTTCTTTCTTTCTTTCTCTCTCTCTTCTTTCTTTCTTTCTTTCTTTCTTTCTTTCTTTCTTTCTTTCTCTTTCTTTCTTTCTTTCTTTCTTCTTTCTTTCTCTCTCTCTCCTTCTTCCCTCCCTCCCTCCCTCCCTTCCTTCCTTCCTTCCTTCCTTTCTTCTCTTTCTCTCTCTCTCTCTTTCTCCTTCCTTCCTTCCTTTCTTCCTTCCTTCCTTTCTTCCTTCCTTCCTTCCTTCAACAGAGTCTTGCTCTGTCGCTCAGGCTGGAGTGCAATGGTGCGATCTTGGCTCACTACAACCTCTGCCTCCTGGGTTCAAGCAATTCTCATGCCTCGGCCACCCAAGTAGCTGGGATTACAGGCATGCACCACCATCGCCAGCTAATTTTTGTATTTTTAGTAAAGACAGAGTTTCTCCACATTGGCCAGGCTGATTTCTAACTCCTGGCCTCAAGTGATCCACCTGCCGTGGCCTCCCAAAATGCTGGGATTATAGGCACAAACCACCACACCTGGCCTCCATTTTTCTTATAAAAACTATCTTTACCTGACAGATGATAAATCTGCCTGAGTTTATTTGTCTGATTTCTCTGCCCTAAACAGTGAGTTTCCTAAGAACAGGAAATTATTTGCTCTATTAATGGAGGTGCCTGGGATAGGATCTGGTATAGAATAAATGCATAATCAACATATGTCAAATGAATGTATGAACAAATGAAGCTCATAATTTTTCTCAAGCTTTCTAGGTGAAATAGTGCACTTGATCCTATCGTTGGTAGCTTTATCTCTAGGTGTGTTAAAACTTGTTATTTTGCAACTTGGGGACACCTTGCTCGGTTCTTACTCAAGAAAAACCAGCCCGGCATGGTGGCTCATGCCTGTAATCCCAGTACTTTGGGAGGCTGAGATGGGAGGATCACAAGGTCAGGAGTTCAAGACCAGCCTGAGCAACATGGTGAAACCCCGTTTCTACTAAAAACACAAAAACTAGCCGGGCATGGTGGTGGGCACCCGTAATCTCAGCTATTCAGGAGGCTGAGGCAGGAGAATTGCTTGAACCCAGGAGGTGGAGCTTGCAGTGAGCCGAGACCGTGCCGTTGCACTCCTGCCTGGGCAACAGAGCGAGACTCTGTCTCAAAAAAAAAAAAAAGATAAAAGAAAACCAAGATCTGCATTTCCATAAGCAGGTGTAGCTCATTTGATTAAATTTCCCTTGCTAACTTCTTAGGATACACATGAATATATAACTAAGCATTTAGTCAAGCTCCTGACTTACCAGAGGGGTTAGATGCTGAATATAATTTGTAATTGCCTAAGAATATAGTAAGCTTGAGTACTTTTGTTTCCATAATTAAGTGTGAGGCCCTTGTCTCAATGTGAATTAAGAGTACTCCAAGCACTTTATATGAAAAGTAAATTTATTTTCTTTTGGAAAAGTTCAAACACATATGATAGAAGAGAAAATAGAATGATATCCCACCTGATTCCTATAACTCACCTTCAATAATTATCAACTCATAATGTATCTTGTGTTTCTGTAGCCCAAACTTAAACATAACCTTAATTTGCAAATTGAAGCAAACCTTTAATTTGCTCTGACATAACCCTGGGTTGTGTTTAATCCTCTTAAAGGAGATCTCAGACATCGTATGATTTCATCTGTAAATATTTTAATATGTGCTTCTCAAAGCTAAGGACTCTGCAGCCGCTGTGGGAAATGGTATGGTGATTCCTCAAAAACTCAAATATAAAGTTAATGTATAATCTAGCAATTTTACTTCTTTGAGGTAATGAAATGAAAGCAGGGACTCAAACAGATGTTCCTTTGTACATCCATTTCATAGCAGCAGTATTCACAATAACCAAAAGGTGGAAGCAACACAAGTGTGTGTCAACAGGTGAATGGATAAACATTGTGTTGTATATCCATACGAAGGAATATTATTCAGCCTTAAAAAAGGAATGAAATTATGACACATGCTACAACATGAATGAACCTTGACATAATGCTAAGTGAAATCGGCCAGTCACAGGAAGACAAATACTGTATGATTCTGTTTATATGGGGTCCCTAGAGTGGTCAAATTCATAGGGACAGAAAGTAGAATAGTGGTTGCCAGGGGCTAGGGGAGAGGGAATGGGAAGTTAATGTTTAATGGGGGCAGAGTTTCAGTTTGGGAAGATGAAAAAATTCTGGACGCGAATCATGGTGATGGTTACATATCTATGTGAATGTACTTAATGCCACTGAAATGTACATCTTAAAAATGGTTAAAAAGATCAAGTTTTTATTATGCATATATATTTTTTAAGACAGAGTTTCGCTTTTATTGCCCAGGCTGGAGTGCAATGGAGCAATCTTGGCTCACTGCAACCTCCACCTCCCTGGTTCGAGTGATTCTTCTGCCTCAGCCTCTCCAGTAGCTGGGCTTACAGGTGCCTGCCACCACTCCCAGCGAATTTTTTGTATTTTTAGTAGAAACAGGATTTCACCATGTTGGCCAGGCTGGTCTCGAACTCCTGATTTCAGGTGATCTGCCCACCTTGGCCTCCCAAAGTCCTGGGATTACAGGCACGAGCCAATAAAATAAAAAGCTAAAGAGTCACTTATGTTGCATGTTGTCCTCACTCTGGAGCTAGTCTTAAGGAGCGTTTGCCACCTGGAGCTTTGCCAGTTCCTGTGCAGAAGAAAAAAGTGGTCTAGAGCACTGCTGTGGACCACTTTCAAAAGTTCAATAGAACTTTCCAAAAATGTTCCCGATCTCTTTATGTTTAATAAAGTAGCTACTAGATACATGTAGCTTTTGAGGACTAGAAATATGGCTTGTACCACTGAGCAACAGGATTTTAAATGTTGTTTAATTTTGATAGCCACACGTGGCTACTGCCTTGGACACTGCAACATTAGAAAGATTTGTATTGGTTATTAAATGCTTCAACCTGGGAGTGCCACGTTGCATTTCCACTGGGAACTCATTGGTCGGAATTAGTCACATGACCCCAGCAGACCACAAGGGGGCCAGGAGATGCCAGCTTACATCTTACACATGCCTGTATATGGAGAAGTGGAAATATTTGGTGAACAGCTTTAATGCCTGTCTCAGAGAATAAGTCTTTCTGAGATCCAGAAAGGAGAAAAATTGGCTATTTTATTTCAGGAAGAGAAGAGGAGAAAGATGGAGACTTAATGTATTATTTATCTATTGCTGTGTAACAATTTACCAAAGCCTTAGCAGCTTTAAGCAACAGTTATTTCACAGTTTATGTGAGTCAGGAACTAGGGTGCAGCAGTTTCAGGGTCTCTCTTGAGGCTGCAATCAAAGTATCAACTGGGGCTTCATTCTCATCTTAAGGCTTGACTGGGGGAAGATGTGATTTCAATCTTAAACATGTGGCTCTTGGAAGAATACTATGGAAAAGGAGCACTCAGAGAACAATTATAGCAATACCAAAAGCCTCTTGAAATTAAAAAATACAAAAGCATAAATAAAAAACTGAATAAAAGGTGGAAAGATAAAATTAGAGAAATCTCTCAAAAAGAAAATTAAGACACAATGGAAATACAAAATAGAAGGAAGGGAACAGATAAGAAGAGAATCAGTCCAGAAAGTCCAGCATCTGAATAATAACTTTAAAAGAGAATCACGAAAAAAGGGTGGGAATCTTAGCTGGGTGTGGTGGCACACTCCTATAGTCCTCAGGAGGCTGCAGTAGGAGGATTGCTTTGAGCCCAAGAGTTCGAGGCTGTAATAAGCTATGATCACACCACTGCACTCCAGCCTATGTGATAAAGTAAGACCTTGTCTCTAAAGAGGGGGGAGGGGGTAAGAATCATCATACTAAGTGCCCAGTACAATGACTGAAAATAGACCTAAACTAACTTATATCATAATAACATTTTAGAACACAATGGAAAAAGATTCTAAAAGCTACTAGAGAAAAATATGAGGTCATAGACAAGAAATCAGGAGTAAGAATACTTCAAACTTCCCAATGGCAATGCTGGAATTGAGGATACGTTGGAGCAATACTTTACATTTTTGAAGTAAAATTATCTCCAAACCAGAATTCTATACCCAGCCAAACTACCAATGAGGTATAAAGCTAAAACAATGGCATTTCATACATAGAAGGCTCCAATATTTACTTCCTGAGACAGATTAGACTGTTCAAAAATGGCTACACGATGGCTCCCATTTTACATTTGCTTAGAATTTTATCACTTCCCCATAAAGGATTGGAATCTATATTCTCTCCCCTTGAACCTGGGTGAACCTTTGTGGCTGATTCAACTAATACAGTAGGGAAGGAGTGATGCTTTGTGACTTCCAAGGTTAGGTCATAAAAGGAGATGCAGCTTCTGCCTGGCCCTCTCCCTTGAGACATGTACCTTTGGAGTCCTGAGCTGGCATAAGAGAAGTTCAGCTACCCTGAAGTTGCCATACTGGAGACACCATGTGGAGATACCACATAGAGATGAAGATAGATGTTTGAGAAGCCTCAGTTGTTTGAGTCTTTCCAGCCTAAGTGATAGCCCTGTGACTGAGGAAGCCTTTGAGATGACTCTAGTCCCTCTCGCCATCTGACTGTATTTGCATGAGAGAACCCAAGTGAAAACCACTCAGCTGATCCCAGTTGACCACCCAAATCACAAAATGTAATAATATAAATGAATGTTGCTGTTTTATGCTACTAAATTTGGGCTAGTTTTTATGCAGCAATAGGTAACTGGAAAACCTCTCATGCATCCTTTCTCAGGAAGCTACTAGAGGATGTGCTTCACTCAAACAAGGGAGTAAATCAAGAAAGAGGGAAACATAGAACACTGGACTTAAGAAATCCAAAAATGAGAAGCAAAGGGAATCTCCTGGATGATGATAAAGAGAGAGCCCAGGATGAAAGCTGTATGCCAGGGAAAGTCCTGATTAGACCATGTGACAAGTCTTCAGGAAAGACTGCTTCTGGATGATAAAATGAACTGAATAGCTGTTAAGAGACTTGGGGGGTCAAATTTGCAATAAGTACCAAAAAAAGGAGAATTAAAAAATGGTAAGTCCCAAGGGAAACAGTATGTTGTAAAGAAAAAGTAGCTATAGTTTGTTCATGACATAACTGTAACTTGCCTTGTACGTGATAATATAAACACCAAATCTTCCTCACTTTGTGAAAGAACAATATTGGGCAAATGCGCAGGTTTTGGAAGGTTCCATGGGTAGGGGGATTGAGGGAGAAATTAGCAAAATCCTCTTTTTCTATAGCTAATACCTATAAAGTGCTACAACACCCAGACAGGATACTCCTTTGTTGCTTTCATTATAATATCCTTGGGTATTGCTGTTGGCTATTTCTTAATACTACTTAAATATTCACAAGTGTACGACTTGTTTTCCCAACCTAACTGTAAGCTCTTTGATCGTTAATGCTTCTCTATATTATCCATAGTGGCTGGCATAGTATGCTACACATAGTATGTGGTCAGTTTGAGAAATATTAGCTGAATAAAATAATAATGTTGGAACAAATAAATAATGACTAAAACTGAAAAATTTTAAAGTAGAAAGAAGTAAGTGAATGAACAATGTGGGGCTTGGTGTGGTGGCTCATACTTGTAATCCCAGTGCCTTGGGAGGCTGAGGCAGGAGGATTGCTTGAGACTGGGAGATCGAGACCAGCCTGGGCAACACAGCAAGACACTATCTCTACAAAAACAAATAATAAAATTAGCCAGGTGTGGAGGTGTGCATCAGTAGTCCTAGCTACTCAGGAAGATAAGGTGGGAGGATTACTTGAGCCCAGGAGTTTGAGGCTGCGGTGAGCTGACATTGCACCACTGCACCCCAGCCTGGGTAACAGAGTGAGACCCCCATCTCTGAAACAAACAAAAACCCAATATAAATAATATGGTAGCAAATAGCAAAATAATCAGCTAAAGGGAACCAGGCACAGAAAGACAAATATCGCATGCTGTCATTCATATGTGGGAGCTTAAAAAAAAAAAAAGAAGTCATGGAGGTAGAGTGATAGTTACCAAAAGCTGGGAAGGGTAGTGGGGAGGGTGGAATAAAGAGGAAATGATTAATGGGCACAAAAATAGGGTTAGATAGGAGGAATAAAATCTAGTGCTTGGCAGCACAATAGGGTGACTATAGTTAACAATAATTTATGTTCCCATCACAAAGAAATGGTAAATCCTTTCTTAAAAAATACTTTTAAGTTCAGGGGGTATATGTGTAAGACTGTTATATAGGTTACCTTGCGTCCTGGAGTTTATTGTACAGATTATCATTATTATTTTTTGAGGCAGAGTCTCACTCTGTTGCCCAGGCTGGAGTGCAGTGGCACCGTGTCAGCTTACTACAACCTCTGCCTCCTGGGTTCAAGCGATTCTCCTGCCTCGGCCTCCTGAGTAGCTGGGATTACAGGCGCCTGTCACCACACCCAGCTAGTTTTTGTGTTTTTAGTAGAGACGGAGTTTCACCATGTTGGCCAGGCTGGTCTCAAACTCCTGACCTCAGGTGATCTGCCCTTCTTGGCCTCCCAAAGTGCTGTGATTATAGGCGTAACAGATTACACCTGTAATCTGGGTACTAGGTCTTAAGCCTAGTACCCATTAGTTATATTTTTGATCCTCTCCCTCCTCCCACCCTCCACCCTCCAATTAGGCCCCAGTGTGGGTTGTTCCCCTCTATGTGTCCACGTGTTCTCATCATTTAGCTCCCACTTGTAAGTGAGAACATGCGGTATTTGGTTTTCTCTTCCCGCATTAGTTTGCTAAGGATCATGGCCTCCAGCTCCATTCATGTCCCTGCAAAACACACGATCTTGTTCTTTTATGGTTGCATAGTATTCCAGGGTATTTATGTACCACGTTTTCTTTATTCAGTCTACCATTGATGGGCATTTAGGTTGATTCCATGTCTTTGCTATTGTGAATAGCGCTGCAATGAATACGCATGCATGTGTCTTTGTAATAAAACAATTTATATTCCTTTGGGTATATACCCAGTAATGGGATTGCTGAGTGTAATGGTATTTTCGTTTTTAGGTCTTTGAGGAATCACCACACTGTCTTCCACAATGGTTGAACTAATTTACACTCCCAACAACAGTGTATAAGCATTCCTTTTTCTCCACAAGCTCATCAGCATCTGTTATTTTTTGACTTTTTAATAATAGCCAAGAAATGGTAAATGCTTGAGGTGGTGGATATCCCATTCACCCTAATTTGATCATTACACGTTGTATGCTTGTATCAAAATGTCACATATACCCCATAGATAGGCACAACTATTATATATCCATAATGATTTTTAAAATCAGCCAAAAGGTGGCCAGGTGCAGGGGCTCATGCCTGTAACCCCAGCACTTTGGGAGGCTGAGGAGGGCAGATCACTTGAGGTCAGGAATTTGGGACCAGCCTGGCCAGCATGGCAAAACCCCATCTCTACCAAAAATACAAAAAATTAGCCAGGTGTGGTGGTGGGTGCCTATAATCCCAGCTACTCGGGAGGCTGAGGCAGGAGAATCACTTGAACCTGGGAGGTGGAGGTTGCAGTGAGCCAAGATCATGCCACTGCGCTGCAGCCTGGGTGACAGAGCAAGACTCCTTCTCAAAAAAGAAAAAAAAAATCAGCGAAAAGGGTTGATAGTGAGTATCTTTCAGGAGGGGGATATGAAACATGGAGGGAGGCAGGGGGCTGCTATTTTGCATAACAAAACCTGTTTCAGAGACGCATTTGACTCTAATTCCCAATGGCAGCACCCTCTATTCCCTTTCCTGCTTTGTTTTTCTCCTTAGCACTTAGCCCCATCTGACATACTATGTATTTTCCTTATTATTTACTCTATTTATTCCTCATCTCCATTCAACTCCACGACAACGGGAAATTCTGTCTGCCTTGTTCTGTGCTGGCAAAATTACTGGGCACATGGCAGATGTTCCATACAGTCAGGAGAATGAATGAACCTTGTGCCTCTGCAATTTTTGTAGCCACTCATTTATTTTAACTTTTTATTTTGTTGAAATTTCACATCTACCAAAAAGTCGTAAGACTGGTACAAAGAAATCGCCTATATCACTTCTCTAGGTTTCTCAAATGTTAACATTTTACCACTTACACTTTACTTTATCCTCTCTCTCTCTCTCTTTCCCCACCCCGACCGTTGACCACTGAGAGTAATTTGTAGATATCATGGCCCTTTAACCCTATATAATTCAGTGTGTTTCCCAAAACAGGGCATTCTCTTACATAAGCACAGCACAATGACCAAAATTAGGAAATTAGCATGGGCACACTGTTATTATGTAATCTACAGATCTTATTCAGATGTCATCAATTGTTCCAATAGCGTCCTTTGTAGCAAAAGGAAGTCCTGGCTCACTTGTTGAATTTGGTCAGTCACATTTCCTTTCATCTGGACCAGTTGTTCTGTCTTTATTTGGGCTTCACGACATTAATACTTCCAAAGAATACTTATTTTATAAGGTGCCCCTTAATCTGAACATGGTTGTTTACCAATTATTCAAATCAAGCATTTTTGGCAGAAGTTCCTAGAAGCGATGTTGCAGCCTTCTTGGTATGTCATTCTAGGAGGCACGTGATTTGCCCGTCACTTGCTTATCTGCCAGGGTGCTCCACTATTAAGTTACTGTTTTGACCATTAAAATTAACAATTGTCTTTGGGAAGATACTCTGACACTATGTAAATGATCTGTTATCCCTCAAACTTTCACCTGTGAATTTCATTATCCCCTGATAGTTCTTGTATGTTTTTATGGTAGTTGCCAAATTGCCTACATATATACTTTTTTTTTTTTTTTTTTTTCAGAAATAAGGTCTTATTCTGTCACTGAGGCTGGAGTACAGTGGCAAGATCATAGCTCATTACAGCCTTGAACTCCTGGGCTCAAGGAATCCTCCTATCTCAGCCTCCAGAGTAGCTGGGACTACAGGCGAGTGCCACCATGCCCCGCTAATTTTTGTTATTTTTTGTAGAGATGGGATTTTACTATGTTGCTCAGGCTGGTCTCGAACTCCTCAGCTCAAGTGATCTGCCTGCTTCAGCCTCCCAAAGTTCTGGAATTATAGGCATGAGCTACTGTGCCCGGCCTCCTTATGAAAGAATTCTAAAGAATACGGATAGATACTCCCCAATCCAGAAGGGGATACTTATCCCTCTTCCTCCAGTTCATGTGGGTAGGTCTTAATGACTGTTCAGAGGGTAGAGTAGGGAATGGGAAAAATAGTAGCTTGATGGTGGAGAAACCTGGCAGACACCACCTTAACCAAGGGATCGAGGTTAACATCACTAATGATAAGTCATGTAACTATCATACACCCTGATCTGATGCAAAGAGAACGGCATTGCACCTCTGTGCAATGGTCTTCTCTCAAATCCATTATTCCAGTTTAGTCATGAAAACAGACAAACCCAAGGTGAGGGAAGTTCTACAAAGTACTTGATCAGTACTCCTAGACATTATTAAGGTTGTGAGAAACAAAGAAACAGATCAGAGGAGACTAAGGAGACAAAATGAGGCTGGGCACAGTGGCTTCCACCTGTAATCCCAACACTTTGGGAGGCCAAGGTGGGAAGATTGCTTGAGTCCAGGAGTTTGAGACCAGCCTGGACAACAGAGCGAGACCCTATCTCTACAAAAAATTAAAAATTAATTTGGAATGGTGTTTTGTGCCTGTGGTCTCAACTACTAGGGATGAAGACAAGACTTCTTACGCTGCAGGTTGCTGTAGGGATGAATTAAGATCAAGCAGAGGCCAGGTGTGATGGTTCATGACCATAATTCCAGCACTTTGGGAGTCCGAGGTGGGTGCATCACTTGAGCCCAGAAGTTAGAGACCAGCCTAGGCAATATGGTGAAACCCCATAGCTACTAAAAATACAAAAATTATTGGGGCATGGTAGCACACGCCTGTATTCTTAGCTACTCAGCTACTCAGGAGGCTGAAGTGGGAGGATCGCTTGAACCCAGGAGGTCGAGGCTGCAGTGAGCCGTGATTGTGCCACTGCACTCCAGCCTGTACAACAGAGTGAGAGCCTGTCTCAAAAAAAAAAGTTAATATTAGAGGAAGCTGGGTGAAGGGTATAATGATAACGCTCTTGTACTATGTTTTCAAACTTTCTGTAAATCTAAAATTATGCCAAAATAAAATGTTTAAGAAATTAAAAATAATGTAATATTTAATCAATCTTAGTCAGTGATATTCACAGATTTCAGGTCTGGAAGATTGACTATGGTGATTTTTTTTTTTTTTTTGAGATGGGGTCTTGCTCTGTCACCCAGGCTGGAGTGCAGTGGCATGGTCTTGGCTCACTGCAAGCTCCATCTCCCGGGTTCATGCCATTCTCCTGCCTCAGCCTCCCGAGTAGCTGGGACTACAGGCACCCACCACCTCACCTGGCTAATTTTTTGTATTTTTAGTAGAGACAGGGTTTCACTGTGTTAGCCAGGATGGTCTCGATCTCCTGACCTCGTGATCTGCCCTCCTTGGCCTCCCTAAGAGCTGGGATTACAGGCATGAGCCACTGTGCCCGGCCGACTATGGTGATTTTTAAAAAATCTACTTACCATGAATTCTTGACTGCTTATATAATACATATGCTAGTCATTATGCTGAGGGCTTATCTGCTTGATTTTTGTTTGTTTGTTTGTTTGTCTGTTTTCTTTTTGAGACAGGGTCGCACCCCATCACCTAGGCTAGAATGCAGTGACATGATCACAGCTCACTGCAGCCTCAACCTTCCAGGCTCAGGTGATCCTCCCACCTCAGCCTCCTGAGTAGCTGAGTAGCTGGGACTACAGGCATGTGCTACCATGCCCGGATAATTTTTGTATTTTTAGTAGATATGGGGTTTCACCATGTTGCCCAGACTGGTCTCGAACTCCTAGGCTCAAGCGATGCACCCACCTCAGCCTCCCAAAGTGCTTGGATTATGGTCATGAGCCATCACACCTGGCCTCTGCTTGATCTTAATTCATCCTTACAGCAACCTGTAGGGTAAGGAGTCTTGTCTTCATTTCATTGAGGAAGCTGAAGTTGAGAGAGGGGAAGCACCCTTCCAAATGCACACTAGGAATTTCGAGAGCTAGGATTTGAACCCAGGTCTGTGTCCAGAATTAGGCTTTGCCTCATTCGTTTTTGGAAGCTTGCAGTGCACATGCTGCTATGCAACGTAATGCCCAAAGTCGCAGCCACATTCCGTCTCTGAATTCACTCTTGGGTGCCTACATCATGACCCGCAGATGTCTGGATGATCAAATTTGGCTTTGCCATTTTTATCCTCCACCTCCCAAAGATCTTGATACTCATTCCCCACGGGTATCCAGACCAGAAGGCAGAGACCAAATGTCTTTTGGCCGATCCATTTTTGCAACTCAACATGACTAGATTTGCTGATAATTGCTTTAGCAGTCAAATGAATGCGATTTGCAGTTATTTATTTGGGGCATTTATTTCAAAGATGCTAGCCCTGTTCAATTGAATAACATTCTTAAAGCCAGTATAGTAATGCTGCTGCTGATTGATAAATTAAACCTCTAGCTAACAGATGTGTTAAAGATTAGAACCAATGGTTGGGGCTGGTTTCTGGCTGCATGCTGTTAAACTGCTTCTGTCTGCAATGCAAATAACATTCTAAATCTTTCTACCTGGCCAACATTAGTAATTTGTATTAGTGGGGGTCCAGGAACTACCTACTGCAGTCATTTGAGGAGGCTACGATGACTTCTTGCCCATCCATTCCTATTTGCTAGGTGATAGGTAAGATTCTGGTATTAGAGATTCATTCCTTTGGCTACAAAAATGTTATCTCTGCAAAGTGAATCTATAAAGATAATGCACATGGAGCCCTGCCACACTTTATAGTAAATGAGTTAAGTTCTTTCTGGAAAAGAGGTATTGAGCAATTAGGGGTTGAAGGACTTGAGAAGATTCCTAGGAAGGAGAGGGGAACCCCAGCATACCAAACTTTGTAGTCAGGCAAACTTTGGAAATGCCATTTGGTGACAGGAAAGTATAGACTCTTCTGACCTTGATGGCAGGTGAGAGGAGGCGTTTGCAAATGTATATGGGTATGTCTGGTTATCACATGACTAGGGATGCTATTGACATTTAGTGGGCATTTGCCAAGAAGGCTAAACAATCCGCAATGCACAGGACAGCCCTGAAGAGCAACAAGTGTTGCACTGAAAATGCCAACAGCACCTCCTTTGATAACCCTGGAGAATGCCAAGAAAGAGATGGTGAGTTTGCCCCCTCCCAGAGCCGTGGTTGCCAAAACTGGCTATACCCCAGGGACATGCTGAATAAATAAGAGAGAGAGTGGGATGGCTCAGGAATCTGAATGTTTACAACACTTTGCAGGCGGTTCTGTACACAGCCAGCTTCTCTGCTGCCTAGGCACGGTTTGGGGCATCCTGGAGGACTGTTCTTTGTCCTCCAGTAAAGATGTCTGATTTTGTTGTATAGGGGCTTCATGGTCAAAGTGTGCAAAGAGAATGATCACACATCACCATGACAAGTGGTGCTGCCTGGGCTGTACTTCAGGAGCACCATGAATTTTTTTTTTTTTTTTTTGAGACAGAATCTCGCTCTGTCACCCAGGCTGGAGTGCAGTGGCGTGATCTCAGCTGACTGCAACCTCCGCCTCCCGGATGCAAGCGATTCTCTTGCCTCAGCCTCCCGAGTAGCTGGGATTACAGGCATGCACCACCATGCCCGGCTAATTTTTGTATTTTAAGTAGAGACAGGGTTTTACCACGTTGGCCAGGCTGGTCTTGAACTCCTGGCCTCAGGTAATCTGCCCACCTCGGCCTTCCAAAGTGCTGGGATTATAGTCTTGAGCCACCATGCCCAGCCTACAAATATTTTTTTTAAGTATGCATCACACACAAAACTGCACAAATCAGTCACGTGCAGCTCAGTGAAAAGGTACAAAATGAACAAAACTTAAAAAGTGAGCACACCCATGCCACTCACCCAGATGGAGATGCTTCCAGAAGGCATCCCTTTACCCTCAAAGCGACTACTCCTTTCACTTCTAAAGGCGATCAGTGTTGCTCGTTTTTTAATGTTATTATTTACTTATTTAATTTTTTAAAAGCAGAGATTGGGTCTCGCTCTGTCACCCAGGCTGGAGCACAGATCACATAGCTCACTGCAAGCCTCGAATTCCTGGGCTCAAGCCATCCTCCTGTCTTGGCTTCTAGAGTAGCTGGGAATCAGAATACCTGGGACTGCAGGTGTGCACCATTTGTTTTTAAACTTTATATAACAGGAATTATACACCATGTTCTATTCTGTGTGTGTCTTCTTTGGTTCAGCATGGAGTTTGTAAAATTCATCCATGCACCTGTGTGTAGCTACATATTGTCCTTTCTCGTTGCTGCGTAAAATTCCATGTTCTACAGTGTATTTATCCATTATGGTATTTGGGAAATTTCCAACTTTTAGCAAGTATGAATAGTGCTGCACATTCTAGGGCATATA
Organism: Hylobates moloch; assembly: GCF_009828535.3. NCBI lineage: Eukaryota > Metazoa > Chordata > Mammalia > Primates > Hylobatidae > Hylobates > Hylobates moloch. The sequence continues at coordinate 46,635,362 of NW_026652287.1, read as the reverse complement.
TCTTCATTCCTCCTGGATATATACCCAGGAGTGACATTGTTGGGTCACGGGATATTCAAATGGCCATGTTAATATAAATGACCAAAAAGTTTTTCTTTTTATGTGTTTGTTGTTGTTGTTTGTTTTTTGAGACGTGACTGTCTCCCACACTGGAGTGCATGATCTTGGCTCATTGCAGCCTCAAACTCCTGGGCTCACACAATCCTCTCACTTTGGCCTCCCCAGTAGCTGGGACTATAGGCATGCACCACCAGGCTCAACTAATTTATTTCTTTCCTGACTTTTTCTTTTTTCTTTTTTCTTTTCTTTTCTTTTTTTCTTTTCTTTTCTTTCTCTTTCTTTTCTTTTCTTTCTCTCTCTTTTCTTTCTCTCTTTCCCTCCCCTCCCTCCCTCCCTCCCTCCCTTCCTTCCTTCCTTCCTTCCTTCCTTCCTTCCTTCCTTCCTTCCTCCTTCCTTCCTTCCTTCCTTCCTTCCTTCCTTCCTTCCTTCCTTCCTTCCTTCCTACCTTCCTTCCTTTTGTAGAGGCAGGGTCTCACTATGTTGCCCAGGCTGCTCTCGAACTCCTGGGCTCAGGCAATCCTCCTGCCTCTGCCCACCAAAATACTAGGATTACAGATGTGAGCCACTGCACCCAGCCAACAGTTTTCCAAAGTGGTTGTACCAAATTCCCCTCTGTCCGACAGAATACAAGAGTCAGAAATGGTTTCAGATCCACGTTAGTGACCTCGGGAAAGTTTTTAAGTCTCCCTCACCCTCAGTGTTTGCATCTGTCCCATGGGGCTGTTGCGAAGACTCAGTGGAAGATTTACCCTGGCAGGAACTCCATCAGTGAGATGTCACTCTTTCCTGAAAAACTCTGGGGTCTTCACAGATCTATGCAGGTAATGCTCTTGCTCTAAAACTGAATAATCTTCTCAGAGAGGTCCATCAGAACAAATTATAAGTTCAACTCAGAGAGCGCAGCCCTCTCATATGATTGGTTCTTCCCATCTGAGCACATGGGCTTGCTTCTTGTTTCATATTAGTTGCTGTTCACCTTTGATATCTGAAACAATGTCAAGTACAAAAATCACTGATATTTGGTGAGCGCCTTAAAAGCCCCTCCTTCTCCCTGAATCCCACACAATTCCATCTCCTTGCAATTCCAATCACTCTTGGTTTAATCATTTCATCCATATCGTGACAAGTTAGAAAATCTTGAAAGTGCTATGGGGCAATGTGTAATAGTTGGTGCATTGGCACAGAACAGGGACTTTATATAAAGACATACCATCTTTCCAGAGTGTTCCAAAAGAACCCGAATACTGATATGTGTGTGAGAGAGGGCGAGGGGGGAAGGGAATTAACTAGGATTTAACTAGCTAAGGCTTGAAAGAATATTTGCCTTTTCCATCCTTTTCCCCTTCCTCTCCATTTGGCCTTTCTGCCTATACAAGCTCCATGAAAATTCAATGGTTTCTTGGTACGTTCAATTTGCAAGACAGTTTGATGACATTTTATAAGCTTGAAGATACGAATACCCTGTGGACCCAGAAATTCCACACCTAAGGCTATTCCTAGAGACATGCATTCTTATCTGCACCAAAGGTACCTGAGGCAGTAATGTTGAATAGCCCCAACTGGAAAAAAACCAGATACCCATCAACAAGATGATGGATAAACAAATTGTGGCATATTCTCTTGATGAAATACTATACAGCAGTGAAAGTGAATGAATCCCAGCCACGTGTGACAACAAACAGGTGAATTTTTCTAAAATTCGAACCAGATTAGGATGTATGAATCTTGTTTTTGTTTGTTTGTTTTTTGTTTTGTTTTGTTTTTTGACAGAGTCTCACTTTGTTGCCCAGGCTGGAGGGCAGTGGTTTGATCTTGGCTCACTGTAACCTCAGACTCCTGGACTCGGGGATCTTCCCATCTCAGCCTCCTGGGTAGCTGGGACTACAGGTTCACATCACCATGCCTGGTTAATTTTTATTTTAAAAAAGGTTTTTGGAGAGACAGGGTCTTGCTATATTGCCCAGGCTTGTCTCAAACCCCTGGCCTCAAGCAATCCTCATGCTCTGCCTCCCAAAGTGCTGGGATTACAGGCGCAGACACCGTGTCTTGCCAGATGAATCTTAAAGACATAATGTTGAACCGAAGAAACAAGAAACTATAGAATATATACTATATGATTATTCCATTTATATAAAAGCTCAAAAGAAGCAAAGTAAAATTGTATTGGTTAGGAATGCATAATAAGGTAGTCAAACTTTTTTTTAAAAAAAGCAAGATATGAATACCATGAAGTCGGGTAGTGATTATTGCTGGAATAAGGGGCTGTGTAAGCGTGTTGGCAAAGGGGGTTCTGCAGAGGTGGTGATGTTCCATTTCTAGCCCTAGACTTGGTTTCATGAGTGTTCATTTCAGATCAACTTCTTAACTCCGTACCTTAATGTTTTATGCATTTTTCTGTGTGCTTATTGAATTTCACCACACAAAAAAAGCAGAATGGGAAGTAATCAAAGTGGTTCTGGAGAGACGTGAGTACCAAGCAAACTATACCACCCAGAACCCCTATCCAGCCAACTATACCACCCAGAACCCCTATCCAGCCAACTAGGACCTGGTTAATTATTTCCTCCTGGGAGTTCAGATTGTCACCTCTGGGGTCTCCAAGGTAGAATAAACCTTTAATTCCAACTTGCAGGAGTCCCTGTGATTTGAAACATTCACAGAAGTAACCCCAAACCACTCTCTCCGCTTTCAAAAATAGTCTTTTGCTAAACAGAGCAAATTTGTTTAGAGACCGACGAATCGCACCTCTAGACACAAATCCCCTTCTCTCTTCTGTCTTTTAAGTTTTTTTCCTGCCTCCATCCTGCCTTCTCCTTGCAAGATGCTGGGGAGCGTCCGGTTGTCTGCAACCGAAATGGAACCGGGTGGAAAACAGGCTTTCCTCCCAGGGGAGGAGGAAGCACCCCAATTCCCCCCTCCCTGCCTCCCAACCATGCGGCGCTCCCCTCTCTCCCCCACAAACTCCGCTGAGCCCGGTCCCCCCGCGCCTCCACGATTGGTCGCGGGCCCTCATGTGTCGACACTCTGGGTGGGTCCTTCTGCTGTTAAACTCATCAATTGCTCCCCTTTTCCGCTTGCTGGCCAGTGGTTCAGACCTTTGCGCCCATTTTTTTTCCTCTTTACCTTCTTCTACACGCAACCCTCCACACCAGTCTTATTTTAGCAAAACCTAGAGAAGGAGGAGGTGGAGGGATTTGGAGGGTGGAGGGGCATTGCAGCATGCAGGGGCAGCTACTGAGTGGCTAAGCGGAGGGCTCATACCTCTCTCTCTCTCTCTCTCTCT
>NW_026652287.1:46559610-46631554 GCF_009828535.3 Hylobates moloch | reverse complement strand
GGGAGCCGGGGGGCAGCCGGCAGGGCGGGCAGCCCGGGGCGCAAAGGATGTACAAGCAGTCAATGGCGCAGAGAGCGCGGACCATGGCACTCTACAACCCCATCCCCGTCCGACAGAACTGCCTCACGGTTAACCGGTCTCTCTTCCTCTTCAGCGAAGACAACGTGGTGAGAAAATACGCCAAAAAGATCACCGAATGGCCATATCCTTTTGCCCGAACCCCAGCAGCAGCTGCGCCTCCCCCTCCTCCCTCCGCCTCCCCTCTTCCAGGCTGGGAGAGAGACCCGGGGGTTGATGGGAGGTGGGGAGGAGGGGGGGTCTTCCAGGGGCTGGGAGAGGGGGCACCGGGAGGAGTGTGAAAGAATCTCTCCACCCCGAGCTGGGTTGAGCTACCCTGGAGGCTTGGGAATGGGTTTGTGGGGGGCTGGGGGTGGGCAGCGGAGAGTGGATCCTTCCCAAGGACCGACTCTAGAATGAGATCTGGGGCCTGGGGTCGTCAGGGGCCTTGGTGGGGGTTTCGAGCCAGGTGCGGAGGGTTTGGAGTTCTACGGAGTGAGCTTGGAGAGGGCTCGGGCCTGGGCGCTTCTGGCCAGGGCAGGGGAACTATGGGGGCCTTGGTTGGGTTTTCTTGGCCGTCGCTCACTGGAGTCCACGCAGGGGAAGCTGGACAGCCTCTCCACTACTGCTTTCCCCAAGGTGGGGGGCCGCCGCACTTTTAGGGCAGGGCGCTTGGGAGCTTCCAGGGCCAAGAGCAAGAGGGAGTCCATGTGGCCTTCACACTGAGAAGCCAGCACTGGCCGGAGTGAATACCCCAGGGTGGGCCGCTGGTCCGATCTGAAGAGGGTAGTGATGGGCTGGGGGGCGCTTATGTCTCCCTCATGTGTGTAGGTCCCATTGCCTTTAACCGCTGATTGGGGAACCTCATCATCTTTGAGGGTGTAGAGAAAGAGATCCCATTTGCTTTATCTGGGCCCCTGGCCTGGGAAGACCTGATCTGGACACTTTCAGTAAGAAAGACAGGGCAAGAGCAAATGAGGTGGTGGGTCCATTCTAGAGCACCAGGTCCAGCTTTTCCTACCCCAAGTAGCCGAGAGGGAACACCAGGAGAATCAGCACCCATGTGGACATTTTAGGTAGGTAAATGCCTTTTAAATTTTTTTTTTTTTAATCAAAGATCCAGAGGAAAAAGGTGAAGCCCACATTTTCGTCTGTGGAGATGCTATCAAAATGCAGATCTTCTGTGTTTCTTTAAATCCCTGCCTGCTTGAAATAAACCGTGAGGAGGGCTTAACATCTATCGAGATGTAGGCAGGCAAGGGTGGGTAATTAGTCGGGCTTTCTAGCAGTTATCTAAGCATGACCCAGATTCCAGGAGGGGGGACACACCCTGCTGCCCAGGCTGGCTGGCCACCGTGCCATGCCCAGATGTGCCGCTTCTCCACACGGTTCCAGCCAGCTGCCCTCTGTGTAAAAATGAACGGGCTGGATGGGTCCCTGGGGCTCAGCGATGAGTCCCCTATCCCTTTTGTGTGTGTTTTTGCAGTTATGGACTAAACGGGGCTGGGCCCTGTGTGGTCCCCAGGGGTTGCTGTTTGAGGAGCATGGCGGGTGGTAGAGGGACTCACTTCGGGGGGTTCAAAATCGAGCCTGGCTCTTGGATCCTGGGTGCTGGGATTGCAACAGAGGGCACTGAGGTTTTGGAGTGTGTAAGTGGTCTACTTTGAGAGTAGGGAAAATTAAGAAGTTCAGCAGAGGTGCTTTTGAGGGGAGCATACCTCTAACTACGATGCCATCTCCGTTGGTGCCCAAAGCAGGTGCCAGGTCTTTGCTTCCTAAGTTTCAGCCTCTTAAAGAGGCTGGTTCTTAAGGTTAGCAATTCCTCCCCATCCTAGGCCCATTGAAGTGCTCAGGGCTGGTGTGATTACTCTGCCCATCAACAGAGCGAGGGGTGGGAGTGCCTTGCAGGAGGATTCATGGGTGCACACCCAGTTAGCTCCAGGAGTGAGAGGGCTTTGCTCGGCTGACAGGTTTCCTCATTGAAAATGGCTTTAGATCGCCTTCTGGAGCCTGGATTTGGAGACTTCTAAGGGGAAAGGAAGGAGGTGGGGAGCCCTTCTGCTGTGTCCTTAGCTTACCTCTGTCCAGCCTGAATCCTGCAGATTGGAGGGCTGTTGGGGGAGAGGGGGATTGCAGCGGCCCCTCGGAAGGGGGAATCGTGGGAGAGGGAGGCAGGTGAATTGCGAGTGTTGCTTGCCACTTCATCTATTCTCTGGCCAGCTCGCCCAGGGCTTTCTTGCTCTTATGATGAGTTTGTGCATTTTGCTCTCTGCAGACTGTTTTCGTTCTCTTTGGCCCGAGGTAACAAACACATTATACAGCCCTACTCTGGAAGGGAAAACTCCCCACCCCACAATCTGTCATCGAGCTGGGTCATCCAGGACTGAGCTTTCTCTGTCCTGGATGGAGCGGAGGGCGGTGGCGGGGCGGGTGGGAGGGTTGGAGATGAGAGGGGATGGACAGAGAACTGGGGAGGGAGGTAGTGAATAAAAGAATTCAGGCCAGTGTAAAGAGAAAGACCACGTGGAATGTCAGAGTCACGATACCAGGGCAGAACATTTTACTTTTTTATCCAAATATTTCTGCCATTACAAAAAAAATGTTTAAGCATATCCTGAGAGTGAAAAAAATGTGTGTAGGTACTTATTCTGAACTTTTAGAATAAAGTACAGGCAAGTACATATATTCAGATTCATAGAGTTTTACAAAATGAACACACCCACGTATCCAGCACCCAGGTCCCAATCAGTCCCCTGGAAGTCCCCCTCCCCATACCGCCTCCTAGTCGCTCCCCCAACAAGGGTACCGCTCACCTGACTTCTAAGGTTCATTTTGCCTCTTTTAAACATCATGTAAATGGAGTCACACAGTACGTTGTTTTGCCACTGGCTTCTTTTGCTCACGTCTGTGTATGTGACTCTGCCACAATCTATCCATTCTACTGTTGATAGGCATTTGTGTCGTTTCTGTTTGTGCCATTGGGAACATTCTTGTGTCTTTTATTATTTTTTTCCCACAGTTCTCTTAGATAGGAGTGGAATCGCCCCTGCTACTTTTTGATGCGTGTGTCGTGGGATGTGTATTTGGAAATAGTGTTGACTAAGGGTTGCAGGTCGATATGGAAAGCAGGTTCCTCCCTGTCTTGTGGAAGAGAAGTGAGTGAATGATCCATGAACTTGTCTGTATGCTCACAGGGCCTAAGAGTGCTACTTCCAAATGTAAATTCCGGCATGATACACCGGTGAAGGATGCAGTCTTGCTTTCTCCACACTCAGGGCAGTTTGTCACTATGATTTCTTCCTCTTTCATCCCTCAGTGGGTCAAACTTGAAGCCATCAATGAGAATTAAGAATCCTCATTTATTTCATTTTTTCCCCTCTTCCTAAGTGAGAAAACCCAAATGGAAGTCTTTGATGTTCAAATTTACATTGCCGTGTTTTTCTCATGCCAGGCAGCAAGCCGTCTTGACCACACACCTTGGTTTCATGTTTTCATAGATTGGAATTGTGATTCAAATAGGGCCATGAGGGTCTCTGATGATTGCCGAAGAGCTCAGATCTGTCAGCTCAAAAAGGAGCATCTGTCAACCTTCCTAGAGTTCCCTCCCCACTTAATGCCACTCACTCCTTCTACCAAGTGCCAAGGTGAATGTCATCTTTCCAGCCCTCCCTGTGCTACCAGGTCTCCCACTGAACATGATGTAGAAACTCAGGCCATTGGAGGAACACTGGAAACAGGTCTGTGTATTATCACGCACAGTCTCCTGAATTACACATAGGATTCCAGCTTTTCATCCGGTTTGCAGAAGTCTTAACAAGACACCTAAAGTCACATTGACAGCAGGTGACATCGCTTTGACATCTGTGGACATTGGCTGATTGGCACTCCTCTCATTTTTTTTTTTTTTTTTAAAGAAAAGCTCTCTAAAGAGAAACTTTCTGCATGAGAAGTGCTGGGAGACATGGCAGCAGGTTATCAGACTCTTGGCCTGTCCTGAGAGATAGAATGTTCTAGAAGGTACTGCTGTAGAGGGCAGGATGGTGTCACTTACATGATCCTTGTACTAGACCGGCTTGGCTGGTATTTCCAGAGGAGCAAAATTCTGCAAAGTAAAATTTAGCATGGCTTTTCCAATGGGAGTATTTTCAAAAAGGGTGCAATTTCTTATCCACAATTCCCCAATCCAAAAAGCTCCAAAAACCAAAAGATGAGCTCATACAGAGATAAAACCTAATCTGAACTGACTTCAGTTTGAAGTCTTAATTTACAGTTTTCATTCATTCTACTTGGTGTGCATCTGAGTATGTTTTGCAGCAGAAATGTTAGATATGCTTGATGGTGAGGTGGCTGCTTCAGCTCCTGACTGTTAGGTCTGCGTTGTAGTCCTGTCAAACTTTCAGGTGCATGGAAGTTGTCTTGTTAACAGGATGGTTCTGGTCCAGCAGGATTTGGGTGGGGTCTGGGATTCTGCTTTTCTAGCTAGCTTCTAGGGATTCCCCATGTGGTAAGTTCATGGGCTAGGGTTGGAGTATTCAGGTTAGATCATAGAGACATCTCGTTATCATTTTTCTTTTCCTTAAAAATCAGGTTTATAGGGGCCAGGTCTGGTGGTTCATAACTATAATCCCAGCACTTTGGGAGGCTGAGGCCAGTGGATCATGAGGTCAGGAGTTCGAGACCAGCCTGGCCAACATGGTGAAACCCTGTCTCTACTAAAAATACAAAAATTAGCCAAGCGTGGTGTTGTGCGTCTATAATCCCAGCTACTCGGGAGGCTGAGGCAGGAGAATCATTTGAACCTGGGAGGCGGAGGTTGCAGTGAGCCGAGATTGCACCATTGTACTTTTTTTTGAGACTCTGTCTCAAAAAAAAAAAAAAATAGGTTTATTGAGGTGTAATTTATTTGTAGCAAAATTCACCCTTTTGACATACTGGTCTGCGAGTTTTGACAAATGGATGTAGTTGTGGCCACCACCCAAATCAAGATATGGGACAGTTTCATCAACCCTAAAATACCCCCACAGTGCCCCCTTGAGTCAGCACCCCACTTCCCCAGCCCGTTCAACCACTGATCTGTTCTCCATCCCTACAGCTTTGCCTTTTGCCGAAGGTCATATAAATATAATTTCACAGTATGTAGCCTTTTGAATGTGGATTATTTTACTCAGACCTTGAGATTCATTCATGCTGTTGCCTGTGACAGTAGCGCCTTCCTTTTTGGTGTTGAGCAGGATTCCATGATATGGATGGACCAGAGTTTGCTTCCCAGCCGAAGGACATTGGGATGCTTCCAGTTTTGATGATTATGAATAGAGCTGCTATAAACATTGGCGTACGGGTTTTAGTGGGAACATTTCATTTCATACATTTCATTTCTCTTGGGTAAATTAACCCAGGAGTGAGATTGCTGAGTTGTGTGGTAGGTGTATGTTTAATTTTATAAGAGGCTCTCAAACTGTTTTCCTAAGTGGTTGTACCATTTTACATTCCCGTCTTTGCGATGCCTCTAAAAGCCCTGGGTTCTGAATTCCAAAGGCACGTCTGGCCTCAATGGCTTAGGATTAGGGATGTGGATCTATGGAAAGGAGTGGAAGTAATAGTGTTAAATCCCAGTCAGAGAAATAAGAAAGATTAAGGATGTCATTCAAAGCTATGTGCCTGCACTACAGAGAGAGAAAGAAGGGGTTCTCTTGGGTGGGATTCCACCCCTCCCTGGTAGTTCTACCATTCCCCAGGAAAACGTCAAGCTCTGAGTCTGTGAGACCCATGATCTTTGCCCTGTTCTTCACCACTGCAACCCCAGTGTGCGGGTCAAAGCAGGCGCCCCATAAACGTTTGCTGAGCAAATGAGAAAAAGTGCCTGTCTTCACCCATTAACTAAATTGTATAACATCTGATCTACCCTTGTGCCAACGTTTTAGGATTTTGGTGGGTTTTAGGTGCAGGGGGGTGAGAGACTGTTCATGAGATTATCAGACCAATGAAGGTTTCTGAAATGTTAGTGCTTGAGTAGATTGGATGCAGTGGCCCCTTGAGAATGAAGCCTTTCTTCAGGGACTTGGAGTGGGAGGCATCTGTTGGGTGTGTAGGGCTTATGTTTCCCCCTCCCTGTTTCCCCCCCAGTAGCAAGCACACATATACACTTTCTCAGCAATAAAAAGCACCGCTGGGAAGGTGGACTCCATCCAGAAATGATCAGAGCCTAAGAGCCGTGCAGTAACGCATTTCCGAGAATGCCAGCTCAGCTCCTGAGAAAAGGGCCGGATGGGATGGTGCCTGCTCTGAAAGAGGGCAGAGAGGAGAGGGAAAACACTCCGGACTCTGGGTCAGACTGGCCCAGGTTCACATTATTCACCAGCCATGTTATCTTGGGCACCAGAGCCTGTTTCTTGACATGCATGATGGGGATATTCCTTCTAGTAGCATCTCCCTTGGAGGGCTCTCAGGAGATTAAATGGGGTCGTGTGTGAAAAATGGCCAGCACAGTCTCCAGCACAGAGAAAAACCCCAAAACGCAAGAGCCGTAATATCAGGGAATCATTTTGGTTCCAGTGTTCTTTTTTTTGGAAACAGGCTAGAAATGAGGCTTTCTGGGTAGGAATGGGAGCGAAGCGCCCCCCCCAACCCTCCTCTGCCCCCCGCGACTGGTCAGTGTGGATTGATTAACCTGAGCGTGGCACTCTTTAAAGCCACCTTTGGACATTTTGCATTCTCCGTTCTCTGTAGAAGCTTTCAGGGGAAAACAAATTCATGGCCACTTGACCCATTTTTCTATTCCCTTGGCTCTAAGATAAAATTAATTCTCTTTCCTCCTTTGGTCCCTCCCTCCCTCTGTGGGTGACAAGGTGAGGGAGTTTTAAAGTATATAATTAGCTTCCCTCTTCCCCTCTTCCACGCCCTGTCTCTTCCTTTGGGGCCGGTCCAGAGTACAGCCCAGGATGGCCACCCCGGGTGTCCACTGCAAACTCAACAGAATAACTTTGCTCAACTTTTGGTTTAGAATTACGTACCTCCCTCCCCTTCCAAACTTTGGTCTTCCTTCTCCTCACTCCCTAAAAAAATAGGAAAAACAAGGAACGTTCCTGGCGAGGGAACCAGATGGGTGGGCGCAGCAACTTGGGTTTCAAAAACCACTGGGCCTTAGTTCTTATCTGAGTAGGGTGACCCTTCAGCCAGGGTTGCCTGGGACTATCCTGGGTTTAGCATCTCTGGAAACTCACAGTCCTGGGCAAACTGGGGCGCTGGTTACCCTAATGGTGAGTTCTTAACACCTGAGAGAGAAGAATGGTGCAAGAGATGGTGCCGTTGACCAAGAAAGGGGGAGAGTCAGTTACTTATTCCCTCTGAAAAGCCAAGACTTTTTATTGGAATGAATGCAGCTTTTAGAAGCCGTCTTTAAGGCAGCTAATACAAGAGAGATTCCAGCTATGAAGGGAAATGCCTGAGTTAAGTCCGGATCAAGTTTTGACATCTTGCTTCGGTCAGACTTGGCTTTATCTGCCGTTCAGACTGGGAGCAGCCGTGAGTCTTCCTTAAAGGTGCCTGTTGCTCAGGCTGCACCTGCAGTTAGAAATTAGCAGCCTCCCAGCCCCCAAATAACAGTATTCAAGAGTCCCCTCTCTGGAGCCATGAGGGAAACCCAACTTAGTCACCCACTTGCCAGTAAATAATATTCACGCTGTTAAGTTCCTTTCTCATTTTAGGCCTATGTGTAAAAAATATATGTAATTTTAAACTGATTTTTAAAGTATTTTCATACGAGCAGCATTTGCAGGAGGGCGAGGTCTGGATGTTACCTTTTTGTAAAAGTGGATGGATTTGTCTTCAGTGAGACTCTCGGGCAGACTTAAAACTTGGCCCGCAGTGGTGTTACATGGATTCTGATCTTCCAGAGTCTGTCATGTTCTTTTATCTCCATGATCTTTATTATCTTCTCTATTGAGAATGACGGGCATGGTGTGTGTGGGTGGGAGGGCTATGCTGACCATCACTGCAGTGAAATGTGTTCGTGGCGTGTTGTGGCGTCTGCATAGGAATGTGTCTGTTTGATTAATAGCACAAGGAGTGGAGGCTGTAAGGAGGAATAGATGAGGGAAGGTGATATTGGATGGAGGGGAAGCATATAGAGCTTGGGAACAGGCCACCCTGGCTGCAAATCTCAGCTCCAGCTCACAGTTGTGGAGCCTCAGTCTTCTCCTCTGTAAAACGGGGACAGTAGTCCTATGTCCAAGGAATTGTAAGAAGGTTAAAAGATACCGTACCCGGAAAGCACATGGCATATGTAATCATCCTGTGAAGTAGCCAACTCAATGCATTTTATCTATTTATTTATTTTGAGTCAGAGTCTCACTCTGTCACCCAGGCTGGAGTGCAGTGGCATGATCATGGCTCACTACAGCCTTGACCTCCTAGGCTCAAGCAATCCTCCTGCATTAGCCTCCTGAGAAGCTGGGGCTATAGGCATGCACCACCTTATCCAGCTTTAACAATATAAATTTAACCTTCCTTGTTTCTGAGCTTTTTCATCTTTTGGGACTTGCACTGTTTTTTCCCCACTCAACTGTATATATATATATATATATATATATAATTTTTTTTTTTTTTTTTTTTTTTGAGATGGAGTTTCACTCTTGTTGCCCAGGCTGGAGTGCAATGGCGCAATCTCGGCTCACTGCAACCTCCACCTCCCGGGTTCAAGTGATTCTCCTGCCTCAGCCTCCCCAGTAGCTGGGATTACAGGCGCCTGCCATCATGCCCAGCTAATTTTTGTGTTTTTAGTAGAGATGGGGTTTCACCACGTTGGCCAGGCTGGTCTTGAACTCCTGACCTCAGGTGATCCACCCGCCTCGGCCTTTCAAAGTGCTGGGATTACAGGCGTGAGCCACTGTGCCCAATCCTCGACTGTATATTTTTAAGATTCATCTCTGTTGTTGAGTGTAACTGCTGGTCTTTTACTTTTCTGTGCTATATAATATTTCATTCTGTGATGATACAAATGATTCATTCATTTTCCTGGGCAATGGGTATTTGGGATGTTTGTAGTTTGGGGTGGGGGATTGTTTGTTTGTTTGCTGTTATGAACAATGCTGCTGTAAGGAATCAATAATTTTGAATGAATGAGTTCGAGGTGTTAATTTTAGTCTGTGTACTTGGAAATCTAGCTTCACCTAGAATCAGCGGAGATTCATCAGCATTTATGACAGGAGCTAAGCCATTTCACAGTTTACTCATCATTTTCTCTAAGAGGCTGGGTCAACCAGTTAGCGCTTGGTCCTGCTTGTATTCTGAAAGTCAGAACCTGTGGTTTAGACACTGGCAATTGATATGGTTGTAGAGAAGCAGCATGGTTGATTGAGAGCATGGATTCTGGAGCTAGGTGGCTGGGGTTCAGATCCCAGCTCTGCTAGTCACTGGCTGCGTGATCTTGGGCAAGTCACTTAAGTGTTCTGTGCTTCAGTTTCCCAGTCTGTCCCAGTGGGGATTCTAATAGCTCCAATGGGGATCCTAATAGCTCCTATCTGGGAGGATTAAATGAGTTAATACATCTGATGTTTAGAATGGTGCCTGACACTTAGTAAGCACTATATGTGTTTATACATGGAAGAGTGGGTAGATGGATGGACTTACGCAGGTGGCCATATTTGGGCTTCTCTGACCCAGTGCTGAGAATAGTGTGTGGCACACAGTAGGTGCTGCATAAGTGTTAATATTCTGCTCTTTCTTGCCAAGTGTCTCAACTCTCTTGATCTCTGTTATTTTTGGTGTCTACGTTGTTAACCCATTCTTCTGAATGATCAGCTCCATCACTGTTGCTCCAGTATATAAGCCAAGGAGAACACAATCACAAGGTCTCATTGATTGTCCATACTAGAATTCCATGGTTCCTAGGCCCACGCAGGATTTTCCCCACGTCTCAGCAATCCTTCTTCCATGTTTCTAATCTTTTTCTCTCATTTGCTATGCCCCATTGCCAGACTCTCCAATCTCCCCGCAGCTTCCCCTTCCTCTAAATATACTGTCTGTAGTCTTGCCTTCTCCCCAAGGGCACCATCTTTGAAGACATCAAATACTTCAGAGCAGCAAACATAGGTTAGCATCTGTGAGGGTCTTACAAGGACGTGGAGTGTTTGGGTCTTACACAAATTGGAATGGTCAGAAATGTTTAGAGACTTGAGTTGTCTTTGAAAGAGTTGTCAGAATGCAAATTTTTGACTTGTGGCCTGTTTCTGATCACAATGCAGTCTTTTAAATTATGGATCATAGCTGGATGTTTGTGGTTTAGGTGGGATGGAGGCATCCCCTGCAGTTAGTGTTGGATGGCTGGGTGGATGGATGGATGGATGGTTGAACAGATGCATGGATGAGTGGATGGATAGATGGGATGAAGGAAGGAAGGAAGCATGGGTGATTGGATGGGTAGGTGGGTGGATAAGTAGATTGGCAGATGACTCCATGGGTGGGTGGACAAATGGATGGGTGAATGGATGACTGGATGGATGGATGACTGGATGGATTGGTGTATGAGTGAATATATGGCTGGATGAAAAAATAGGCAGATGACTAGACTGGATTGAGGGGTAAAAATATGGATGACTGGATGGGTGGATGAGTGGATGATAGATGGTTGAATGGGTGGGTGGATGGGTGGATGTTGGATATAAGGGTGTATGGAAGGGTAGTTGTCTATGTGTGGGTCTCTCTGATAGTTGGTGTTCTGTTTGACTTGGGAATGGCCAAGTCTCTCCGCTTACCACCTTATTTGTACCTTTTCCAGTATCAAGTGAATTTTGTACACTTTTGCAAAAATCAATAATATTGTATGCTTAGGACTTTGGGAGGCCAAAGCGGGCAGATCACAAGGTCAGGAGATCAAGACCGTCCTAGCTAACAGGGTGAAATCCCATCTCTACTAGAAATACAAAAAATTAGCCAGGCGTGGTGGCGGGCACCTGTAGTCCCAGCTACTTGGGAGGCTGAGGCAGGAGAACGGTGTGAACGTGGGAGGCAGAGCTTACAGTGAGCTGAGATCGCACCACTGCACTCCAGCTTGGGCGACCGAGTGAGACTCCATCTCAAAAAAATAAAAATAAAAATAAATGTTGTGTGCTTAGGTTTTACCTATGTAATTAGAAAGCTCCTTGAGGGTAGGGGACAGTGATTTGCCTTCCTCACATCCCCCCAAAGTTCCTGCACTATATCATGCATAAGTATTTAATTGAGTAATGGTGAGGAAAGTAAACAGTGTTATTGAACAAAGATTATTAAAATTCTGGTAACACCTGGTTTTGTTTCAGTACTGGGACTGAAAGTGGAATTCCTTGGATTTTGCTCCATTGGTAGATAGGATAGTATGTAGTGATGGACTGGTAGACTATTTCTCTTCCAAGCCGATTGGGTAAATGCCCCAGATTCTTACCCACTAGCCAGAGATTACAGATTACTGATTGATACAGTTTTTCTCTGTGTCCTCACCCAAATCTCACCCACATGTCATGGGAGGGACCTGGTGGCGGTGATTGGATCATGGGGGTGATTTCCCCCATGCTGTTCTTGTGATAGTGAGTTCTCATGAGATCTGATGGTTTTAAGCTGTGTGGGCCTCTTTCCTCTCTCTCCTCTCCTGCTGCCATGTAAGACGTGCCTTGCTTTCCCTTTGCCTTCTACCGTGATTTGTAAGTTTCCTGAGGCCTCCCCAGCCATGCAGAACTGTGAGTCAATTGAACCTCTTTTCTTTATAAATTACTTTTATAGCAGTGTGAAACTGGACTAACACACTGATGTAGCAGGGTCCCTTAAGGCCCCATGTGATCTGGTCCCTGTTTTGTCTTTGATCTCATCTCTTTCATTGTCTGCCTTCCTTTCATTGTCTACTCTGTCTCAGCCCTGCTGACCATTTTTACTCATACCCACATCATTTGCATTACGTGACATTCCTTCTGTTCAGCATAAGCTATTTCCTCTGCCTGCATCACTGTTTCTCCAGGTCTCCCCATGGCTAACTCCTTCTCTTCATTTAGGTCTCAGCCCAAAAGTTACCTCCTCCAAGAGGCCTATCCTCTTCATTTACTGAACATCTAATGTACAAAAAAGAATATAAAATATATGTATACTCTCTCATCCACAAAAAATCTCTGAAGACATTTTAATGTATTTCATCCCATACCTTTTTATGGATGTAAACTTTTAGGAACACATTTCCATGCCACTAGGTATCCTTGAAAAAATAAGGGCCACCATGTTCAGTTGCACAGGTTGTGCACTGCACAAAGATAGCATGTCACGTATCATAAGTATCATGGAGCTTATATGTCTATTATTTCAGTACCCCAGCTGATAAAAGCTTAAGTATCTTGTTCTAGCAAGATGAAGCTATTATGACAATTTTTGACAGAGAAAGGGGTGTTTTGTTTAAGTTCACAATCAGAGAAATGGGTGTCTTGTTTAATTTCACAACCAGAGAAAGGGGTGTCTTGTTTAAATTCATACAGTGGTGCTGTATGGGTTGGTGGCAACCCCAGAAAAGACTGTTGTTAGTATCTGATAATGTTCCACTTTATACATGTATTATATTCATGTAACCATCTCTAGCTGTTTGTTTTGCCATTATAAATAACAGTGCAGTAAACATCTTTGTGTGTGAATCTCTGTCCAAGGTTCTGATAGTTTTTAGAATGAAATTCTTGTCTATATATGGCACTCCAAGCCCATAATTGAAACTCTGTTGTTACCACTTTCTTTGAATCTGTAGAAGGAATTTTGAGAACAGGTGACTGGTATATTCAGGATGTTGATGACAAGGAACAGAGAAAGAACAGTTAAATGGTTTGGAATTTTTCCTGGGCTGCATGTAAAGCAGTGCTTTTGAACTGGGAGCAATTTTTCCCCCGAGGGGACTTTTGGCAACGTCTGGAGACATTTTTGGTTGTCACGAATGTAGGGGGAGGGGGCAAGATGCTAATGGCATCTGGCTGGTAGAAACCAGGGATGCAGTTCAGCATCTTAAAATGCACAGGACAGCCTTTCTCAGTAAAGAATTATCCAGCTCCAAATGTCAGTAATACCAAGGTTGAGAAATCTTGATGTAATAGATGTCATGGGTTTCTTCAAGGGGAGTGGGTGGATTTAGGGTTTTTGGGTGACTTAAATTTAATTTACAGTTTGTCTTCCTAGCTGGGTGTCTAAGCCAGCTTTCTGTGAACTTTAGATCCCACACAAGAAGCAACAGGCTTGCTACCGACAGATTCGTTGATGTAAATATAGATGAGTATATAGAAGGAAATCTCACCCAGAGTTGGAAAATGTTGGAATGAAAACTGCGGCGGCCTCCCCTTCTCTCTCCTTCTCCTTCTGTTGCCCAGTTTGAAAATCGTGCCTTATTTTCTTTGGTCTCCTGGCATGGTGAATGCTGCTGGTATGGACTGTGTTTCTATATTCCCTTGGTCCCCACACCCTTAGGAATGTACAGGAGAGAGACCCTGGAGCATATCAGCTTAGAGATGGAGGGGAATGGGGAGGAGTGCGTTCATTCATTCATAAATGTTGACTGAGCACCTACTGTATGCCAGGTGAATGGGAGGAGGTGAGGGCAGGGAGGTGACAAGGTTGGCTTGTTCTAGGCTTTGTGAACTATGGGGAGGATTTTGTTTTTTTCCAAAGGAAATGGAATAACTGCTCCTTCCCCCGCCCCGATATACCTAAAATTTTGATTTTCATAACAAAAATGGGCTTCCTTTTGTATATTTGTTTTGAGACCAGCCGTTTTTCCACCAATACTGATCACACTGTAGTGATCATCCTGGTAGAGAAGTCTTTGCACACTTCTGTCACTGTTTCCCTAGGACAGATTCCTGGAAATGGTATGGCAAGGTCGTATGTCAGGCTTTTGGGCCAGGTTGCAAGAAACAGGAAGTCTGTGCCCTTTCAAATTCCAAGGTCCCCTTTCCCTGGGACCTTCACGTGGCCCAATCAGGCTTGCCCTCCCTTGATTTTACGTCTTCACCAATCAAATAAGTGAAAATGGAATCCTGTTGTGGTATCATGTGCATTTCTTTGGTGACTTAAGACATAGAGCATTTTCCAGATCTCTGTGGGCTATTTGGATACCCTTTCCTTTGTTTTCTCAGGGACATTCTTTACGGATGTCTTTGGGGGATTGAGCAAGTTTCTGTCGAAATTGAGGCATGTCATGGCTCTGTGTGGGGCTTGAGGCAGTCCAGTGTAGTGGAGGGAGGGAGGCTGTGGAGCCTGGCTCCCTAGGTTCAAATACCAACTCTGCTTATTTCCATTCATATCATTTTAGGCAAATTGCTTAGCCCCCTGGGCCTCCCTTTCCTCATCAGTAAAAGTGGTATAACATTAGTGCCTGCCTTGTGGGGTGGTTGTGAGGATTCAAGTGGCACTCAAAACAGTACCTGACACACAGTGGGTGCCAAATAAGAGTCTGATGTATTACTGTTATAGGTATCGGCCTCCTCCCTCCCCAGTGCAATAGTGTGTGTGCGCCTCTGTGTACCTCTGTTGGTGCTGACAAGCCCTTTCTAAAATTTACTTTTAGAGGTGAGGTCTCACTGTGTCCCCTAGGCTGGAGCACAGTGGTGCGATCATGGCTCACTGCAGCCTCGACCGCCCGGGCTCAAGCAATCCTCCCAGCTTAGCCTCCTGAGTAGCTGGGACTATAGGTGTGCACCACCACACCTGGCCCTTTGACAGCCCCTTTATTTCAAAGCGAAATGGCAGCCACATGATTTAGTGCAAGCTCTCCAAGCTTTAGGACCAGCTGCGACTCCTCTAACTGACCAAACAGGATTCCCCATGTCCCCAACCCCCAAAACCTGATGAAAAGCAAGCAGACCATTTTCCACATTCGTGACGGAAAGGCCCTTCTCTTGGCCCCTGCCCTTGCTCATGTCAAGATTTCACTCCATCCCTGATAAAGAGGAAGCACCATGTCCCAGGAGGACATGGAAACTCTCTGCTTTGTGGTGAATAGTTATAGTAACAGTAGCTCCTCTCTGTGAGGAGCTTATGGGCCCCTAAGCTTTATGAGAACTGCCCTGGCAGTTTATGAGAACTTCATCCTAGCCCCCAGAGCTCATGGCACTTATTTTTGCCCCCAGTTTCCAGATGTGCACACTGAGACTCAGAGAGCTAAAACTGCTTGCCAAGGTCACACATCTAGCAAATGGAGAAACTTTATGCGACAAGTGAAGGCACAGCAGGGATAAAAACCCAGAGGGAAAAATACTCAAGTTTTCTCTGGGAAACCATTTGCATTCCAGAGAGGTTGGTGTGCCAGTGGGCAAGAGATGTCACGGGACAATGGTTAAGGGACAGAGTCTGAGCTCAACTAGGATTAGGTTTCTTCCTTTCCTTTCCTTTCCTTTCCTTTCCTTTCCTTTCCTTCCTTCCCCTTCCTTCCTTCCTTTCCCTCCCTCCCTTTCTTTCCTTCCTTCCTTCCTTTCTTTTTCTTTTTCTTTCTTTCTTTCTTTTTTCTTCTTCCTTCCTTTTCTTCCTTTCCTTCCTTTTCTTTGTCTTTCCCTCCCTCTCTCCATCCCTCCCTTCCTTCCTTCTTTCTTCCTTCCTTTCCTTTCTCTTTCCTTTCTTTCCTTCCTTCCTTTCTCTTTCTTTCCCTTCCTTCCTTCCTCTCTCTCTTCCTTCCTTCCTTCCTTTCTCTTTCTTTCTTTCTTTCTTTCTTTCTCTTTCTTTCTTTTTCTCCTTCCTTCCTTCCTCTCTCGTTCCTTCCTTCCTTCCTCTTTTTCTTTTCTTTTCCTTTCTTTTCTTTTCTTTTTTGAGATGGAGTCTTGCTCTGTTGCCCAGGCTGGAGTGCAATGGCACAATCTCAGCTCACTGCAACCTCTGCCTCCCGGTTCAAGTGATTTTCCTGCCTCAGCCTCCCAAGTGGCTGGGACTACAGGCACACGCCACCATGCCCAGCTAATTTTTGCATTTTTAGTAGAGACGGGGTTTCACCATGTTGGCCAGGCTGGTCTTGATCTCTTGACCTGGTGATCCTCCTGCCTCAGCTTCCCAAAGTGCTGGCATTACAGGCGTGAGCTGCCATGCCTGGGCTAGGACTAGGTTTCTATTGGTGGTGTGGCCTTTGGGAAGCTACCTAACCTTAACCACTCTGTTTTGTCATCTATAAGATAAGCAGTGTAGCATTTTCTTCCAGGAATGTTGCAAGGATTAAATGGATAGTGACTATAAAACATCATGCGTGGCACATAGTAAATTCTCAGCAGGTAGTCATTGCTGGTCATTTACTTTTCGCTAATGACCAGCAAGCTCTTAATTTCCTCCTTGGCATGGGCACTGGGAAGTAGATGGACAAAACGCAGAGAGAAATAAACACATGGACAAAAATCCCTGCCCTGGTGTGGCTGATGTTCTGGGTGGGGAGAGAGAGAGAGTCCAAGGACCAGATAAACAGGTAAAGGATAGTTTGAGTGTGTTAAGTACTAAGGCTCAAAAATAAAGATCTCCCGGGTGATCTTAGCTGCATTTGGAGGTGACAGGAGATACAATTGAGAAACTGAGATAAGAGGAAACCCAAGGGGAGATGTGGGCTTGATTTAGGGTGATCTGAGGAGTAGGAGAAGTCAGGGGCTGGTGTGGGGAGGCTCTGATGGTTCTGTCTGGGGAGTGAAGCAGGGATTGGTTGGGGAGACCCAAGGGGACAGGTGAAGGCCCCTGAGCAGGTGGCCAGTGCTGAGAAAGGAAAGGTGGAGGACCCAAGTGAGTTCCTAATTTCTTCGTTGCTCCCCTAAGGTGTTTGTCTCACCCTTGGCCATAGGTCTTGGATCACTTACAGATGAAGACCAGGCTAGGCTCAGTGGCTTGTGCCTGTAATCCCAGCACTTTGGGAGGCTGAACCCAGGAGTTTGAGACCAGCCTGGGCAACACGGTGAAACCCCATCTCTACAAAAAAACACAAAAATTGGCCAAGGGTGTTGGCGTATGCCTGTAGTCCCAGCTACTCGGGAGGCTGAGGTAGGAGGATCTCTTGAGCCCGGGAGACCTATGCTGCCAAATAAGGTAGCCAGTAGCCACACATGGCTATTGCAATTTTAGAAATTAATTACAGGCCACGTGTGGTGGCTCACAGCTGTAATCCCAACACTTTGGGAGGCCGAGGCGGGCAGATCACAAGGTCAGGAGATCGAGACCATCCTGGCCAACATGGTGAAACCCCATCTGTACTAAAAATATAAAAATTAGCTGGGCATGGTGGTGCACACCCATAGTCCCAGCTACTCGGGAGGCTGAGGCAGGAGAATTGCTTGAACCCAGGAGGCAGAGGTTGCAGTGAGCTGAGATTGCACCACTGCACTCCAGCCTGGGCAACAGAGAAAGACTCCGTCTCAAAAAAAAAAAAAAAAGAAATTAATTACAATAAAAACAGCCCCTGAGTTTCACTGGCCACATTTGAAGTGCCCGATGACCCTGTGTGGCTTAGTGACCACTGTGCTGAATAGTGCAGATCTAGAACATCCTACTGGACATGTTGCCAGGGTACCTGAACCAACAGAATCAGCATCTCCTGGCAGCTTGTTGGAAATGCAGAATCTCATCCCCTACCCCAGACCTGCTCAATCCCAATCTGCTCTTCAACGAGATTCCTCAGGTGATCTTGGCTGCACCTTCTAATCACTTGGAAGCTTTAAAAATGCTGGGGCTGGGCACAGTGGCTCACGTGTGTAATCCCAGCACTTTAGGAGGCCAAGGCGGGTGGATCACCTGAGGTCAGGAGTTCAAGACCAGCCTGGCCAACATGGTGAAACTCCATCTCTACTAAAAATTATAAAAATTACCCAGGTGTAGTGGCACACGCCTGTAGTCCCAGCTACTTGGGAGGCTGAGGCAGGAGAATTGCTTGAACCTGGGAGGTGGAGGTTGCAGTAAGCTGAGATGGCACTGCTGCACTCCAGCCTGGGTGACAGAGTGGGACTCTGTCTCAAAAAAAAAAAAAAAGAAAAGAAAAGAAAAAAGAAAATGCTGATGCCCCAAGCTCCACCCCCACAGATGCTGGAGAGATTTGTCCAGGGCTTCCCCTGGAGTGGGGAATGTTTGAAAACTCCCCAGGGGTTTCTAAAGTTCAGCCAGAGTTAGCAGAGAGCCCATCAGGGGGCTAAGCAGGTAGACTGAAGTTGGAGCTGTGTGAGGGCAAGCCACTTACCCTCTCTGAACCACAAGCTCCCTTCTCTCTAAAACTAGAGACCTGCTGGCACCTCCCTCTCAGGGCTGTGAGAAGTAAATGATGGGATGATTCAAAGTGCTGAGTAGGATCAGATGCAGTGGCTCACACCTATAATCCTAGCACTTTGGGAGGCTGAAGTGGGAGGATTGCTTGAAGCCAGGAGTTTGAGACCAGCCTGGGCAACATTTAAACATTACCCAGGTGTAGTGGTGCATGCCTGTAGTCCTAGCTGCTTGGGAGGCTGAGGTGGGGGGATCCCTTGAGTCCAGGAGTTCAAGGCTGCAGTGAACAATGATGGTGCCACTGCACTGCAGCCTGGAGAACAAGAGTGAGACCCTGTTTCTAAAAAAGAAAGAAAGAAACCCAAAATGCTGAGCAGGTGCCTCGGATTGATAGTAAGCAGTGCCTGTGTAATAAGCATGAATTTTAAAAAATGAGGTCAGCAGCCTTAGAGCTAATGGTTAATGGGTTTGGGTGTGGGATTTTTTTTTTTAATTTTTAAAACATTGAGATAAAATTCCTGTAACATAAAATTGACCATTAACCATTTTAAAGTGTACAGTTTGGTGGCATTTAATACACTCAGTGTTGTGCAACCATCACCTCTCTCTAGTTCCAAGACCCCAAAAAGGAGACCCTGTACTCACTAAGTGCTCACTCCCCGTCTCTCCCCACTCCCCCAGCCCCTGGCAACTACTAATCTTCTGTCTGTATAGATTGACCTATTCTGGTTTTGGGGGTTTTTGAACTCGCCTTCCCTGGCTGATAACCTCTTGCCATCCAGGTGAGACTGTGTGAAAGCCCAGCTCCCTGCATTTCTGGGTCTTCCTCTCCCCACTGGGGGCTGCCCCCACCTGTTTCCCCCTCTGGCACCCTGGTTCTACTCATCAGCCTGGCTTAATCCCAGCAGCAGGTCCATGTTCTGCTCTCCTGTGGCTGCCACAAATGAGAGGTTTCATCTCAGCTGGGTTTCTCCTAGTTAAATATTTAATAAATAAGACCTACAACTTGTGATGCTGGGAGTGTTTGATAGTGAAATTAATGATGGGGAGAGAGTGACAGGCGGCCCACAGGTCCATGCTGGAGCTGGGATGAGGCGCCCTGGGTAGGCGTCCATGCCACTGATGCTTGGGAACCACGGTGGGCCTTGCCATCCCATTTCCCCCAGCCAGGGCCTCTTTTTTAGCAGTGTGTCCAGCACAGGGCAGCCACTTGATAAATATGTGTTAAAAGAAAGAGAGACTGCGTGTGTAGGGAAGAAGGAAGAGACAGAGGAGACAAAGAAGAGACACACAGAGAAAAAGAGAGATGAGAGAGAAAGAAAAGTGGAAGGTGAGAAAGAGACAGAGATAGAAGGGGAGAAAAGGACCTGGATGGAGGAAGTGCAAGGAAGGCAGTGGTGAGGGAAAACAGAGACAAAAGATGGAAGGGATGAAGGAGAGGGAGAGAGATGGAGGAAGAGAGGAAATACAGAGAAAGAAAGAGAGACAGAAAGAAGAGAGAGAATATTGCTTCTTGTATCTTCCCCTTCTCCTGTTATCCTTGACCATCTTATTATTTTTTCTTTTTTCTGTCTCTCCAGTTCTCATTTCCTTACCCTCGCCGTCTTGCCAACTCGTCATCTCTTTTCATTTCCTGTGTCTATGTTATCTTTTAATTTTCTGTCTGGGTATTTTCCCCTTTTCTCTTTCTCAGCATAAACTGTTGCTTGGTGTATGTCTTTTTTTTTAGTCTTCAGCTGACGTGCGCGTGTGTGTGTGTGTGTGAGAGAGAGAGAGACAGAGAGAGAGAAGAAACCTAGAGAAGAGTGTAGGAACATAGATGAACATTTTAAAGACCAAACCATGAAGCGTACGCCCATTTTACCCAGGTCAAGAGCCACAGGGCCACCATCAGATTCTCCCTCATGCTCATCCTCAATCACAGCCACTCCTTCCCTCCTGGAGGAACCACTATTGGAGATTGTATGGGAACCATTCACTTGCTTTCCTTTGTGGTTGTACCACCTAAGTATGCATCCTGAAGCAATATAGTCAGATATTATGTGGTTTTGAGTTTTATATGAATAAAATCATGTGAGAGGAGTTGTTTTGTATTTTGCTTCATTGGTTTGCAGTTACCTTTGTGAGATTTCATCCTCATTGTGGTCACTGCAGCTCCTTCATGATCATGTTTATTCATTGATGATGAGCCTGTGACTTTGTTCTCTTTTGACACTGGCATAAGCAGCTTTGTTGGTTGTTTATGGATTCTGCTGTTCGCGTGCAGGAGTCTCTCTGGAGCACATTGCTCTGTGTGAAATTGTTGGATACTAAGATTTGTACATTTTCACCTTGACTAAACACTGCCAAACAATTTTCCAAAGTGCTTGTGCTAATTTACACTCCTGCTGGTGGTGGGTGAGCATTCAAGATGCTTCACAACCTTGCCAACACTTGGTATTGTCAGATTTTTAAGTTATAGCCTTTCTCATGGTGATTTCTCATTGTGATTTTAGTTTGCATCCCCCGATTACAAATTAGAGTGAACATAGTTTAAAATATTTATTGACTATTCAAGCTTGCTTTTTTGTGAAGTGCCTCTACATGCTCTGTCCATTTTTGATTAGGTCACTTAAAAAAAAATTGATTTGTAGGTGATCCTTACATAGCCTGGAAACTGATTCTTCATCATTATATGTTATGCAATATTTTCTCTTGGCTTGGCTTTTGATTTCTTTTTTATAATGTCTTTTGATCACCAACAGTTTTTAATTTTGATGTGGTTGATTTTAGAAATCTTTTCCTTTATAGTTTGTGGGCTTTGTATCTTATTTAAGAAAATCATTTCTACCCTGAGGCCATGGATATATTTTATGTTATTTCTGAAAGTTTTACAGTTGTGTTCACTGTATGTCTTTAATCAGCTTGGGATTGATTTTTATGTGTGCTGTTAGGTAGGGGTCCAATTTCCTTTTTATTCCATAAGAATTGTCCCAGCATCATTTATTAAAAAGCCCATTCTTGCCCCAGTGATCTGCAAGACAACCTCTTGACTGTTTAACTTTTACCTTCTTTCATCTGGTCTGTTTTTATACTCAACCTTTGAAGCCACAAATATTTACTGAGTGCCAACTATGTGCCAGGCACTGAGTTACAGTGACGGACATGACAGATGCAATCATGGCTTTCGTGGGATTTACAGTCTGGCAAGGATGACATGTAAATAGCTATTACTACTTATAATTTAAAATGTTATAGGCCTTGCAAAAAGGGACAAGTCTGACTTGCTCTAAAAGAAACATGTAAAACAACATCTTCCAGGGAAGTGCTGATAAACTGAGTCTTTAGTGGGCCTCTGCTATTGTAGGGGTGGGAATGGTGGAAAAGATGTTTTGGCCACAGGGAACAGCATGTGCAAAGGTCCCGTGGAAGGTGCTTAGGAATTTGATATTTATCCTAAAGGCACTGTCAGGCTACTGAAGCAGTAATGCAATGATTTTATGTCTGTGAATGGTTCCACTGGTTGCTGCATGGAGAATGTATTGGAACAGAGCAAGAATAAAAAGCCATGAGACCAATTAGGAAATGATTTCAGTCATTCAGGGAAGTATGCCTTGGGCTGGCATGGTGGCTGTGGAGATGGAAATCATTGATCAGATTGAAAGATATTTTGAGCTGGCATGATTTTTCCCCTCTCTCCCCTCTCTCTATCTCTGTTTCTTTTCTGGTTGTGTTTTCTGGGTGAGAAAAGCAGTTTGTGATCCTGCCAAGGGTATGTGCTCTGGAGGATGTATTTGCCACAGATGGTCTTTGGAATTCTGGCCAAGAGAGTCACTGGACAGCCCCTGGCCCCCAGGGTTTCTGGAACCAATTCAACAATGACTGTTTATTAACAACAGCAAGGATGAGTTGCTAGCCTTTCCTTCAGAGCACCTTTTAACTGTTACGTTACTTTGTTACCCAGACAAACACTATGAAATTGGTGAAGGAGAAGTTGAAGGGTTTTTATCTCCATTTTTTATAGAATGGGGGAAGTTAATTGGCACTCTTGAAATCACACAAAAGATGTTGGTTTCGGGATTGGTTTCTGGACTTTCAGCCCAATCCCAATTACTCAAGCTCACACACCCAATCTCCAAACATACTCTTTTGCAAATAATTTCCCTACTGAGGTGCTCCTGGCCAATTTAAAAGGTCCCCATTTCCTTGCCTATAAAATGGGAATTAAAGTAAAAGTATCTACCTGTTGACTTGCTGTGAGGTCAGCGGGCCTGACACATGGTGTGGACTCATTATGTTTACCTATGTGAATCCCTTAGTTCCCTTTACTTGCAAGAGGTAGAAAACTCAAAGGGGCTTAAACAAGAAATGGGGATTGTATTGGCTCATGGGACTGAAGAGTCTCAGGAGTGTCCAGCTTCAGGCTTTTGGACCTAGGGATTTGGATTTTGGATCTAGGGATCAGATAACACCATTAGGCCTCTGTTTCTGTTTCTTGACTCTACTTTTTGCAGCTGGCTCCATTATCCATGACTTAGCTGCACTTCCAGCCCTCCAGTCTGCCCAAGATCATATTCAGAGAGAGATTCTTCTCTCTTTTTCAGCCATCTTCCTAGAATTCTCAGCAAATGCTTTCTTGCTTTTGATTGGCTGTTGCTTAGGTCATGTGCTCGGGCCAGAACCAATCACTGTGGGGAAATGGGAGGTGGAGAAAGGGGTGCTCTGATTGGCTTAGGCTTGGGTCACATGACTTTACAGAGTTGGGGTGGAGCCAACTTCTCCAAGTGGGGAAGAGCAGTCTTCTTAAAGGTGTATTACCATATGCTTGCTGCTGTAACAAACAACCCCCAAGTCTGCAGTAGCTTAAGGCAATACCAATGTGCTTCTCACTCACCCTAAATCCAATCAGATAATCAGCAAGTGGCATTCCATATGGTGATTTCAGGACCCAGGCTCTTTCCATGTGTGGCTCCACCATCCCCTAAGAACAGAAAGTCCTTCACTTCTGGCCTTTAGGAAAAGAGTATGAAGGCTCACACAGGAAGTTTTGGGGGGCCACATAGAGAAGTAGTGAACCTCACTTCTACCTGCGTTCTGTGGACTGAAATTTCATCCCATGGTGTATGAGAGAGGGTCCCAGTAGGAAACGGAAGATTATACCAAGAATCAAATTAAGAGATAGCTTAAGAATCAAATTAAGAGATAGCTTACAAAGATGTGGGCCCTTATTGAAACAGAGAGGGAGGAAGAGAGGAAGGAGGCAGAGAGAGAGAGAGAGACTGAGACTCACAAAGACACACACACACACACACACACAAGTTGAGAGAAAGAAGGGGGGAGAGAAAGAGAGAGAGGGAGCATTTCCTAACAGGAAGCTGGCAGAATAAATGTTCCCTATTGTCCAAAGCCAGAGGGCTGGGAGCCCAATGAGCCCATCCACACAGCCCCCCCATGTGACAGTCCTAGAAGCGTAAAGAAGGAAGGAGAGTGGATGTGGGGTAATGGAAGACAGGCAATACCCGTGGTCCATCTGACTGCAGGGGGAACTGAGAAATTCAGTCCATGGAGAAGGTTTAGTGGACACGTCACTTTGTCTTTTTCACAAAGTGAAATTAGGTTCTTAGGTGGAAAAAAGAAAAAGAAGGTTTGCCTTGCTGCTATTCTTTTTTTTTTTTTTTTTTTTTTGAGACGGAGTCTCACTCTGTCACCCTAGCTGGAGTGAAGTGGTGCAATCTCATCTCACTGGAAGCTCCGCCTCCTGGGTTCACGCCATTCTCCTGCCTCAGCCTCCCGAGTAGCTGGGACTACAGGCACCTGCCGCCACGCCCGGCTAATTTTTTTGTTATTTAGTAGAGACGGGGTTTCACTGTTAGCCAGGGTGGTCTGGATTTCCTGACCTCGTGATCCGCCCGCCCAGCCTCCCAAAGTGCTGGGATTACAGGCGTGAGCCACCGCACCTGGCCTCCTTACTGCTATTCTTATTATTGGTGGTAGCAGTGGTGGTGATGGTTATTGGTTCTTGGTTCCCTCTACATGCCAGTATCTGCTCTCTTCTTTTTTCTCTCTTACTTCTTTATTTCTTCTGCAAATTCTTTCCCTTTAAGTGAAAATCTTTCTGTGTTCTCCAAGGGAGGTAAATTCTATGCCAAGCTTGAGTATGGAGTCCTCTGCTTGGATAACTGTCTTCTCCAGGAGATAATCAAGGTGGAACTGAGATAGTGGGGGTCTCTGCAGGCAGTCTGTGCCCCTGGCAAGCCCCTCACCTTAACCTGAGGCTAGGTGGGGAAAGGTGCCTTGATGGAGTCAGAATAGAAAGCAAGTGATCGCTGCCTGAACCAAGCAGTCACTTTCCTAGAGGTGAAACCTAGAAAAGGTCCCTCAGGCTGGGTCCAGGGAGGTGGACTTGGGTCCCAGGGGCAGGAAGAAACCTGCCCCTCACCTGCTCCTACCTCTTTGTAGCCTATCTTGGCAACCAGAAGTAGGTATACAAGTGACATTGAAGCTGGGCATGTTAACAATGGTGTGAGCCTGCCTGGTTCCAATCTGATCCAGCTGTACTGGCCATGCATCCTCGTCTCCAGCCCCCAAGGTCAGCCCAGCAGCTGTAACAATGGTCTGTCCCCTCCCCACCCCACCCACTTCTTTGAACTCCTCCAGGGATCTGTGATGATAGGGCTGTCACTGTTACAGCTTCTACCATTCAAACTTAACAGGCCTTCTTCCCCTCCATGGAGAACGGAAGAGCAACCCCTCATTGCCTCTGGCAGCTGACCAGCAGGTCCCTGCCTTCTGCCCACTCCCAGGTCCAGGACAATGAGGTGAGAGGTAGACAGGACCAAGTTCCCCAGCGCTGTCTTCTAGGTCCACCTATCATGAGAGCCATGATTCCTAGTTTTTATCATCCTGTCCCCAACTTTGCCAACTCTGCACTTCTGGCAGCGATGGCTGCCCATGACTTCACCTTCCCGTGCCTCAGTTTCCTCATCTGTAAAATAAGGACAACCATGGTAATGAGAGTTCTGGTCAATATGCCAAGCACCTCGCTTGCATCAATTTAGCTCATCTTTTCAGTGCCCTGAGGGGTGGGTACTGTTATCATCCCATGTAACAAAAAGAGAAAACCGAAACAGAGAGAGAGGCTCATTATCTGAGGTCTTGCACCCCTCGCACAACAAAAGTAGGATTTCAACCTAGGCTATCTAGATTCAGAGTCTGTGCTCTCAATCAATAATAACAACAACAATAATAATGTCCTAATCCAATGAGTTTTTGATCAGATTCGATACAAAAGCATAGGCAGAAAAGCTTAGCCCAGTGCCCAGCACATGGTAAGAACTCAACATGTTATTTATAATAGTAATAAACCATTTTATGTTATGTAACTATATATTCATAGATAAATATAGTTGACTCTTGAACAATATAGGGGTTGGGGCAGTGACCTCCTGTGCAGTCAAAAATGTGTGTATAACTTTTTTTCTCTATTTTTTAGAAATTTTAAAATCAGAGACAAGGTCTCGCTTTTGTTGCTCAGGTTGATCTCGAACTCCTGGGCTCAAGTGATCCTCCTGCCTCAGCCTCTCAGAGTGCTAGGATTACAGGTGTAAGCCCCCGCACCCAGCCTGTGTATAACTTCTGATTCCCCCAAAGCTTAACTACTAACAGTCTACTCTTGACCAGAAGCCTTACCAATAACATAAACAGTCGATGAAGACAGATTTTATATGTTATATGCATTATATACTGTATTCTTACAATAAAGTAAGCTAGGGAGGAAAAAGTATTAAGAAAATCATAAGGAAGAGAAAATATATTTACTATTCATTAATTGGAAAGGGATCATTATAAAGGTCTTCATCCTCATTGTCCTCACATTAAGTAGGCTGAGGAAGAGGAGGAGTTGGTCTTGTTGTCTCAGGCGTGGCAGAGGTGGAGGTGGAAGGGGAGGCCAGAAAGACAAGCATGCTTGGTGTAACTGTTATTGAAAACAAATCTATGTAAGTGGACCCATAAAATTCAAACCTGAGTTGTTCAGGGGTCAACTATATATGCTACAAGTACGTAATATGCTAATATAGTTGTATGTTATCGTTGTAGTACAGAGGTCAGAAAATGTTTTCTGCAAAGGATTAGCTAGAAAATGTCTAGTAAATACTGTCTCTTTGGGACCACTCTGCTCTGCCATTATAGCAAAGGCAGCTACAGGCAATATGTAAATGAATGGGGATGGCCGTTTGCCAATAAAACTTTATTTACACAAGCAAGCCGTGGGCCAGAGTTTGTCAATGGCTGGTATAGTATATGTTATTATATATTAGCTTTACTTTTTCTGTTGCTTTGTTAATGTTCTTCTTTGCCCTTCCTTTCTTAAAGACCAGCCTTTCTTTCTCTCTGTTGGTCTGTCTTTTAGGACAGCATGGCAGGCCACTGGGACATGGGCTCTCCTGACTCCAGGCTTGTTTGTCTGATAAGACATGAGGAGTGAGGGTGGCAGGACTCTGAGCTCAGGCCTGTCCTCCTCCTCTTCCCTCTCTTCCTTTTTTCTTTCCTCTTTCCTCTTTTCTTCCCAAGCTCCAGAAGTTGCCATTTTCCTTTCCCATTGCTGATTTTCTCTGCCTTGGGAGAAAGCCCGAGAAGATCACTTGGGGAAGCCCACGAGCATCTCTGGCCTCACTCACCCAGCTCCTGCCATTCTCTTTACTCTTCCTCAGACACACCAGGCACAGTCGTACCTCAGGGCCTTTGCACTGGCTGTTTCCTCTGTCTGCATTGTTCTTCTCTCAGGTGACCTCATGGCTTCTCCCTCCTCTCCTTCAGGACTTCACTCAAAGGCCACCTTCTCAGCATTTGTCTCCCACCCTTCTGCCTTATTTTCCCCTTTGGAACTTTTCACTTTCTTATTTATCTGTCTGCTATCTGTCACCCTACATCACTATGATCTCCACAAGGAAAGGTGATTTTATCAGTTTTTTGTTCTGTTTTGTTTGAGATGAGATTTCGCTCTTGTTATCCAGGCTGGAGTGCAGTGGCACGATCTGGGCTCACTGCAACCTCCGCCTCCCAGATTCAAGCGATTCTCCTGCCTCAGCCTCCTGAGTACCTGGGATTACAGGCACCCACCACCATGCCTGGCTAACTTTTGTATTTTTAGTACAGATGGGGTTTCACCATGTTGGCCAGGCTGGTCTCGAACTCCTGACCTCAGGTGATCCACCCACCTCAGCCTTCCAAAGTGCTGGGATTACCGTGAGCCACCGCACCTGACCTTTTGGTTTTACCCACCAATGTGGACTAGAACAGCCTAGATCAGCAGGTGGCATGCAGTAAGCAGTTGATAAATATGTGTTGGATGAGTGAGCACCATGGCTTCTGTCATTCTGTTGCTGAATAGCATTCATCTGGAAATAACCACAGTTTGTTTATCCATTTACCTGTTGATTGGCATTTCTGTTGATTCTCGTTTGGGCCATTATGAACAAAGCTGCTGTGAAATACTTGTACCTTTGCCCAATTCTTCACTCGGTGAATCCTTATAAATCCTTTAGGCCAGGTGTGGTAGCTCACGCTTGTAACTCCAGCACTTTGGGAAGCCGAGGTGGGAGGATCACTGGAGGCCAGGAGTTCAAAACCAGCCTGGGTAACATAGCAAGACCCATCTCTACAAAAAATAAAAAATTGGCCGGACGTGGCAATGCATGCCTGTAGTTCCAGCTACTTAGGAGGTTGAGGTGGGAAGAGTTCCTGAGCCCAGGAGTTCAAGACTGCAGTGAGTGATTGCGTCCTGCACTCCAGCCTGGGCGACAGAGTGAGACCCTGTCTCTAAAAATGACAGCAACAACAACAATAATAAAGCCTTTAGGTTTCCTCTTAAAAGGTACATCCTTAGAGCTTTTCCTGACCCAGCAACTCACCCCAAGTCTGAATTAGACTTCACCCCATTTCTTTCATAACATTTATCACAATGACATGTTTATTTTGTGGGGGCGAGTGGCATTCTGGCCAGAACTGTCGACTTCCAGAGTGAAAATATGGAAGAACCAAATAAAACATAACACACACATTTGCACAACAGCTCGAGGGAGGTGCTTAGTTCTCTGAGTTCCCAAGAACAGAGAGATGAAGATTTGTCTGGGGAGGAAAAATCAGGGACTGCTTCTTGGAGGAGGTGGACTGTTGGTGTCCCATCCACCCACACATTTGCAGATGTGGTGATGAGAAGATGACTGTCACGAGGTCTCTGAGCCCAGGGGGCCCATGGTTGAGTGCAAAGATAGTGGAGTTGACAAATAATCATCGTATAAGAAAAGAAAAGCCACCACAGTTGCGTAATGGAAAGGTGGCTTCTATAGAACATTCAGATCATAGTTGAAGGCATGTCACACTGTGTTACCCAGTGGCCACACTGTCAGAGCCAAAAGTGAGAGTGGATGAGGTTTGGGCAGGAAACAACTGAACCTGGTACAACATCACCTCCATCAGGGCTCAGCTTTATCTATTTTGTCTTCTGTTGCATCCCCAGCCCTTAGAACACTGCCTGGTCCATCTTTGCTCTGTGAATAATAATAAGGAACAATCGCTGTGTTGAGTTTGGTCTGTGAATTCAGACTGAGTTTGGTTGCTGCGCAGCCACTACTAGCTGCATACCTGATTATGAGTCTCAGTTTTCCTCCTCCATAAAATGGGCAGAAAAGAGTCCTTGCCTCATAGGGCTGTGCATTTGTTTAGCAAACACTGAAGGTTACATGAAGGAGGTTACATGAAGGAGTATACATGGTGGCCAAGGCACTGTTCAAGACACAGGAAGCAGACAAAAGTCCCTGCCCTCTGGAAGGTTACATGCTCATTGGGAGAGATGTATGATAAGAAACAAAAAGAATAGGTAAATTGCATAGTACTTTAGAAGATTATAAGGGTAATGGGAAGAGAGCAGCAAAGGGCTGGGGAGGCCAGTTGCTGTATTAGATAGAGCTTTATTGAGGCGGTGGCATTGGAGCCAAGACTTGAGGAAGCTGTGAGGCTGTCTGGGGAAAGAAGGAACAGCTGGTGCAAAGGCCCGAAGGTAGGGGTATGTGTGACATGTGTGACATGTGTGACAGTGAGGAGGCAGGTGTGGCTGAAGGCAGTGAACAAGAGAGAGGGAAGGTGCAAGGGTGAGGACAGAGAGATGACGGGACAGGTTGTGAAGGGCCTTATGGGCTGCAGGGAGGACTTTGGCTTTTCTCTGAGGGAGGTGGGCGCCATGGAGGGCTTTTGAGCAGAGGAGGGACATGACCTGACTCAGATATTCGTAGGCTCCTCTGGCTGCTGTGAAAAGAACAGACTTTGAAGGTTGGGGGTGGGCAGGGCAGAAGCTGGGGAATTAGGGAGGAGGTGACAGTATTGGTCCAGGCAGGTAATAGTGGGGGTGGGACCAGGTTGTTGACTATAGAGATAATAATGAGTGGCTGGATTCTGGTTATAATTTTTAAATTTTTTTATTGTGATAAAATGAAATTTTTATTGTGATAAAATGAAATTTACCACTTTGAGGTGTGCAGTTCCACAGCACTTACTGTAGTCACCATGTTGTGCAACAGTCACCTCTATTTAGTCTCAGAACATTTCACCCCCCAAAGGAAACCCTGCACCCATTATTAGTTACTTCCAGTTTCTCCCTTCCCCCAGCTTCTGGAAACTACTAATTCTGGATATAAGTTGAAAGTTGACCAGTAGGATTTCTAGGCAGACAGGTGGTGAGGTCTCAATGCATTCATGCATGGAAAGTACTCAGGTGGCATATAATAGGTGCTCAAAACTGAAATGGTGATGATGAGTTGGCAATGATGGTGAGTCCTTCCAGAATCCCTGCTCTAGTGCTAAACTGACCTACCTAGCTGTGTAGAATTCTCACCTGCTGGCTGGGAGGGTGGCAGAACCAGGATCCGTTCTTACTTCCAGTCTGGCCTGGGTTAGGGATGGGGGAGGAATGATCAGAAGAACCAAGCCAGCACCATCCGTTCTGGAACATCATCCAACTCTTGTCCAGATTTCCCAGAACTGAGCAGGAAAATGTCCAGGGAGGAACAGTGCAGCTGATGGAAGTCCTGGCAAGCCCTGGCCCCAGCTTCCTGAGCTGCTGTTGCACCAACTAGCATTTGTTGGACCTTCAGTCTGAGCCAAGATGGCAGCTTCAGAGGAAGAACAAGAAGTGTACAAGTTTCTTTCGTGGTTGTGTCCCCACCTCCTTATATAGCCTCATATAAACCCCTGCACTATCCTGTTACTGTTTGCCTCTCCCTGAAAAGAGTGTAAAACTCCCCCACTTTTCCCCTACTGTTCACAATGTGTTTTGGTTTCTAAGGATGAAACTCCTTTAATTATGTTCTGGTTGTAATTTTCTGGCTCCTTTTATTTCTCCCTTACTTGACGTATTATTTTCCCTTGTTCCTTCTGCCCCCTGCCTCCATCGATGTTTCTCTTCACTGCTATCTAGATTTTATTCTCAACTCCTGCCAACTTCAGGGTGGTAGAGCAAAAAGACATGGACCATTTAGTCTTGAATTCAGGTCCCACTTCTGACACCTTCAAAGCTGCTTTACTTTGGGCAAGTCATATGATCTTCCTGAGGGGGTATCCTTTACCTTGTTCAGCTAACATTTCTTGTTTTTCTCTGGGCACAGAGTAGACCGTCATTTTCCCCACCTCCCTGAAGTTAGGTATGGCTGTGTGATTTGGTTTCATCAATGAAATGTGGGGGGAAGTGACATGAGTCCTTCTGGACAGAAGCCTTAAGGGTGAGCATGGGATTCACCATGTTTCCTTTTTCCTGCCTCCACTGTCATGGATGCACAAAGATGGACCCTCTCTCAAAGTAAGTGCTGGAGAGAGGATGACATAGATCAGTCCCCATCCCACTTCATAGCATGAGTAGAAAAATAGACCTGGGGTGTGTTTAACCACTGAGATCTAGGGATTGTTTGTTACTGCAGCAGGACATAGACTAGGCTGACTGTATACCTCATTATCTGCATTTTGGGGCTGATACCTAATCACAGTGTCTCCAGGAGGATTATATAGATGTATGTTTTAGGGATGGATATTCATATTTTCCTATAAGGGCTCAATAGGTTCAGAAATGTCACATGCATGTAAACTTCTGATTAACAAATATTTCTTCCCTTCCAATTTCTTCCTATAGTGCTTCTAATTTTCCTGTTTTTCAGTCTTGAATAAAATGTGAGAAAGAAGTGTTTGACTTTTCCTTCGAGGAGATTAATGGTTTCTAAAGCCTGGGGCATTGATTTAGTCATTCTCAACCTCCTTGTTTCTATGACCTTTTTTTCTCCTTCTCTGGTCACTTAGTGTCTGCTAAGGGGTGAAGGAATCTCTGTTTTAACTCATTGCATTTTTTTTTTTTAAGACGGAGTCTCCCTCTGTTGCCCAGGCTGGAGTGCAGTGGTGTGATGTTGGCTCACTGCAACCTCTGCCTCCCGGGTTCAAGTGATTCTCCTGCTTCAGCGTCCCAAGTAGCTGGGACTACAGGTGCCTGCCACCACTCCCGGCTAATTTTTGTATTTTTAGTAGAGACGGGGTTTCACCATATTGGCCAGGCTGGTCTTGAACCCCTGACCTTGTGATCTGCTCACCTTGGACTCCCAAAGTGCTGGGATTACAGGCGTGAGCCACCACACCTGGCCAACTCATTGCATTTTTAACTCTTGACATCTTCATCTTCTTTTTCCCACCTCCCCTTTGCCTGTTCCTCCCCTGTTCACCCCACCAGGGAGTTTATAATCAGGTTCTAGAACCTGCAATGTTTTTCTGTTGTTGTCTTCCATCTTCCTTGAGCCTTATGGGAATCGGCCGTAGTCACAAATTAACAAATAGCTCTGAAGCGCCTCAAGCTTGGAGGCATTTCCTTTTGCTCACCTAAGCAAGATCCTGGAGCTGTTGCAAATATCCTGCCCCCTACTGTAAATCTGT
This sequence comes from Hylobates moloch, assembly GCF_009828535.3. Lineage (NCBI taxonomy): Eukaryota > Metazoa > Chordata > Mammalia > Primates > Hylobatidae > Hylobates > Hylobates moloch. Next base: position 46,599,358 of record NW_026652287.1, on the reverse strand, counting down.
CTTCATGGTTTTAAGAGATTCAGTCGGGGGTCAGTGAAGACCCGAGCAGGAGTCTTGGCCGAGGCTCCTTGATGTTCTGGCTGCGCTGGGTGTTGTCATATTGATTAAGCTCCTGGGACTGCTGCCAGCAGCCTCTAGGATTAAATCAATAGAGTTTGCAAAAGTAAAAGCTTCTTTTGGAGACACAGAATATGTGGGTTTATTTTTTAATGATAAAGCTTCAAGGAGAATCTTCATGGATGGCAGAACCAGTGATGGAAAAGGCGAGGCAGACCCAAATATTTGGGGAAATGCAGTGGGGAGCAAGTGAGGGAGGTTTCATTGGGAGGCCAGGGCTTTCCAGAAAATCTGTTTAACTGGAGTTGCTAATGCAACAGCTCAGAGTTAGAAGTGAAGATGGAAGATGCAAGAAGGACTGCCGCTGAGATGTAAAGAGAAATGAAGGAGAGGTGGATCCATGTGCTCATTCAATAAACATTTTGGGCAGCGGGGGTTGGGGGGGGCCTGCCATGTGCCTGGCACTGGGATGTACATGGTGGGGACGTGACAGTGGGCAAGACAGATGTGGTTCCTCCTGGCCCTCCTGGAACTTGTAATAGGAAAAGAAGGCATAAAATAAGGAATAGGCAAATGCAGACATAATTACTAATTGTGGTTAAGTGTTTGGGAGAAAACCAGCAGGGTCCTGTGTTTGTTTCCTAGGGCTGCCAGGACAAACTGCCATGAACTATATGGCTTAAAACAACATAAATATATTGTCGCCCAGCTCTGAAGGCGGGAAAACCAAAGTCAAGGCATCAGCAGTGCTGAGCTCCCTTGGACGGCTCTAGAGAAGAATACTTCCTTGATTCTTCCAGTTTCTGGTAGTTGTTGGCATACATTGGCTTGACTGGCTTGTGGCTGCATCACTGCAATCTCTGCCTCTGTCTTCACGTGGCCTTCTCCTCCGTGTCAGTGTCTTCTCTTCCTCTTCTCTCTCTCTTTTTTTTTTTTTTTTTTTGACAGGGCCTCACTCTGTCACCCAGGCAAGAGTACAGCAGTGCAATCATAGCTGACTGCAACTGCTGCTTCCCAGCATCAAACAATCCTCCCACCTCAGCCTCCTGAGCAGCTGGGACTTACAGGCGTGCACCACCATACTCAGCTAATTTTTAAATTTTTGATAGAGATGAGATCTCACTATATTGCCCAGACTGGTCTTGAACTTCTGGGCTCAAGTGATCCTCCCTCCTCAGCCTCCCAAAGTGCTGGGATTACAGGTGTGAGCCACTGCACCTGGCCTTATAAGGATCTTTGTCGCTGGATTTTGAGCCCATCAGATAATCCAGGACAATCTCATCTTGAGATCTCTAATTTAATTATACTTGCAGGTGTGAGCCACTGCACCTGTCTCTTATAAGGATCTTTGTCGCTGGATTTTGAGCCCATCAGATAATCCGGGACACTCTCATCTTGAGAGCTCTAATTTAATTATACTTGCAGAGGCCGTTTTACTAAATAAGGTCATGGCCACAGGCTCCAGAGGCTAAAGCATGGGTATGATTGCACCACTGCACTTTAGGCTGGGTGACACAGCAAGGCCCCATCTCTGAAAAATAAAATAAAATAAGAAACCTACTACAGGTCCTTTGCGTAGAGGATAATTAGAAGTACAGGAGTAGCATGTAAGTGAAGACCTGAAGGTTGTTAAGCACAGAGCAGAGTGTGAACAGAATGAGACAGAGGGAGGAAGAGAATCCTAGGCAGAGGGAACAGCATGTGCAAAGGCCCTGGGGAAGGAACAACTTCATCATGTTAAAAATGAGCCAGTGTAGCTAGAGTCTGATGAGCAAAGGGACTCACAGGTGGGAAGACACCCAAGAAGTTGGCAGAGACAGGTCACACAAGACCTTCTAGGTCAAGTTCCGGAGGTGAACCTTATTCTACATGCAATGGGAAGTCCTCAGAGAAGCTTAAGTGGGATGGGACAGAACTGCTTTACTTTAAAAATATATATATATATATATATGTATATATATATGTATATATATATATACACATACATATTATATATATAAAACATATATATGTATACATATATACATATCTATCTACCTGTCTATATATTTTTTAGCTGGGCATGGTGGCTCACACCTGTGATCCTAGCACTTTGGGAGGCTGAGGTGGGAGGATCACTTGAGCCCAGGAGTTCAAGACCAGCCTGGGCAACATAGGGAGACCCCACCTCTACAAATAAAAATAAAAATTAAAAATTAGCTGAGTGTGGTAGTGTGCACCTGTAGTCCCAGCTACTCGGGAGGCTGAGGTAGGAGGATTGCTGGAGCCCCAAAGGTTGGGGCTCTGGTAAGCTGTGATTGTGCCCCTGCACTCTAGCCTGAGCAACAGAGTGAGATCCTGTCTCAATAAAATAATTTTTGTATTGAGGTGAAATTCATGCAACATAAGTTAACCATTTTAAAACGAGCAATTCAGTGGCATTCAGTACATTCACAATATTATACAACCTCCACCTCTTTCTAGTGCCAAAATATTTTCATCACCACCCCTCCAGAAAACCCTGTATCCATGAGGCAGTTGCTCCTCATCCTCCCCTCCCTGTATCCCACCAACCCCCACCACTCCTGGTAACTACAAATTTGTTATCTGTTTCTGTGGATTTACCTATACGGGCTCTTTCATATAAATGAATTCAGGCACTATGTGACCTTTTGTGTCTGGCTTCTTTCACTTCGCATAATGCCCTGGCTTCTGTCTGGAGAATGAAATGGAGGTCAGAAAGACAGGCAATAGACCACTTTGGAGTCTACTGAGATTGTAGATATTTCTGTGGGAAGGGACAGTGACTTGACCTTGGGTGGTGCTGAAGAGGCAATGCTGAGCAGGAGGATTCAAAGTCTAATTTTGGAAGTAGAATTGGTGGGGTCTGATGATACATCAGCTGTAGGGGGAGGAAGATGTAGGAATTGGGAAGGTCTCTTAGGGTAACCTTACCTGATTGAGCTCCTTACTAGGCAGCTGGTGGTACAATTCATGACAAAGGTTAATAGAGGAAGAGACATGGGATTAGGGAGGGAATGGAAGAGTTTGGGCCTTGGACACTGTAGTAGTTTGAATCCTGTCCACCAAAAATTCAGATGCATTTGGGACTTCAGAACCTGAGACTTCATTTGAAAGCAGGATCTTTGCAGATGTCATTGAGTCAGGGATTGAGATGAGGTCATCCTGGATTACAGTGGACTCGAGATTCCATAGTAAGTGCTTTTATATGAGAAGGTACAGGGGAGAAAGTCATGTAGCAATAGAAGCAGAGAATGGAGTGCTGCAGCCACAAGCCAAAAGACACGTAGAGCCACCAAAAGCGGGAAGAGGCAAGGAAGGATCCTCCCCTAGAGCCTTTGAAGGGAAATCCCCTAATTTCAGAACCTTGCCTCCAGGATGATGAGAGAATAAATTTCTGTTGTTTTAAGCCACCCAATCTGCGGCAATTTGTCATGACTGCCCTAGGAGAGTAATATAGATCCTCCTATGAGATGCTCTAAGAAGACACAGAGTGATATAGCTATTGCTAAGACCACACACTGTAGCAGGGAGGAAATCAAATGGAGAAATGCCCCAACTCTCCCTCCTCTCTGGTCTCTTGCTGGTGCCTCCCATTGGCCAAGCCAACCCAGAAGGCAGAAGATGTGGTGGAGGGCAGCGTTGCAGGGCTTGGATGATGCAGTCACAGAAGTCAGCCCTGCCTCTAACAGGATGCCAAACAGGGCAATGAGTGGATATTTTAGGGAGAAAGGGCAACAAGAGAATGGCAAAATACATCGAAATGCATGCAAGCTCTAGAAAGAGGGTAGAGATAGAGAAAGGGTGATTACCTAGGATTAAGCCCCAGGGAAGACCGACATTTAGAGATTGGATAGAAAAAGAGGAGCAAAAAGGGAAGATTGAGAAGTAGAGACCAGGAGGATAGGAGGAAAACTAGAACAACATTAAGAAGGGCGTGGTCAAGTAATCTGGGCACAGAAAAATGGCCCTGGGATTTGGCAGCCTGGGGGTCTTTGGTGATCCTCTTTGGAAGAATTTTGGCTGAGTGTTGGGGGCTAGAAACCAGCCTGGGGAGGGTAGGAGAAGAATGTGCAGTGAGGAAGTGGCAGGAACACGTGAAGGCAACTCTTTATGAAAGGGAGTAGAAAAATTGATTGGTGGCTGAAGGAAAATTTTGAGTCAAGGGTGGAGGTTTTAATGATGGAAGAATATTGATTTCTGTAAATTGGGTCATTCCCATCCATTATACCAATATGCATGGGTGTCTTCTCTGATATAGGATGCTGGGATTCTCAAATGCCCATTTGAGGTTTAGCATCATGAATTTAATGTCACCAGCCCAGACAGTTGATCTCATTCAGGAATGCTCCACCGCCCAGGTATGGGGAAGGCAACTAGTTGAGTTCATGCAGGGATGGGTTTTTTTCCAGGAGAGAAACAGAGGCAAGAAAGTGTGATATAATCAACCTATATAAGGTTGACAAGGCAGGAGAGGGTCCTGAGAAATGGCGGGGTCAGTAGGTTGCAGGGCTCGATGGGATGGACGTTGGTTTGCATTTAAAGGAGTTAGTGAGCTGGGAGGTGGTGGTTAAAGGGGAGGTGGTTTGGCCGGGCACGGTGGCTCACACCTGTAATCCCAGCACCTTGGGGGGCCAAGGCAGGCTGATCACAAGGTCAGGAGATCGAGACCATCCTGGCTAACATGGTGAAACCCTGTCTCTACTAAAAATACAAAAAAAAAAAAAAAATTAGCCAGGCGTGGTGGCGGGTGCCTGTAGTCCCAGCTACTTGGGAGGCTGAGGCAGGAGAATGGCGTGAACCCGGGAGGCGGAGCTACTGTACTCCAGCCTGGGCGACAGAGTGAGACTCCATCTCAAAAAAAAAAAAAAAAAGAGGAGGTGGTTCAAAACAAGGATGCTGGAAACAGGTGTTTTGGAGGTGGCTGGTATAGCTTCTGAGCATGCATAGCTGGAGTGGCTTGGAGGAGACATTGGTTATTGAGGAAGAGGTAGAGACATCCTCCAGTGATCAAGGAAGCAGGGGACCAGCATGGACAATGGTCTCTCCACAGGGAAATTGGAGGTCATCAAATGTTAACAGGTTCTGTCGGAGTCTTAGCTTCCAGCTTCTGTTTTCTTGTGGATCTCAGGATCTCGGCTGCTGGTGCTACCTCTGACTTTGGAATTCCCATTGAGCCCAGCAGCACTGGGAGGGACCTTCATGGCATTGGCTGGTTGAAGGAAGACCTTCTTGGCTTTGCCGACTTTCTTGGGGGCCTTCTTAGCTACACCTGCTTTTGAGGGAGCCCTCCTCACCTCACCTGACTTCTTGGGGGCACCTTTTCCACCTTATCTGAGTTGGAAAGGTCTTTCTTTGATTCTCTTGGTTTCTTGGGGCCCTTCTCACTGGTTTTTCTGGGGGCCGTGATGGTGGACATCTTCCAGAGCTGAGTTTTCCTTTTGTTCTTAGGAACTAATTTGAGGCTACCAGTGGTCCCACCTTGGTCTTAGAGTTGATGGTCTGCAGGGAATTTCCAGGTTAAAGGTTTTTTGTTTGTTTGTTTGTTTAATTTTGAGACGGAGTCTTGCTCTGTCACCCAGGCTGGAGTGCAGTGGCACGATCTTGGCTCACTGCAGCCTCCGCCTCCTGGGTTCGAGCAATTTTCCTGCTTCAGCCTCCTAAGTAGCTGGGATCACAAGCATGCACCACCATGCCCAGCTAACTTTTGTATTTTTAGTAGAGACAGGGTTTCACCATGTTGACCAAGCTGGTCTCAAACTCCTGAGCTGAAGTGATCCGGCCACCTTGGCCTCCCAAACTGCTGGGATTATTGGTGTGAGCCACTGCGCCTGACCTCCAGGTTTAAGTTTAAACCATGAAGTAGATGGACTGTGTAGAGAGAGACCAGGGAAATGGAGGATTTTGCTGACCACTGAACAGGGATGTCGCTATTGCCAGAGAGGAAAAGGACTCCCCCTTGGTAGAATGAACATATAAGGGAAAGTGGATGAAAACTGAATCAGGAAACAGAGACCTCACACCACTCAGAGGTCCCTAGAGAACTTTACTGACCTAGAAAAAAAGATAAACAGGGAGAAGGTCTTCAGTTCTTGTTTGGAATCTGACTCCGAAGCATCCTCACTCCTCACTCTCTTCCCGACCCTGAGAGTCTGAAATTGAAGAATACTTTTTGTTTAAAACTTGGCTTGTTGTTTTGTTTTTTCTTTTTGTCTTCATCAAGGGATCTTTATTTTACTTTTGTGTATTGGTGTGTTTTCTGTGAGTCATGTTAATTCTTCCATGTTTAAACTTTTTGGCCCAGAGGAATTTATACATTTAAATTATGGATTTAATTTCAGAAGGTACACACACACACACAGACACACTCACTCACTCACTCATCTCACTTTTTAAAAACTGTAAAATATAGCCCTGTAAATCTCCAGAAAATATCTAATGTGGGCCGGGTATGGTGGCTCACGCCTGTAATCTCAGCACTTTGGGAGGCCGAGGCGGGTGGATCACCTGAGGTCAGGAGTTCGAGACTAGCCTGGCCAACGTGGTGAAACCCTATCCTAACTAAAAATAAAAAAATTAGCCGGGTGTGGTGGCAGGTGCCTGTGATCCCAGCTACTCGGGAGGCTGAGACAGGAGAATCACTTGAACCCAAGAGGCGGAGGCTGCGGTGAGCTGAGATCACCCCACTGCACCCCAGCCTGGGCGACAGACTGAGACTCTGTCTCACACACAAAAAAAAGTCAGTGTGCATCCCCTCCGACACCCAGCAACTTCACATCTTGGAATTTATGCTGCAGGAAAATTATCACAAGTCCACAAGGATGTATGGTGAGATGATTATTATTATCATTTTAAAAGATAGGGTCTCACTGTGTCACCCAGGCTAGAGTGCAGTGAAGTGATCACAGCTCACTGCAGCCTCGACCTCCTGGGCTCTAGTGATCCTCCCACCTCAGCCTCCCCAGTAGCTGGGATTACAGGTGTGAGCCACCATGCCTGGCATCCCCCTTTAAAAAAAAAAAAAAAGGGTTTTAATTATGAAAAGAATATGGGCTCGTTGTTTTGTGTGGTTTTTTAAAAGTTTAAAAAATGTGTAGTGTGTCATTTAGAAGGTGAAAAGCCCTTACCCCATCCCACCTCCCAGAGATAACCTCTGCTAGCAATTTTGTGTTTGTCTTTCAAATTTTTTCCCACACACATTCTTTGTACTGGCTGCTTCCCCTCTTGGGTTACTCTTCTCCCAGATAGAAACAGGGCTCATTCCCTTGCCTCCTCCAGCTTTTATTAAAACATTATCTTCCCTCTAGCTGGATGCAGTGGTTCACGTCTGTAATCCCAGTGTTTTGGGAGGTGGGGAGGCAGGAGGATAGCTTGAGCCCAGGAGTTTGAGACTAGCCTGGGCAACATAGTGAGACCTTAAGTAAGTAACTAATTTACTTACTTACTTACTTAAGTAAGTAAGTAAGTAAGTAAATAAATAAATAAATAAATAAATAAATAATGGAAATTTAAAAGAGAGAGGGAAGGACTCTTGAAAACTGTCCATATCATGCTTCTCTAAATGGTTGAGGGCTCAGAGGAAAAAAAATCAGCAATTTCACATCATGGAATTTATTCTGCAGAAAAATTCTCACAAGTGCATAAGGATGTGTGGTCAGATGATGATGATGATGATAATGATTATTATTATTGATGAAAGTAGTAGTAGTAGTAGTAGTAGCAGCAGCGGTATTTTAAAAGACAGAGTCTCGGCCGGGCGCGGTGTCTCACACCTGTAATCCCAGCACTTTGGGAGGTTGAGGTGGGCAGATCACTTGAGTTCAGGAGTTCGAGACCAGTCTGGCCAACATGGTAAAATCCCAACTCTACTAAAAATGCAAAAATTAGCCAGGTATGGTGGTGGGTGCCTGTAGTCCCAGCTACCAGGGAGACTGAGGCATAAGAATAGCTTGAACTCAGGAAATAGAGGCTGCAGTAAGCCAAGATCGTGCCACTGCACTCCATGCACTCCACCCTGGGTGCTGATCCAGGTTAGGTGCAAGACTCCGTCTTAAAAAAAAAGAAAAGAAAAGAAAAAAAAAGGACAGAGCCTCACTCTGTCGCCCAGGGTAAAGTGCAATGAGTAAAGGCCCATGATGGGAGCCCTGAGGAGAGAGTCACGGGGAAAGAAAAAAAAGCAAAACCAAAATGCAATTTAAAAAAAACCAGGTGCAATTCACATAACATAAAATTAACCATTTTAAAGTGAATGGCTCTGTGGCATTTACTGCACTCCAACTGTTACGTAACTACCACCTCTGTCTAGCTCCAGAACATTTTCACCACCCCTAAAGGAGACCTTGTACCCATTAAGCAGTCTCTCCCCTTCTCCCCTCCCCCCCCACCTTCCTCTAGCCTCTGGCAACCACCCATCTGCATTCTGTCTCTATGGATTTACCTATTCTAGGTAGTCAACAGGATGAGATCGCCCAAAAGTCCATCCACGGATGAACAGATAAACCAAGTGTGGTATATCTTCCTCAGATATTAGTCTGCCTTAAAAAGGAATGAAATACTAATCTTTGCTACAACATAGATGAACCTCAAAAATATGATGTGGCTGGACACAGTGGCTTGTACCTGTAATCCCAGAACTTTGGGAGGTTGAGGTGGGCGGATCGCTTGAGCCCAGGTGTTCAAGACCACCCTGGGTAACATAGCAAAACTCTATCTCTACAAAAAAATTTACAAAAAACTAGCCAGGTGTGGTGACATGTGCCTGTAGTCCCAACTATTCAGGAGACTGAGGCGAGAGGATCGATTGAGCCCAGGAGGCCGAGGCTGCAGTGAGCCATGATCATGCCACTGCACTCCAGCCTAGGCAACAGAGTGAGACCCTATCTCAAAAAACAAAACAAAACAAAACAAAAAAGTTGATGCTGAGTGAAAGAAGCCAGACACAAAAGGCAACATCGTGTTTAATTCCATTTACATGAAATGTCCAATGAAGGTTTTTTTTTTGGCAACATTTATTTTGAGTCTAATATTCGGTGAATGGACCACACATATGCATGCACTGCAGTATGTTCTTGGAAACATTTCAGATTTGAGAGAAGGTCTGTTCAGCTTTGATGACGGTAGGTGTTGTCCCTTCCCTCCCTCCTTGAAGAAAAGGAACTAAGGCTGGGTGCGGTGGCTCATGCCTGTAATCCCAATACTTTGAGATGCTGAGGTGGGCGGATCACTTGAGGTCAGGAGTTCAAGACTAGCCTGGCCAACATGATGAAACCCTGTCTCTACTAAAAAATACAAAAAATTAGCCAGGTGTGGTGCTGCACGCCTGTAATCCCAATTACTCGGGAGGCTGAGGCAGGAGAATTGCTCCACCCAGGAGGTGGAGGCTGCAGTCAACCGAGATCGCACCATTGCACTCCAGCCTGGGCAGCAGAGCAAGACTCCGTCTTGAAAAGAGAAGAGAAGAGAAAAGAAACCAAAAGAAAAGGAAAGAAAAGAAAAGGAACCAAGACCTAGAAGGGCAAAAATAGGAAAAGTTTGTCGGGCGCGGTGGCTCACGCCTGTAATCCCAGCACTTTGGGTGGCCAAGGCGGGCAGATCATGAGGTCAGGAGATCGAGACCATCTTGGCTAACACAGTGAAATCCCGTCTCTACTAAAAATACAAAAAATTAGCCGGGCCCAGTGGCGGGCGCCTGTAGTCCCAGCTACTCGGGAGGCTGAGGCAGGAGAATGGCATGAACCCCGGAGGCGGAGCTTGCAGTGAGTCGAGATAGCGCCACTGCAGTCTGGCCTGGGCGAAAGAGCAAGACTCCATCTCTAAAAAAAAAATTGGAAAAGTTATTTACTATTAGCAGCAATTGTCATAAAGTAATGAACATTTATTGCATGATTACAATGAGATGAATTGTATCCTGTTTTTATAAGCATGTTGTTTTCTTTTTTTAAAAAAATATTTATTTATTCATTTTAAGAGATAGGGTCTTGCTCTATTGCCCAGACTGGAGTGCCATGGTATGATCATAGCTCAATGCAGCCTCAAATTCCTAGGTTCAAGCAATCTTCCTGCCTCAGTCTCTCGAGTAGCTAGGACTACAGGCATGTGCCAACATGCCTGGCTAGTTTTCTTATTTTTAAATGTATTTTTGTAGAGACAGGATCTTGCTGTGTCGCCCAGGCTGGCCTCAAACTCCTGGCCTCAAGCAATCCTCTGCCTTGGCCTCCCAAAGGGCTGAGATGATAGGCATCTACCTCTGCATTTGGCCCACATTAAATTTTCTAGTCATCATGGGAACCAAAGTAAACAATATAAAACACTCACATTCATTGAGCACTTACTATTTGCAGGGCCCTGTAATAGATTATTGTGTGTATCAACTCATTCCATTCTCACACAACCTATGAGGTTGGTGCTATTTTCTACCTTTTATATATGAGGAAACTGAGGCCAGAGAAGGAAACTGCCTTGCCCAAGGTCAAAGCCACGTCTGATCCCCAAATCCTTTCAACTCCTCTGCACTACTATGTTTCAATGCAGATATTGCCAGTTTTCTAAGCAGAAGCATGATTTAGCAGCCCTGAGTAGACTTCTCATTTCAGAACCAAAGTGTTGGACATTGTTGGATAATATGAAAAACAAATGACACACAAACCTATTTGATACTCAGTTTTTAATTTTCTCTTCATTTGATTTTCCTGATGACATGATTAATCTTTTTCGCCTCTACCCTGTATGTGAAATGTAGGTCTTTGCAGATGTCTCAGAGAGTGTTAATAGTTGCTACTGGTTTTGTTTTCTCTCCCCGGGGCTTCCCATCCCTGGGTGCAAGTGAAATTAAACTTGTGCCTCTTTGCCGCTGGCCGTGGTGCTGAAAACATCCCGGGCAGCACTAGGGTTGCCCTTGTTAGCACGCCATCCCTGCTAAGAGTCTTGGGCTGATCAGCGAGTGGAGAGATCTTTTCCAGGCTTCATTTTGGTTAGAACTGTGTGTTGAAGATTTTAAAGCCCACGTCTGGGAACTGGAGGCTGTTTGGATTATTTGAAGTTGAAATAGTCATTAATAATTCCTACTTGAGATGGGCTTATGAGGGTGTGGACTAGCATGCAATGGTTGGCCTTTACTAAACTGTGGCCATTGGTTGGGGCTTGGGTGAGGTGTAACCCATTTGTTCTAATCCATATGGTTAGGGCCCCAAGCGCACCTGCATTCTTTTTTTTTTTTTAATAAAGGCAAAACCATCCATCTTCTAACCAGGATAGCTCCTGAGTGGTCTTTGGGGACCACCAGCTTAAAAGCATAGACTGTGGACTGGGCACAGTGGCTCATACCTGTAATCCCAGCACTTTGAAAGGCCAAGGTGAGAGGATCGCTTGAGCCCAGGAGTTCAAGACCAGCCTAGGCAACATGGTGAGACCCTCATCTCTACAAAAATGTTACAAATTAGCCAGGTGTGTTGGCATGCACCTGTAGTCCCAGCTACTCAGGAGGCTGAAGTGGGTGGATTGCTTGAGCCTGGGAGGTCAAGGCTACAGTGAGCTGTGATCATGCCACTGCATTTCACCCTGGGCAACAGAGCAAGACCCTAACTCAAAAAAAAAAAAAAAGGCATAGACTGTGGAGTTGGGCAGACCTGGGTGTGAGCCCCAGCTCTGCCAGTACCTCCTATGTGACCTTGAAAATTTGTTTAACCTCTCCGAGCCTGGATTTTCTTATGTGGAAAATGGGGCTTACCGTAGAACCCACCTTGTAGAAATGTTGCAAGGAATTAACTAAAACAAAGTGCTTTCCACGGTATCTGCCCAAAGAAGCAGTTGGAAACAAGGCAGCTGTAATTATGGTTGCTGTGCTTGTTAATGGCCCCATAATAGTCGATCATATTGCAGAGTGAAATTGGGGCATGTGTTTAGTGGACCAAGGAATATGTCTTAAACCCATATATTTAGGGTCCTGGTACCCTCTACTCTTTTCCTGGTGATTGTGATGAGCATGGAACTTACATGAAAATAAGGTCTGTTTGGCTTCTTCCCACAAGCTCAATGACCTGGCTAACTGCTACAAGTATCTGTTTCCTTAGAACCCACCCATCAGCAGCCCCCATAGTGGAGACAAGGTCACGAAGAGTTGACAAACCTGATTTGATTTTCACACCAACCACAGGAGGTTTGAAATGAGATGAGAGTGAAGGGCACCACAGAGGGATGCAAGGATTACTTGGACACTGCAAGGTCTTGCTAAGGGACGGGAACCATCAGCCATGCCCACTTTGAGAATTTTCCTTGACGTTCTGAATCCCAAGAGCAAGGTCCTGTTGGCAGATGCAAGCCCTCCTTCTTCCCTACGCAGAATCACGTGGTCTTTTCCAGGGTCACATACAGCCTCTCTCTGGGGCCTCTGCTGGTCCTGATCAATTTCGTTGTGTATAGAGCTCTGTGTCTCCTCACCTGCCTGCAGGGCTATCTGCTATCCTGACTTCCGAGAGCCATTTCGGGAGCCAGCTTTTCCTCCCATCAGGGATGCTTCTCTTCTTTCAGCCCCCGCCCCCCTTTGGCCTCCTAGGATGGCTGATTTTTCTGGATCCCGCTGACACAGGTGCTTTCTCTGCGAGCCAATCAGGGAGCAGAAAGGCTCAGCTCAGCTAACAGAGGCATTGCTCACCGCAGCTGTGAGTTAGAACTCAGGCTTTCTAAATTGGGAGGATCAGGCATGACTTGAGGTCGGGCTGAGAAAGCCTCGCCTCCCCCCAGCTCGACTACCCAGTGCAACCTTTGACTTCTGCCTCGGGCGAGGCATCTCTTACCATGCCAAGAACTCAGCAGCCCATCTTTCTTTCATCTGGGCACCAAGTACATCACTGCATATTTCGGGGGATTTCATTGTGTCCTTAACATGTTCATGGAGACTTGGCTTGAGATGAAGTCAGGGTTTATAGGCAGCAGGACCCATGTCCTCTTCCTTCATTTCCTCCACCGGTGATTTTTGTTTTGTTTTATTTTTGAGACAGAGTCTCTTTCTGTTGTCCAGGCTGGAGTGCAGCAGCATGATCTTGGCTCACTGCAAACTCTGCTTCCCAGGTTCAAGTGATTCTCCTGCTTCAGCCTCCCAAGTAGCTGAGATTACAGGTGTCTGCCACTATGCCCAGCTAATTTTTGTATTTTTAGTAGAGACGGGGTTTCACCATGTTGGCCAGGCTGATCTCGAACTCCTGACCTCAGGTGATCCGCCCGCCTCAGCCTCCCAAAATGCTGGAATTACAGGCGTGAGACACCACACCAGGCCCTTCCACCAGTGTTTTTTTGAGCATCTACTATATAGAGAATGCTCTCCTGGGCACAGAGGATGAAGCAGTGAACAAAGTAGACAAAAAATCCCCACGTGCATAGGGCGTGCAGTCTTGTGGGAGAGACAGGGAACAAGATAAAGAAGGAAAAAAATAACAGATGCTTGACTGGGGACGGGGACTAAAGAAAAAAATAAGCAGGCAAAGGGGGTTGATGGATGTGACCTTTGAGTAAAGGCCTAAAGGAAGTGAGGGAGGGAGTCATGTGGATGTCTGGGGAAAGACTATTCCAGGAGAATGAACAGCAGGTGCAAAGGCCCCTGGGTACAAATGTGCCTGGGGAGTTTGGGGAATAAAGGGGAGGCCGGTGTTGCTGGAGCTGAGTGACTAAGGGAGAGAATAGAGGAGATGAGGGGAGGGAGGTAAGGGGAGCAGGTCATGCACCTTGCTGGTGCTGGGAGGACTTTGTTTTTGCTTTTGAGTGAGATGGGATCCATGGGAAGGCTTTGAATACTTCCACATGCATTAGGCTGAAATTTTCTTTTCTGCTTTTGTCTCATTCCAACATTGCTCTTATTTCATCAAAATCTTCGGTTTCTTCTCAGGCTCTTTACCCAAGTGGGAGCAGAAGGCTGGTACCCAGGGCTGTTCAGTTCTCTCCCTGGGGTCAGAACATGGAGGAGAAAGCTTGGAGGAGAAAGAGGAACCCCCACCTCTTTCTGGATGACTCAAAACCGCAATTACCTGAGCTCCTCCTCCTACCCCTGAAATAGAGGCACTTAGCACTTCCTAAACTTCCCGGTGCACACAAATCCCCTGGCGATCTTTTTAAATGCAGATTCTGACTCAGCAGGTGGATGCGGGGCCTGAGGCTGCATTCCTAACAGGTACTGGTTCTGGGACCACACTTTGAGTAGCAAGGGTCTGAGGTCATTGTTGCAGATGTCCATCTGGGGCATGTCTGTGGACACTTGCGGGGGTGTGGGTGAGCCGAGGGAGAGGGGAGAAGCAGTGTGAGTGTCTGTGTTTGATAAGAAGAAAATGAAGCAAGGTAGGAGAGTAGAACCTCTTTATTTTTGCCTACGTGCTAAGTTTTCATTGCCGTGCTAAGGTTTCATTGCCGTACCCAGAGAGCCCTGGGTCTGAAATCCAGGTGACACTGGCCAGTTGAAACCCTGATATTGCAGCCCATAAAAGTGCTGCATGCTGCATGGTGGCCTTCTGGGACTCTTCCTGGAACCTTCAGTGCCGGAGCTGATCCAAAGGAAGTCACATCCCTGCCACTGAGGGGCAGGAGGCCAGGGAACCGGAGGAGTGGGATGGCAGAAGCGCGTGTAAGGAGCCTGAGTTGGCAGGGAGAGGAAGCGAAGTCAGCTTCAAATCATAGCAAGAGGAGACCGGGGAAGGGCTTGGCGTTGCTGCTGTGTGTACAAATATTGTCTCTTATTTTCCAGGCTGCAGGGTGAGGCAGAGTGGAGTATTTGTGCAACACAGCCCAGCTTTGTTCTCCGGGCTCCTAATGCTTGTCAGCTCGGGGGCAGAAAGCCAATCAGAGATGATCGTCGGCAAGGCCGGCTTTTGTTGGCTCCCCAAATTGCCCTGAGTCTCAGATTTTGCTTTTCAGAGTGTGTGTGGAGCTTGCCTTCAGCTGCTTTCAGCCGGAGGCAAAGGCTGAAGCTGGTGGCAAAAGGAAGCCTGGTTTTCCTGGCTTCCCGAGACTTTTACTGAGGGAGTTTCTGTTTCAGACTCCGTTTTCCCACCTGCAAAGCGGGTTCCACTCTCCCTCTGGCCTGGAAGGGATGGTTTTATGGTGCTTCCAAAATGCCAAGCCTAACTCCAGGGCAGAAGAGGAGACTGATACCAATTAATTTTCCAAAGGGTAGGGCTAGGAGGTGGGGGAGAGGTTTCGCATGGTCAAGTTCCCCAAGACGCACTCATTGATCTCTCTACAGAACAGGGGATTTCAGTGCCCCCAGGGGACACTCAGCAATGTTTAGAGACCACTTGAGGTTGTCATCACTGGACAGGAGGAGTTGCTACTGGCGTCTAGCACACAGAGGCCAGGGATACTGTTGAACATGCTGCGGTGCCCAGACAGCCCCACCAAGGAGAATGATCCACCCCTAAAGCTAGTGCTGAGGTTGGGAAATCCTGCTCTGGAGTGACCAACACCCTGTGGCTTTTTCACTCAAGCAGCCGCTTCTCCAGTGCCTACACCTCCTTCTCAGAGACTGCCAGATCCATATGCAGAGCCTGTTGGTGTGGGACACTTCTGAGGGGTGTGGCAGGGAGACAGCGGACATTCCCATTTACCAGCTGATCAGCAGGTCAAGAGCTAATATGAAATGAACAAGATAGACCCTCCCCACCTGCCCTGCAGATCCTCTGGTGGGACACTAGGGAGGGAGGCCTCCTCAACCCAAATGACAGTTCCCAGGATGCAGGGAGGAGTTTACCTATTCAAACTGGAGTGAATGCAAATGGGGCATCTAGAGACACGCACTGGATGACCCCTCCCCTGCCTTGGGTCTTGGAAGAGCAGATTCTCAGAGGTCTGCCCTGATCACTGTATTTTTTTTTTATTGAGGTAAAATTAATATAACACAATTAACCATTTTAAAGTGGCGTTTAGGGCTGGGCACAGTGGCTCATGCCTGTAATCCCAGCACTTTGGGAGGCTGAGGAAGGAAGGTCGCCCAGGAGTTCAAGACCACCCTGGGCAACAAAGTAAGACTCCATCTCTTACAAAAAAAAAAAATTAGGCACACATGGTGGTGTGCACCTGTAGTCCCAGCTACTCAGGAGGCTGAGGCAGGAGGATCGTTTGAGCCTAGGAATTCAAGGCTGCAGTGAGCTATGATCACACCACTGCACTCCAGCCTGGGTGACAGAGCAAAATCGTGTTTCTTTAAAAAAATAAAAGTAAAAATAAATAAAAAAAGAAAGGAGAGGGGAGGGGAGAGGCATTTAGTACATTCACAATGTTGTATAACTTATCACCTTCATCTAGTTCTAAAACATTAAGCAGTCACTCCCATTTCCCTTCCCATTCCCCAGGAACAACAAATCTGCTGTCTGTCTCTGGATTTGCCTATTCGGGATATTTCATATACATGGAATCATACAATATGGGGTATTTTATGTCTGCTTCTTTTGCTTGGTATAATGTTTTCAAGGTTCATTCCTGTTCTATCATGTATCAGTACTTCATTCCTTTTGTTTTTTGAAACGGAGTTTTGCTTTTGTTGCCCAGGCTGGAGTGCAATGGCACAATCTCGGCTCACCTCAACCTCCGCCTCCTGGGTTCAAGCGATCCTCCTGCCTCAGCCTCCTGAGTAGCTGGGATTACAGGCATGTGCCACCACATCCAGCTAATTTTGTTTTTTTTTTAGTAGAGATGGGTTTCTCCATGTTGGTCAGGCTGGTCTTGAACTCCCAACCTCAGGTGATCTGCCCGCCTCGGCCTCCCAAAGTGCTGGGATTACAGGTGTGAGCCACTGTGCCCGGCCTACTTCATTCCTTCTTATGGCTGAATACTATTCCATTCTATGAGTAGACCACATTTTGTTTATCCATTCACCCACCGGTGAAATTTAGGTTGTTTCCATCTTTTGGCTGTTGTGAATAGTGCTGCTGTGAATATTTGTGTATGAGTGTTTGTTGGAGTACCTGTCTTACGATCCTTTTGTGTTTATACCTTGGAGTGGAGTTACTGTGTGTCACATGGTAACTCTGTGATTAACTTTTTGAGGAACCAGCGAATGGTTTTCTACGGCAGTTGCACTGGTGTTTTTTGTTGTTGTTGTTTTTGTTGTTCTTGTTGTTTTGAGACAGGGTCTCACTCCCATTGCCCAGGCTGGAGTGCAGTGGTGCAGTCATGGTTCACTGCAGCCTCAACCTCCTGGGGCTCAAGCAATCCTCTCTCCTCAGCCTCCCAAGTAGCTGGCACTACAGACCTGCGCCACCATGCCCAGCTAATTTTTTATATTTTTTGTAGAGATAGAGTCTCACTTGGTTGCCTAGGCTGGTCTCGGACTCCTGTGCTCAAGTAATCCTCCTACCTCGGCCTCCCAAAATGCTGGGATTACAGGCGTGAGCCACCGCACCTGGCCAGCTACACCATTTTATATTCCCACCAGCAGAAGGGTTTCAATTTCTTCACATCTTCACGAACACTTGTTTTCTGTTTGTTTGTTTTTAATTTTAGCTATCCTAGTGGATGTGAAGCAGTATCCCATTGGGGTTTGATTTGCACTTCCCTGATCACTAATACCCTCATGCACTTATTGGCCATTTGACTGTCTTCTTTGGAGAAATGTCTATTCCAGCCTCCTGTCCATTTTCCAATTGGATTAGCTTTTTGTTGTTGTGTTGTAAATGTTCTCTTTTTATTTTTTATTTTTTTGAGACAGTCTTGCTCTGTCGCCCAGGCTGGAGTGCAGTGGCACAATCTCGGCTCACTGCAAGCTCCATCTCCCGGGTTCACGCCATTCTCCTGCCTCAGCCTCCCTAGTAGCTGGGACTACAGACACCCGCTACCACGCCCGGCTAATTTTTTGTATTTTTTAGTAGAGACGGGGTTTCACCGTATTAGCCAGGATGGTCTTGATCTCCTGACCTCGTGATCCACCCGCCTCGGCCTCCCAAAGTGCTGGGATTACAGGCGTGAGCCACCACGCCCGGCCATAAATGTTCTTTATATGGTACTAGACCCTTATCAGATACATGCTTTGCAAATAGCTTCTCCCATTCTGTTACTTGTCTTTTAACTTCCTTGATAATGTCCTTTGATGCACAAAAGGTTTAAATTTTGATGAAGCCCAGTGTATCTGTTTTTTCTTCTGTGGATCAGCATTAGGTGTCAAATCTGATCACAATGTTTTATTTATTTATTTATTTACTTATTTATTTATTATTTTATTTATTTTTGAGATGGAGTCTTGCTCTGTTGCCCAGGCTAGAGAGCAGTGGCATGATCTCAGCTCACTGCGACCTCCATCTCCCAGGTTCAAACAATTCTCCTGCCCCGGCCTCCCAAGTAGCTGGGATTACAGGTGTGCACCACCACGCCTGGCTAATTTTTGTATTTTTAGTAGAGACAGGGTTTCACCCTGTTGGCCAGGCTGGTCTTGAAGTCCTGACCGCAAGTGATCCACCCACCTTGACCTCTATCTATTTTTAATTTATCTTTTTTTTGTTTTGTTTTGTTCTGTTTTTGAGACAGAGCCTCCTTCTGTCACCCAGGCTGGAGTGCAGTGGTATAGTCATTGTACACTGCAGCCTCCACCTCCTCAGCTCAAGCCAATTCTCTCGCCTCAGCCTCCCAAGTACCTGGGACCACAGGTGCCTGCCATCATGCTGGGCTCTGCCACCGTATTTGAAATTGCAGCCCTGACCCCTTCCACTGTCTATAGCCTTCACCATCTTACTACATAACATAGAATATATGATGTACTATATAACATGGTATATGCAATGCACCATATAATGTAGTATACGTGATGTAGTTATCTCATTTATTTGCTTCTCCTCTAGGAAGCAGGAGGAAGATTCTCCTCTTGTCTGCTTTGCTCTCAGCTGTGTCCCTAGCCCAGAACAGAGTCTGGCACACAGCAGGTACTGAATGAATATGTGTTCAACGAATATTGCGGGTGAGATAGAAGGTGAATATCCGCATTTCCCTTTAGAAGTCACCTGCTCTGGGTTTGAGATCGGCAGGGATCTACTCCAGACAGGAGAACGAATAATTCCACCTGTGCTGATGAGTTGGGAGGATCTAGAGGGCTTGAGATCTTTCCACTGGGGTCAGTGGGGGTGGGTACACCTCCAAACACCCTTTTTTTCTTTGAACAAGATTTTTCCTTAATTCCCCAATACTCCCTTTGAATATATGATTTTAGCCACCATCATAGCGAATTGCATCGTCCTCGCACTGGAGCAGCATCTGCCTGATGATGACAAGACTCCGATGTCTGAACGGCTGGTGAGTGATGTCTCTTCCTGGGGGCTTCTCCTTGGCTTTAGCAGGACATTGATTTTTGGGGGAGTGGAGCAGGGTACAGAGGAGACTCTCAGTCCTGGAGCCCAGAGCCAGATCATGGGAAGCCTAAATTTCTTTTTTATTTTTTCTTGAAACAGAGTATCGCTCTATCACCCAGGCTGGAGTGCAGTGGTTCAGTCATAGCTCACTGCAGCCTCCACTTCCTGGGCTCAAGCCATCCTCCCACTGCAGCCTCCTGAGTAGCAGGGACTACAGGTGCCAACATGCCCAGCTAATTTTCTTATTTTTATCTTTTTCGTAGAGATGGGGATCTCACTAGGTTGCTTAGGCTGGTCTCAAACTGCCCACTTTGGCATCTGACATAATTTCAGGCAGTATACTCAAATGAACATTGTTAATGTTAATAATTATGTCTTGGCCAGGCACAGTAGCTCATGCCTGTAATCCCAGCAGTTTGGGAGGCCAAGGCAGGTAGATCACTTGAGGTCAAGAGTTCGAGACCAGCCTGACCAACATGGTGAAAGCCTGTTTCTACTAAAAAAATACAAAATTAGCTGGATATGGTGGTGCACACCTGTAATCCCAGCTACTTGGGAGGCTGAGGCAGGAGAATCGCTTGAACCCGGGAGGCAGAGGTTACAGTGAGCCAAGATCGCACCATTGCACTCCAGTCTGGGCAACAGGAGTGAAACTCCATCTTGCGGGGCCAGGGGGGTGCGAAGAAAAGAAAAAAGGATACAGATGAAGAGATGCATAGGGTGAGATATAGGAGAAGGGTGTGGCTGGCAGTTTCTAGGTAGCTTCAGGAGGGGGACTGGTCACCAGAAAGACCAAGGCATGATTCGAGGGTTGGGACTTTCAGCCCCACCCCCCAACCTCTGGGAGGGCAGAGGGGCTGAAAATCAAGTTGATCACCAATGGTCAATGATTTAAATCCAACCCTCTAATCATGCCTTGGTTTTCCCGGTGACCAGCCCCCATCCTGAAGCTACCTAGAAACTGCCAGCCATCAGTCAATCCTTAGCCTACAAAAAGACATCCCTTTGGAGATCCCAAGGATTTTAGGAGCTGTACACCAGGAAACAGTGTCAAAGACCAAACATACATTTCACAATGTCACAGTCTTCTAAAAACTATAACTAGCCTAGCAAACCTACGATTTCTAGACCTTTGCATTTTCACTTAAAATAAAGCTAAATAAAAAGAGTCCATTGAAAGACTGGCAAGCAAATAGAAGTACCAGTGGCAAGCTGATATGGAAAAAAAAAATCATTCAGGCAGAATGAAATGATTGTAGCTCGAGAAACATTGCTGTAACAGATGGGAAAACATTCACATAGGGGCTCTGATGGAGAAGACTTATAGCTTAATTTCAGATATGATAGATTATCAGCTGGAAGCCAGAACCAGCCAGAGGTTCTGCAGAGAAACTGGAGGTGAGGATACTGGCCACTTATCAGCCAGTACAGAAGTCCTATTCCAAACCTTTAACAATCTACATGCCAGCTGAGAACCATCCTAAGGGGTCAGATTTAGGAGTGAGGTCAATGCACAAGCTCTAGCCTCAAATGCCTTGAACGCTGCATGTGACAAGTAAATCCTCTAAACCAATGCTTTCCATTAGAACTTTCTGCAGTCACAGAAATGATCTCCATCTGCCCTGTCCAATAGGATTGTCACTTGAAATGTAGCCAGTGTGACTGCAGAACTGCGTTTTTTATTTTATTGCATTTAAATTAATTTTAATTGAAATAGCCACACGTGGCCTGTGACTGTCGTGTTGAATAAGGCAGGTGCAAACAAGTAATTCTGTTTGGCCAAGTGATATCTGAGGTTGGCCCAAAAGGAATGAAGGAGGAAGGTGCCTTCTCTGAGCATTGGCTTTGCTTGCAAAAGGCTTTGGACAAGAGAACTCTACAAGAGGCAGCGAGGGGTGGTGAGTGCAGGAGGGTCAGGGGAAGCGAGAGGGTGGTGGGTACTGATTTCTAGGTGGGCTGGTTCCCTGATCTTGTCAACATCTGCCCAGCCCAAGATGCTGACCTTGCCTTCTCTCCCTTCCAGGATGACACAGAACCATACTTCATTGGAATTTTTTGTTTCGAGGCTGGAATTAAAATCATTGCCCTTGGGTTTGCCTTCCACAAAGGCTCCTACTTGAGGAATGGCTGGAACGTCATGGACTTTGTGGTGGTGCTAACGGGGTAAGTGGCGCGTGCTATACTCTTTGGATTTAACTAGCTGAAGGATTACAAGGCTTTTGGTTGGTGTGGTCTGGGCTGGGCTCAGGAAGGCTGAGCCCTTGTGTTCTCCCTCCCCTCATTATGCGCCTGCCTCCTTTCTGCCAACACCCTACCTCCATGTCTCAGCTGTATGTTACAGCAGATGCTTTCTGTTACAATTAAAATAATATCTCATTATTGTTGGCTGCTTCCAGAGTGCTTTATGCGCATTCTCTAATTTAATCCTTGCAACGACCCACTGAATTAGGAAATATTAATATTCCCATCTGACCACTGAGGAATCAGAAACTCAGAGTGTAACTTGCTTAAGGCCACCCAGCAAGTAAGTGATGGAACTGGGATATGAACAGAAGATTGTGCATTCCAGAACGCAAGGTTTTAAGTGTTGTACCTGCATGGGTCTCTTGATTTGCTTGAAGATATCTTGCTTTTATTTCAACTTGGTGAATGTTTTTTGAGAATGTCTGGGTGCAAGGGATTGTGATGATGACAAAGGAGAAAAGCAAGCTAAATAAGGTACAGTCACTGTCTTCAAGGAGTTTTCAGATCCATATATGATGAACCGTGGTTGAAATGTGTATATGCTTTCCTCTAAGCACCCTGTATGAGGTAGCACCTGCTGATATAACAAAAGATCCAAAGCTAGGAAATGACTTAAACACAGCAGAAGTTTATTTGTCACTCATAGAAAATTCAAAAGTGAGCTGGGTGTGATCGTGCATGCCTGTAATCTCAGCACTTTGGGAGGCTGAGGTGGGAGGATCACTTGAGCTCAGGAGTTCAAGACCAGCCTGGGCAACATAGTGAGACACCCCCATCTCTAAAACATAAAATAAAATAAAAATTAACCAGGCATGGTGGTACATGCCTGGGAGAATTGCTTGAGCCCAGGAGTTGGAGGGCACAGCGAGCTATGATCATACCACCGCACTCCAGCCTGGGCAACAGAGCAAGGCCCCATCTCAAGAAAAGAAGTCCAAAATAATTGTTCCTATCTCCTCCAATGACTGACAGACTCTGACCCTTGCCATATTGTGGCTCTTCATTGTCAGCCCACAGCATCCAATAACTCCATGCTTGTCTGTATCAAACCAGGAAGGAGAAATGAGCATAGAAGGTGATACTTGGAAAGGTTTATGAGTTTGGAAGGGGTGTGACCCATACCTGTTCCATTCATATCCTGTTGGCTAGAACTCAGTCACATGACCACACATCACTGCAAGGGAAGCTGTGAAGTATCAGATTGTGCTTAGAAGAAAAGGGAAGTGGATTTGGAAAATGACCCACTAGTCTGTCAGGGACCTTAAAGACTTTTATTAGATTCCAGTAGGGACATTGCTATCTAGTACCAATGGCTGGTTTCTCCTCTTCCCACTCTCTGCTCTCCTCTGAGCTGTCTGGGCTCTTCTATTCTAAGACCCTTCTTCACTGGGACACCTTTTTCATAGTAATCATTTACAGGATCGTAGCTTTCCATGTTTTGTTGCTGCTCCAGGTTCTGTCTCTTTTGGCGGATGTGATGGGTTGCAGCACCCATGCTGTGCTGGCTGGACTCTCATGATGCAGATTTGTTTCAGAGCAATGTTGCCTCTCACAGAAGGAGCTGTGGCCTATTGGGCTGTTTCTGTAGAGGGCTTCAGATGTCATTGGTCTGTTTTAAGGACTCTGGGCTAGCTCTCATGGGCTTGGGTGTTCACGGAGGGATCTTTGTTGGCTGTGCTCACAGTTCGGTGGCTCGGGACCTTGGTGCGTTCCAAGGACATATTATGGTGCTGGGCACCTTTCTCTTACCCTACTAGGAAACTCATCTGGAAACAGCCTAGTGGCTAACTTTTTTATTGTTTAAAAAATGTAAAGCTGGGCAGGGTGGCTCATGCCTGTATCCTAGCACATTGGGAGGCCAAGGTAGGAGGATTGCTTGAGCCCAGGAGTTTGAGACCAGCCTGGGCAACATAGCAAGACCACATCTCCACAAAATAAAAATTAAAAGTGTGTAAAGCTGGGTACAGTGGCACATGCCTGTAACCCCAATTACTCAGGAGGCTGAAGAGGGAGGATTGCTTGAGCCTAACTAGTTTGAGACCAGCTTGGGTAACCTAGCAAGATCCCATGCAAAACTAAGTAGAGAATAATAGAGCAAACACTGTGTATACATTCATTTATTCAATGACTATTTATTGAACACTTCTATGTGCCAGGTCTTGTTCTAGGCTGTGGGACACAGCAGTAAACAAAAATAGAAAAATCCCATGTTCTTATGGAGCTGAGAGTCTACTGATGGAGATGGACACAATTGATGAATGAATCTAGTGTGTCAGATGGTGGTGAGGGGTACAGAGGAAAAATAAAACAGGGGAGGGATGGGATGTGTGGCAGGCAGGGGTGAGGGGTGCTGGAAGCCAGGGAAGACTTCACTGGGAATGTGACATCTGAATGAAAACCTAAGGGAGGTGAGTGAGTGAGCCATGAGGAGAGCTGGAACAGAGTGTCAGGCAAAGGGAACAGCCAGTGCAAAGGCTCTGAGGCTGGACTGTATCTGACGTGTTTAGTCAATAGTAAGAAGGCCCATGTGGCTAGAGAAGGTGACCAGAAGAATGGGGAGAATTGAGGATAGAGAAGTAATGGAGTAACCTGCCATCAAAACAAAACCTTTCTCTCTCTTTTTTTTTTTTTTGACAAGGGTCTCCCTCTGTCACCCAGGCTGGAGTGCAGCGGTGCAATCTCAGCTCACTGCAGCCTCTGCCTCCCAGGTTCAAGTGATTCTCGTGCCTCAGCCTCCCAAATAGCTTGGATTACAGGTGTGCACCACAACACCTAGCTAATTTTTGAATTGTTAGTAGAGACGGGTTTATGCCATGTTGTCCAGACTGGTCTCGAACTCCTGACCTCAAGTGATCCACCTGGCTCGGCCTCCCAAAGTGCTGGGATTACAGGCGTGAGCCACTGTACTCAGAAAAGCAAAACCTTTCTAACCTTTCTAATCCCTGTTTTCTCCCTCCCTAGACCCATTCCTTTCTGTCCCTCATCCAGGGGCACTTTCCTGAATTTTATGTTTATTATTTCCATTTATGTATTCACACTTTGGCTGCCTAAGTATATAAGAAATATATGCTACCTATTTTTACACTTCAAAATGTTTTTTAAATAGCATCAGAGTGAGAATAGTTTACACTTTGACTATATGTGTAGATAAGAAATATATGGGCTGGGAATGGTGGCTCACACCTGTAATCCTAGCAATTTTGGAGGCAAAGATGGAAGGATTACTTTAGGCCAGAAGTTTGAGACCAGCCTGGCCAATGTAGTGAAACCCCATCTCTACAAAATGAAATAAAATATAATAAAATAATCACCTGGGCATGGTGGTGTGCTCCTGTAATCCCAGCTACTCAGGAGGCCAAGGCGGGAGGATCACTTAAGCCCAGAAGGTTGATGCTGTAGTGAGCTATGACTGAACTCCAGCTTGGGCTACAGACAAGACCCTGTCCCTAAAAATTGTTTTTTTTTTTTTTTTTTTTTAAATAAAGGCCAGGTGTGGTGGCTCACACTTGTAATCCTAGCACTTTGAGAGGCCAAGGCGGGAAGATCACTTGAGTCCAGGAGTTTAAGACTAGCCTGGGCAACATGGTGAAACCCCATCTATACAAAAAAATGCAAAAATTTAGCCAGGCATGATGACGTATGCCTGTAGTCCCAGCTACTCAGGAGGCTGAAGTGGGAGGATCACGTGAGCCCAGGAGGTCGAGGCTGCAGTGAGCCATGATTGCACCACTGCACTCCAGCCTGGGTAACAAAGTAAAACCTTGTCTCAAAAAAATAAAAAAGAAAAAAAAAGAAAAAGAAAAAAAAAAGATACGTGGTACTGTTTTTCCAACTTCACATTTCTCTAACCTGACTTTTGTGTTCAGCATGAGATAAATCTGATTAATAAAAATAGTTTTCATGCATCCATTTTCACGACTGCATAGTATTCTCTGGTAGGAGTATGCTGCTGTGTATTTATCTATTTGGATTGTTTCCAGCTTTGGGCTATTTTGACGCAAAGTGTCCCTGCTTTCTCCCGAGTGAGTTTCTCTAGGGCACATACCCAGGAGTGGAACTGCTGAGTTGCACACTGTGTGCATCCTCAGCCCTACTAGGTATTGCCAAATTGCTCTGCAAAGTGGTTGTGCCAATTCATGCTCCCTGGAGGCTGGCTTCTGCTGGCTGGGGCTGGCTTGACCTTGCTGGCAGGAAGGAGCCTTAAAAATCCCTGTGTGGCTTTTTTTGTTTTACTTTTACTTTAGGGGTACAAGTGCAGATCTATTACATGGGTAAACTTGTGTCTTCGGTGTTTGTTGTACAGGTTATTTCATTACCCAGGTATTAAGCCTAGTACCCATTAGTTATTTTTCTTGATCATCTCCCTCCTCCCGCCCTCCACCCTCCAAAAGGCCCCAGTGCGTGTTGTTTGCCTCTGTATGTCCACGTGTTATCATCATTTAGCTCCCACTTAGAACACGCAGCATTTGGTTTTCTGTTCCTGCATTAGTTTGCTAAGGATAATGGCCTCCAGGTCCATCCATGTCCCTATAAAGGACATGATCTTGTTTCTTTTTATGGTTGCGTAGTATTCCATGGTGTATATGTACCACATTTTCTTTATCCAGTCTATCATTAATGGGCTTTTGCAGCCCTGTTTTTTTTTTTTTTTTCCGTAATAACATGGTTATGGGAACACTTAGGGAAGCTCATATACTATTGAGCAGTGTGATGGTTAATATTGAGTGTCAACTTGATCAGCTTGAAGGATGCAAAGTCTTGTTCCTGGGTGTGTCTGTGAGGGTGTTGCCAAAGGAGATTAACATTTGAGCCGGTGAACTGGGAGAGGCAGATCCACCCCCAATCTGTGTGGGCATCATCTAATCAGCTGCCAGTGTGGCCAGAATAAAAGCAGGCAGAAGAAGTTGGAAAGAGCAGACTTGCTGAGTCTTCTGGCCTTCATCTTTGTCCTGTGCTGGATGCTTCCTGCCCTCTAAAATCAGACTCCAAGTTCTTCAGCTTTTGGACTCATGGACTTACACCAGTGGTTAGCCAGGAGCTCTCAGGCCTTTGGCCACAGACTGAAGGCTGCACTGTCGGCTTCCCTACTTTTGAGGTTTGAGGACTCTGACCAATCCACCACTGGCTTCCTTGCTCTTCATCCTTCAGATGGGCTATTGTGGGACTTTACCTTGTGATTGTGTGAGTCAATTCTCCTTAATAAAGTCCCTTTCATATATACATCTATCCTGTTAGTTTTGTCCCTCTAAAGAACTCTGACTAATACAGGCACTTAGTGGGTCCCAATAAGTGATCATTAAACTGAAGGCAGTCATTCAATAGGTCAGTTTGTCACTTGTAAGTGTTCGTATCTCCCTGCTTTCAACAAGGTGGCCTTTCTTCTAGTTTCCTGTCATCTGATGGGAGAGATTCTAGATTCATTCCTCTAGAGGAGAAATTCTTCATCTAGAACAGATAGGTCCTAAGGGTGAGAGCTCATCGTTGGGATGAATGAACCCGCTGAAATTTTATGCAAGAAAAAAATTGTGTATATGTATATATTTTTTTCTGGTCTGTAGTTTTTATTAGATTCTCAGGAAATCCTGACCCTATCATGAAGAGCTTCTATTCTAGATTGGGTTCGTTTCACATCCCCTTCTCCTTTCTTTTTGAATTCATCATGCATTTCTTTCACTTGCTTTTCTTGCTCTTATTTCTCTGGTAGTCAGTTATCCTTATTGTCTGGTGGTTCTGTCTCCTTCAAATCAGACACATTGCTCAAATTTTATTACTCCAGATTCCAAGGTGCTGTTTAGTGTCTTGTTGGGTTGTAAGCTAGGAACAGGGAGGGGACAGTAAAACATTCTGCATGAGCTGGGTGCAGCGGCAAGCACCTGGAATTCCACCTACTGGAAGCTGAGGTGGGAGGATTCCCTGAGCCCAAGGGTTTAAGGCCAGCCTGGGAAACAAAGTGAGATTTTGTCTTAAAAAAAAAAAAAAAATCCCAGCTGGGAACTGTGGCTCATGCTTGTAATCCCAGCACTTTGGGAGGCAGAGGCGGGCAGATTGCTTGAAGTCAGGAGTTCGAGACCAGCCTGGCCAACATGGTGAAACCCCATCTGTACTAAAAATACAAAAGGGTAAAAGAAAGAAAAAAATTAGCCTGGCGTGGTGGTGCGGTGTGCACTGGTAATCCCAGTTATTCGGGAGGCTGAGGCAACAGAATCACTTGAATCCAGGAGGCAGAGGTTGCAGTGAGCTGAGATTGTGCCACTGCACTCCATCCTGGGCGACAGAGTGAAACTCTGTCTCAAAAAAAAAAAAAAAGAAGAAAGAAAAAATACACACACACACACACACACACACACACATACATCATGCAGACCTAGCCTTCTGCCAATGTCAATGGTAGAGAAACACAGTAGACACTTAATTCTATGTTTCAGAGAGGAGGGGACTCAAATATATTAATTTGACATTGAGACAGTGATGACTTTAATGAGTACTTTCTTTCCCCCCCCCTTTTTTTTTTTTTTTTTTTTGAGACAGAGTGCAGTGGTGGGATTTCGGCTCACTGTAGCCTCTGCCTCCTGGGTTCCAGCAGTTCTCCTGCCTCAGCCTCCTGAGTAGCTGGGACTACAGGCACGCGCTGCTGTGCCTAGCTAGTTTTTGTATTTTTAGTAGAGACGGGGTTTCACACTATCAGCCAGACTGGTCTCAAACTCCGGACCTCAGGTGATCTGCCCACCTTGGCCTCCCAAAGTGCTGGGATTACAGGCATGAGCCACCATGCCCCGCCTAATGAATACTTTCTGATTAACCTGTTGCCCTCTCAGATTCCTGAAGCAAACCACAGCGTTAAAACATGATTCATTTTTTGTGGACCACCACGGTGTTTGCCTTCTTCTTGGGTGAAGTTTGGTGGAGAAGATCTTACCCCAGATATCTGTTTGTTCTTTGTACCTCAGAGCCTCAGAGAAATCCTAACTTTATAATTTTGTCAAACCCTTGTAAGGCGTGTTTTTATTGTATTTGTGTTCTGATCATGAAACTGAAAATGTGTAAGAGGAAGATTTCAGAAGCTTGGCTGTATGTCTGAGATGACAGTTATTTTACTGTCATTCTCAAATATATATAAATATTGAAGAGATCAAATAACACAAATTGTGCATGTTAAGAAACGAGACTGTGAACCTCACCAGAGAGGGATGAGCACAATTTTTTTTCTTTTTTTATTCACAGGGTTAGCACTGTACCTGGCACATAATAAATGCTCAGTAAAATAAATGGCTGTTAAGCTGGAAAAGGGTAACACTTCTGATAATGAGTGTTCTGGGAAATTTACTAAGCTGTTTAGAAGATGGGACCAACACACTGATAGAGATAGTCAGATAGTCCAGAAGTCTATGGCAGATGCCCTGAACATCAGATAAGATATAAGGCAGAGAAGCTCTGGGTCTTTGCCAGCTCTGACATTTTGTGACTCTATGAAAACGAAGATTCCTTTTTAGAAGGGTCTGTAAACTGTCTCAGGCTTTGGGCCGTTTTGTTGAAGATCAGAGGCAAGGAAAAGACCCAACTACACAGGAACCAGCAGGGAAAGATGTTGTTTTTGGTCTTGTAGCATCATTGATTTTTTTTTTTTTTTTTTGAGGTGGAGTTTTGCTCTTGTTGCCCAGGCTAGAATGCAATGGCATGATCTCGGCTCACTGCAACCTCCGCCTCCCAGGTTCAAGCAATTCTCCTGCCTCAGCCTTCCGAGTAGCTGGGATTACAGGCATGTTCCACCAAGCCCGGCTAATTTTTTTGTATTTTTAGTAGAGACGGGGTTTCTCCATGTTGGTCAGGCTGGTCTCGAACTCCTGACCTCAGGTGATCCGCCCACCTCTGTCTCCCAAAGTGCTGAGATTACAACCGTGAGCCACCACGCCGGGCCTCATCATTGAATTTTAAGGCTCCATGGACTCTGGCAGGTCCAGCCCTTCTATTTTTCTCACAAAGAAGTGGTTTGTCCAAAGTCACACAGGGATGGTGGCAAGAGATCTAGAATAAGAAGGTGTCTTCATGTCATGGAGCCAGGAACCCTGGCATTTTGGGCAATGGAAGTGGTATAAATGTTTACTATCACCCCTCAGTTTCTGCCACTAGAGCCCAGCTCTCTCTTCCTTCCTCTTGCCCCCTGACTAGCCTGTGGCCTCTTTCCAGAGAATAAGAAAGGGATCCTCAGAGAATAATCCAGTTCTCTCACTTTTTATTATATAGTTGAGGAAACCAAATCTCAGAGGGGTCAGTGTCTTGACCATACACCTCTCATGTCCTCTCTCCTTTTCAATTAATTGAATAAATACATGTAGTTGCTTCTTACCTCCTTTCTTTCTTCACCCCTGCCCCATGCAACTGCTCTGAGTTGCCTTCACATGTAAACAGCATTCCAACAACAACAACAAAACACAACCAGCATTCTAACTCATGAGACCAGCAACAGTTCCTATAAATACCAGCAGCATTTTATTTTAATGTCTCTCTGCAGTAGTTTCTCCCCTCCATGGATCAGTCATCCTTGGTACCAAAAGGATTCCCCACTGTGACACAAATGCTTTTTGTCATTCTCAGTGAGTTATACCATTGAGAGAGCATCGATCTTTTTATTGTTCAAAGCTTTTGGTTGTCATGATATTTGCTGGACCATGTTTCACCAGGAACCACATCACTTCCTAGCAGCAGGAGCTATTTCCTTCCATCTTCTAACAACACCAGCAGGGACAGTGATAATAATGATGTTAGCTACCATGGTTGCTATTCTTATCATTTATTGAGTACTTACTATGTGTCAGGGACTACGTTAAGAGTTTTGTGTGCATTATCACATTTAGCCTCGCTAGCCTTTGTACAGATGAATCTGAGGCTAAGAGAGGTTAAGCTGCTCACAAGGGAGTCACACAGCTGGTAAGGGGTGGATCAGGATTTCAGCCTCTCTGCTAGGACACTTCTCTAAACCTAGAATACCACTGGGCCTATGTTAAATTCAGCAAAGAGCTATATTCAACCCAGTGTCCTTAGGAATGTAATGCCTGTTATTAACAACAGTGGCAACACTGATAAGCTGAAACTTATGAGGTGCTTACAATATGATATACT
This sequence comes from Hylobates moloch, assembly GCF_009828535.3. Lineage (NCBI taxonomy): Eukaryota > Metazoa > Chordata > Mammalia > Primates > Hylobatidae > Hylobates > Hylobates moloch. The sequence continues at coordinate 46,568,630 of NW_026652287.1, read as the reverse complement.
ATATATTATATACATACATAGGCACCCACCTATAATCTCAGCACTTTAGGAGGCCAAGTCAGGAGGATCACTTGAGCCCAGGAGTTCGAGACCAGCCTGAGCAGCATAGCAAGATCCTGTCTCTGTAAAAAGTTTATTTTTTAAGTTGGCCAGGTATGTTGGTACATGCCTGTAGTCCCAGCTAATGAGGAGGCTGAGGCAGGAGGATTGCTTGAGCCCAGGAATTTGAGGCTGCAGTGAACTATGATCACACCACTGCACTCCAGCCTGAGTGACAGAGCAAGACTGTCTCTAAAAATAAAAATAAAAATAAAATTATTTCAACTCTCAAGGTTAAATAAATACTATTATTCTCCCCATTTACAGATGGAGCAACTGAGGCTCAAAGACATTAAATGCTTACTGTCTTAGTCTGTTTTCTGTTTCTTATAGCAGAACACCTGAAACTGAGTAATTTATAAAGAAAAAGCAATTTATTTCTTACAGTTATGGAGACTGGAAAGTTTAAGGTCAAGGCTGCATGAGCTATAATGCACACACACTACTGCACTCCAGGCTGAGTGACAGAGTGAGAGACCCTGTGTCAATAAATAATAATATAAAATAAATAAAACAAATTTCAACATGAGTTTTGGAAGGTTTGAAATAGTCAAGCCAGAGCATCTGTCTCATAAGTGGTGGACCCAGGATTTGAACTAAGGCAGATCTGGATCTAGAACCCATTTTCTTGAATCCTATGCTAGTTCCCTAAGGTCAAGTTTGCCAAGGAAAATAAACTTGAGAATTTGAATAGAGCTCTCTGGCATGGGAAGTCAGGGTGATCCTTCCTTTCTCTCCCTGATCTTGGGTTCCACTATGTCTGGGGGAAAACAGGAGCAGAAGAGATTTCAAGAAATGAGAGATTGGCCTAGCACCGTGGTTAAGACTTGGATTTCAGAGTCAGAGGAAGCTCCTCCCTCTATGACAGTGAGAATGTGGGTTGAACTCACTGAACCTCAGTTTTCTCACCTGGAAAAAGAGAGTAAAACTAGTGTCTAGCTCCTAGGGTTTGCATCACACACGAAAGTTGGTAAACTGAAGGAAAAAAAACTTAAATTCTTGTGGGGGGACATGTGGTAGATGCTACAAATTCTCCATGCCTTATTTACCTAGTTTACCTCTAAGTTCACCTGCAGCTTCCTCTTGGTACACTCGCATCTCTCTACATCTCTGTTGGAGGGCAGTCTCTGGCATCACAGAGTTTGCTGAGCCCCCATGCCAGATGCTTAACAACCTCGGTAGCATCCCTCAACCAGTGAGCTAGGGAGTTGGTGTATAAATACCCTGGCTTCCCCATTGCTCAGTGGGAAAACATTGAAATATGTTATACAGCATCATAGAGGCTCCTCAGTAAAATTGAATCCTAGTTGTTCACCATAAAACCCATTCACTAGTGTACCCTTTACCAATCTCTCTCTTTCTCATTCCATACTTGTAATTCCTTGGATTACCTCCCAAATTAACCACTGGACCCTAGTTTTTGCCTTGGGGTCTACCCGGCACTAACTCAAGGAGCGGAAATTGGAAGCTTAGTGGGTTACAGGTTTCAGCACCCTGGACAGCTCCCAGCACACCGTATTGTGCTAAAATGTTCTCTTCCCTCCCTCTGCCTCCAGCTGGGGTGGAGAGGGACTGAGTGAAGGCCAGATGGCCAGGTGACCTTGTTCCATACTGAGCTTCTTGGCCATTTTCCCTGTGGGGCTGGAGAAGACCTTGCCATCCATCTCTCTGCAGGTTTGGGGGCCGACTGAGGTCTTGTTCTCTCGAATTGCTGTGACAAATGCCAGCCTGCCTCCAAGGGGCATCTGTCCCACTGCCTCTACAGTTTGCATGCCTAATGACTCCTCTCGTCTCACCAGGGCAGGGAAGAGGCTGCCTGGTGGGCCGCTTGAAGCCGGGAGGCCAAGATCATGCCACTGGACTCGCAACAAACCGAGACTCTTTTTTTTTTTTTTTTTTTTTTCTTCCTCGAGACAGGGTCTTGCTCTGTCGCCCAGGCTGGAGTGCAGTGGCGCGATCTTGGCTCACTGCAGCCTCCGCCTCCCGGTTCAAGCACTCCCATCTCAGCCTCCCAAGTAGCTGGGATTACAGGCGCACACCACCATGCCTGGCTAATTTTTGCATTTTTATTAGAGAGGGGGTTTCACCATGTTGGCCAGGCTGATCTCGAACTCCTGACCTCAGGTGATCCACTCGCCTTGGCCTCTCAAAGTGCTGGGATTGCAGCCGTGAGCCACCATGCCTGGCCAACAGAATAGGACTCTGTCTCAAAAAATAATTTTTTTTAAACATTGCTTTGCAACCCAGCTGCTTCTTGTGCAGGCATCTCTAAATGAGGACAGCCAGTCTACACAGACATGTAAGGAAGCATAGTGGTTAAGACCTGATCTTTGGGGTTAGAGTGGATTCCAAACCTGACTCCACTGTTTCCAAGCTGTGTGACCTTGGGCAAGTTACTGTACCTCTCTGAATCTTCAATTTCTTCATCTGGAAAATGAGAGTAGTAGCATTCCCTGACTTGGTGGGGCATGGTGGCTCACGCTTGTAATCCAAACACTTTGGGAAGCCAAGGTGGGTGAATCACTTAAACTTGGGAGTTCGAGGCCATTCTGGGCAACATGGTGAAACTCCATCTCTACAAAAACAAAACAAAGCAAAAATTATCTGGGTGTGATAGTGTGTGCCTGTAATTCCAGCTACTCAGGAGGCTGAGGTGGGAGAAAGACTTGAGCCCAGGAGGTCAAGTCTGCAGTGAGCCATGCTTGCACCACTGCAGTCCAACAGAGCGAGACCTTGTCTCAAACAAACAAACAAAACAAAACAACAACAAAGTACTACCACCTTATGGAGTTGTTTTCAAGGTTCAATGAGTTAATGTCTGACCCATGCTGTGCTGGGTTTATGGATGTTATTTGCCCAGGGACAGTCTGAAGAAAGAGAAAGTGATATAGTCCATTAGGCCTCAGCTTCCTCATCTGTGGAATGGGAATAGTAATTGCACTTAACCTCAAAAGGTAAAAGTCAGTGAGATACATATAAGGTATTTAGAGCAAAAACTGGCACAGAATAAGTGCTCAATTATATCAGCTATTGTAAGACTAATAACTACCATTATAATGATGATAATAATTATTACTACTTCTCCAGGCCCAGTTCCTGGACCAGTTAGTTAACTGTAGGGAACGTTTGCTATTATTAGTTTCTTTTCCAATATCTGACCTCCCTTTCCAATTTAGGGAGAATCCTCCCCTTTGTATATAGTACTGCTGGTCCATGGGACCCTACCTTCACTTGTAAGTTGAAGGTGAAAGGGATTCATTCTCTCCCCATAACCTGGTAGTCAGGGCATGTGATTTAAACAACCAGGGCCAGGTGCGGTGGCTCACGCCTGTAATCCCAGCACTTTGGGATGCCAAGGCAGGAGGATAGCTTGAGCCAAGCCCAGAAGTTTGAGACCAGCCTGGGCAACATAGTGAGACCCCTATCTCTTAAATATTTTTTTAATTAGCTGGGGGTGGTAGCACAGGCTTGTAGTTCCCGCTACTCAGGAGGTTGAGGCAGGAGGATTGCTTGAGCCCAGGAGGTCAAGGCTGCAGTGAGCCATGATAGTGCCGCTACACTCCAGCCCAGCCTGGGCAACAGAGCAAGACCCTATCTCAAAAAACAAGCTAACAAAAAACCCAACCAGTCACGTTTTCCTACCCAGGAATTTGAAAATGGACCAAGTGACCCAAACATGATGGTTCGGATTCTTTCATGGCTGCTTCTGCAGGAGGAGGTCAGGCTGGCTACATTGTTCCTGCTCATTTCCCAAATCCCCTCTTCTGGCCCCCTGTTGATTATCTGAGTTTCCGAAAAATCCCTTTCATGCCTAAGGTAGCCGGTCAGTGTTTGGTTTTGCAATTAAGAACCCAGACTGGGCCGGGTGCGGTGGCTCACGCCTGTAATCTCAGCACTTTGGGAGGCCGAGGCGGGCAGATCACGAGATCAGGAGATCGAGACCGTCCTGGCTAACATGGTGAAACCCCGTCTCTATTAAAAATATGAAAAAAAATTAGCTGGGCATGATGGTGGTCACCTGTAGTCCCAGCTACTCAGGAGGCTGAGGCAGGAGAATGGCATGAACCCGGGAGGCAGAGCTTGCAGTGAGCTGAGATTGCACGACTGCACACCAGCCTGGGTGACAGAACGAGACTCCATCAAAAAAAGAAAAAAAAAAGAACCCAGACTGATCCTGAGACAAAGATTTGAGGGCAACGGATCACGAGGTCAGGAGATTGAGACCATCCTGGCTAACACGGTGAAACCCTGTATCTATTAAAAATACAAAAAATTAGCTGGGCCTGGTGGTGGGTGCCTGTAGTCCCAGCTACTCGGGAGGCTGAGGCAGGAGAATGGCATGAACCAGGGAGGCGGAGCTTGCAGTGAGCCGAGATTGCACCACTGCACTCCAGCCTGGGCGACACAGCAAGACTCCATCTCAAAAAAAAAAAAAAAAAAAAAAAAATTTGAGGGCAAGTGGTTTGTTTGGCAATACCAGGAAACAGGAGAACAGGATAGTAAGAAAGGAAAGAGAGGGTGGAGCCAAGATGGCCGAATAGGAACAGCTCCGGTCTCCAGCTCCCAGCCCCAGCGACACAGAAGACGGGTGATTTCTGCATTTCTGCTTGAGGTACCCGTTTCATCTCACTAGGGAGTGCCTAACAGCGGGTGCAGGACAGTTGGTGAAGCGCACTGTGCGCGAGCCAAAGCAGGGCGAGGCATTGCCTCACTCGGGAAGCGCAAGGGGTCAGGGAGTTCCCTTCCCTAGTCAAAGAAAGGGGAAACAGACGGCACCTGGAATATCGGGTCAGTCCCATCCTAATACTGCGCTTTTCCAACGGGCCTGGAAAACGGCACACTAGGAGATTGTGTCCCGCACCTGGCTCGGAGGGTCCTATGCCCACAGAGTCTCGCTGATTGCTAGCACAGCAGTCTGAGATCAAACTGCAAGGCGGCAGCGAGGCTGGGGGAGGGGCGCCCGCCATTGCCCAGGCTTGCTTAGGTAAACAAAGCAGCCAGGAAGCTCGAACTGGGTGGAGCCCACCACAGCTCAAGGAGGCCTGCCTGCCTCTGTAGGCTCCACCTCTGGGGGCAAGGCACGGACAAACAAAAACTCAGCAAGAACCTCCACAGACTTAAAGGTCCCTGTCTGACTGACAGCTTTGAAGAGAGTAGTGGTTCTCCCAGCACGCAGCTGGAGATCTGAGAACGGACAGACTGCCTCCTAAAGTGGGTCCGTCACCCCTGAGCAGCCTAACTGGGAGGCACCCCCCCAGTAGGGACAGACTGACACCTCATTCAACCGGGTACTCCTCTGAGACAAAACTTTCAGACGAACTATCAGACAGCTGAATTTGTGGTCTCACGAAAATCCGCTGTTCTGCAGCCAGCGCTGCTGACACCCAGCCAAACAGGGTCTGGAGTGGACCTCTAGTAAACTCCAACAGACCTGCAGCTGAGGGTCCTGTCTGGTAGAAGGAAAACTAACAGACAGAAAGGACATCCACACCAAAAACCCATCTGTACATCACCATCATCAAAGACAAAAAGTAGATAAAACCACAAAGATGGGGAAAAAACAGAGCAAAAAAACTGGAAACTCTAAAAAACAGAGCACCTCTCCTCCTCCAAAGGAACGCAGTTCCTCACCAGCAACGGAACAAAGCTGGATGGAGGATGACTTTGATGAGTTGAGAGAAGAAGGCTTCAGACGATCAAACTACTCGGAGCTACGAGAGGAAATTCAAAACAATAGCAAAGAAGTTAAAAACTTTGAAAAAATATTAGAAGAATGGATAACTAGAATAACCAATGGAGAGAAGGGCTTAAAGGAGCTGATGGAGCTGAAAGCCAAGTTTCGAGAACTACGCGAAGATTGCAGAAGCCTCAGTAGCAGATGCGATCAACTGGAAGAAAGGATATCGCTGATGGAAGATGAAATGAATGAAATGAAGAGAGAAGGGAAGTTTAGAGAAAAAAGAATAAAAAGAAATGAACAAAGCCTCCAAGAAATTTGGGACTATGTGAAAAGACCAAACCTACGTCTGATTGGTGTACCTGAAAATGATGGGGAGAATGGAACCAAGTTGGAAAACACTCTGCAAGATATTATCCAGGAGAACTTCCCCAATCTAGCAAGGCAGGCCAGCATTCAGATTCAGGAAATACAGAGAACGCCACAAAGATACTCCTCGAGAAGGGCAACTCCAAGACACATAATTGTCAGATTCACCAAAGTTGAAATGAAGGAAAAAATGTTAAGGGCAGCCAGAGAGAAAGGTCGGGTTACCCACAAAGGGAAGCCCATCAGACTAACAGCTGATCTCTCAGCAGAAACTCTACAAGCCAGAAGAGAGTGGGGGCCGATATTCAACATTCTTAAAGAAAAGAATTTTCAACCCAGAATTTGCTATCCCGCCAAACTAAGCTTCATAAGTGAAGGAGAAATAAAATACTTTACAGACAAGCAAACGCTGAGTGATTTTGTCACCACCAGGCCTGCCCTAAAAGAGCTCCTGAAGGAAGCACTAAACATGGAAAGGAACAACCGGTACCAGCCACTGCAAAAACATGCCAAATTGTAAAGACCATCGAGGCTAGGAAGAAACAATAGCAACTAACGAGCAAAATAACCAACTAACATCATAATGACAGGATCAGATTCACACATAACAATATTAACGTTAAATGTAAATGGGCTAAATGCTCCAATCAAAAGACACAGACTGGCAAATTGGATAAGGAGTCAAGACCCATCAGTGTGCTGTATTCAGGAAACCCATCTCACGTGCAGAGACACACATAGACTCAAAATAAAGGGATGGAGGAAGATCTATCAAGCAACTGGAAAACAAAAAAAGGCAGGGGTTGCAATCCTAGTCTCTGATAAAATAGACTTTAAACCAACAGAGATCAAAAGAGACAAAGAAGGCCATTACATAATGGTAAAGGGATCAATTCAACAAGAAGAGCTAACTATCCTAAATATATATGCACCCAACACAGGAGCACCCAGATTCATAAAGCAAGTCCTCAGTGACCTACAAAGGGACTTAAACTCCCACACAATAATAATGGGAGATTTTAACACCCCACTGTCAACATTAGACAGATCAACGAGACAGAAAGTTAACAAGGATATCCAGGAATTGAACTCAGCTCTACATAAAGTGGACCTAATAGACATCTACAGAACTCTCCACCCCAAGTCAACAGAATATACATTTTTTTCAGCACCACACCACACCTATTCCAAAATTGACCACATAGTTGGAAGTAAAGCTCTCCTCAGCAAATGTAAAAGAACAGAAATTATAACAAACTGTCTCTCAGACCACAGTGCAATCAAACTAGAACTCAGGATTAAGAAACTCACTCAAAACCCCTCAACTACATGGAAACTGAACAACCTGCTCCTGAATGACTATTGGGTACATAATGAAATGAAGGCTGAAATAAAGATGTTCTTTGAAACCAACGAGAACAAAGACACAACATACCAGAATCTCTGGGACACATTCAAAGCAGTGTGTAGAGGGAAATTTATAGCACTAAATGCCCACAAGAGAAAGCAGGAAAGATCCAAAATTGACACCCTAACATCACAATTAAAAGAACTAGAAAAGCAAGAGCAAACACATTCAAAAGCTAGCAGAAGGCTAGAAATAACTAAAATCAGAGCAGAACTGAAGGAAATAGAGACACAAAAAACCCTTCAAAAAATTAATGAATCCAGGAGCTGGTTTTTTGAAAAGATCAACAAAATTGATGGACCGCTAGCAAGACTAATAAAGAAGAAAAGAGAGAAGAATCAAATAGATGCAATAAAAAACGAAAAAGGGGATATCACCACCGATCCCACAGAAATACAATCTACCATCAGAGAATACTACAAACACCTCTATGCAAATAAACTAGAAAATCTAGAAGAAATGGATAAATTCCTCGACAAATACACCCTCCCAAGACTAAACCAGGAAGAAGTTGAATCTCTGAATAGACCAATAACAGGTTCTGAAATTGTGGCAATAATCAATAGCTTACCAACCAAAAAGAGTCCAGGACCTGACGGATTCACAGCTGAATTCTACCAGAGGTACAAGGAGGAACTGGTACCATTCCTTCTGAAACTATTCCAATCGATAGAAAAAGAGGGAATCCTCCCTAACACATTTTATGAAGCCAGCATCGTCCTGATACCAAAACCTGGCAGAGACATAACCAAAAAAGAGAATTTCAGACCAATATCCTTGATGAACATTGATGCAAAAATCCTCAATAAAATACTGGCAAACCGAATCCAGCAGCACATCACAAAGCTTATCCACCATGATCAAGTGGGCTTCATCCCTGGGATGCAAGGCTGGTTCAACACATGCAAATCAATAAATGTAATCCAGCATATAAACAGAACCAAAGACAAAAACCACATGATTATCTCAATAGATGCAGAAAAGGCCTTTGACAAAATTCAACAACCCTTCATGCTAAAAACTCTCAATAAATTAGGTATTGATGGGACGTATCTCAAGATAATAAGAGCTATCTATGACAAACCCACAGCCAATATCATACTGAATGGGCAAAAACTGGAAGCATTCCCTTTGAAAACTGGCACCAGACAGGGATGCCCTCTCTCACCGCTCCTATTCAACATAGTGCTGGAAGTTCTGGCCAGAGCAATCAGGCAGGAGAAGGAAATAAAGGGTATTCAACTAGGAAAAGAGGAAGTCAAATTGTCCCTGTTTGCAGATGACATGATTGTATATCTAGAAAACCCCATTGTCTCAGCCCAAAATCTCCTTAAGCTGATTAGCAACTTCAGCAAAGTCTCAGGATACAAAATTAATGTACAAAAATCACAAGCATTCTTGTACACCAATAACAGACAAAACTCTTTACACTCTATGTGACAGAAAGAAAAAAAATGGCAGTTAGAG
>NW_026652287.1:46506945-46554674 GCF_009828535.3 Hylobates moloch | reverse complement strand
TTAATTAATTAATTAATTTTTTTTTTTGAGAAGGAGTCTTGCTCTTTCACCCAGGCTGGAGTGCAGTGGTGCGATCTCAGCTCACTGCAGGCTCCGCCCCCCGGGGTTCATGCCATTCTGCTGCCTCAGCCTCCCCCGTAGCTGGGACTACAGGTGCCTGCCACCTCGCCCGGCTAATTTTTTGTATTTTTAGTAGAGACGGGGTTTCACCATGTTAGCCAGGATGGTCTCGATCTCCTGACCTCGTGATCCGCCCGCCTCGGCCTCCCAAAGTGCTGGGATTACAGGCGTGAGCCACTGCGCCCGGCCAGGACATTTTATTTTAAAACTGTCTTAGCGTACCTCATATTTACCTCTTCTGTATGCTCCTTTGCATCAGTTATATATTGCCATAATACTGCTGTGTAACAAACAATCCCCAAGACCCAGTGGCTTATAATGACAAGCATTTATTTAGCTCTTGATTGCGAAGGGTGGCAGTTTAGGCTGGGCCCAGTTGGGTGCTTTATCTGGTCTCAGTTGAGCTCATTCATGCATCTTTGGTCAGCTGCGGGTCAGCTGGGTGGCTCTTCTGTTTGGCTGTTGGCTGGCTACAGACTGGTCCAACTTCAGAGAGCATGATGACCTCGGCTGGAAGGACTGTGCTCCACTCCCTGTGGTCTTTCACCCTCCAGCAGGGTAGCCTGAGCTAGTTCACATGGCAGCTTTTCACCCTCCAGCAGGCTAGCCTGAGCTAGTTCACATGGCAGCTTTTCACCCTCCAGCAGGCTAGCCTGAGCTAGTTCATGTGGCAGCAGTGGGATTCTAAGAGAAAGAGGAAGTGTTCAGCCTTCTTAAGGGCTAGGCCCAGGAATGGCACAACATCATGTTGGCCACTGTTGTCCAAAGCAAGCAATGAGGCTGGTCCAGATTCAAGGAATGGGGCAACAGACCCCATCTGGTATTTACCTGGGGCCACTGAGACCCCATTCCTGTTCCCTGGGGCCTACTGCCCTGACTTCTGTGGGCCCTCAGAGCACATTTTCCTATTCCTTTCCATCCCTGACCCTCAGCAATCAGTGTAGGTGACGTGTCATTACTGTGTCACTTGCACAGAGAAAAAGAGGAAAAAATGGCAGCAAAAACTCTGCTGAGAGCATAGGGCCCATCATACAGCAAGCTGGAATGAAAAGTGGGAATGATTACACAGCCTCCTCAGATGCCTCCAGCTTTTATCAAATCTCACTGTGATATCTGAGTTCTGAACCTTCACAGGTGGTTGGACTGCAAGGGAAGAGATTTCTTGTCTGCCGTGCTGACATGCACAGACATGCAACCTGGCTCCCTCTGTCCACTGGGGCTTTGGATTTTGTTTGTTGAAATGTCACCCACTCCTGATCACAGCTGGATGGAAACCTGGCTCTGATTCCATTGGCTCAGTGGCTCAGGTGGGGGCAGAGACCAGGCTGGTTGAGTATCTATGTGGAGACCTTAACTTCTCCCTCCCGCCCCAACTCTTTGTTTCTGTCTTTTTTTTTTTTTGAGATGGGGTTTCATTCTTGTCACCCAGGCTGGAGTGCAGTGGCGTGATCTCGGCTCACTGCAACTTCTGCCTCCTGGGTTCAAGCAATTCTCCCGCCTCAGCCTCCTGAGTAGCTGGGATTACAGGAGCATGCCACCATACCTGGCTAATTTTTGTATTTTTCGTAGAGACAGGGTTTCGCCATGTTGGCCAGGCTGGTCTTGAACTCCTGACCTCAGGTGATCAACCCTCCTCAGCCTCCCAAAATGCTGGGATTAGAGGCGTGAGCCACCACACCCGGCCCTTTTCTTTTCTTAGCTGCCTCCACCTCTCTTCCCTTCTGCAGTGCCAGGTTTATGGAAACCGAGGCCAGCATAGAGATCAACTTCAGAGAGCATGAACTGAGCATCTGCTGGGTCTTAGATCCTTTACATAGCTTATCATCTTGAAGCCTCCTCACAGTTCTGTATGGCTAGAGCCAGGATTTGGACACAGCTCTGCCCCACTGCAGAACCAAGCTTCCTTCTGTCCACTGTCAAATTTTAGAGGGAGAAAATAGGGAAAGGGACAGCAACCTTCTTCACCAGCAGCTTCTGCCCACTCACCCCAGGGACTTTGCACATGCTGTGTGCCTGTGTCTGAGATATGCTCCCTCATCTGTATCTGCTTAATTCTTACTCAGACATGATACTTAAAGTATTTAACATCCAGGTGGCAGGGGCATCAGCCAACCTGAAAGGAGGTTTCCCTATTGTGCCACATGTGTACTCATTGTTTGCTGCATTGTGGGGGCAGTCCAGGGGCCTTGAAGAGGGACCAAGGTGCCAAAGGGACACTCTCGGGCCTCAAGGAAGTACATGTTTACTGATATGATACTGTCTCTTCCTCCAGGAAGGACTCCTTCCCTGATCTCCCCACGGCATGCCCACTATGATACCAGTTTAGGTCCCCTCTTTATGGCCATCTGTGGCATCAGTGTGAATCCTCTTAATGTTGTCTATTTGATTAATCATCTGTCTCCTTCCTCTGGTGGGTAAAGATGGAACCACAGAGCCTCATGCAGAACTTGAGAATGGAGTTCAGTAAAAATTTGTTAATGCATAAATGGGTGAGTGAGTGAATGAACGAACGAGTGAATGAATGAGTGAGTGAATGAGTGAATGAATGAGTGAGTGAATGAGTGAATGAATGAGTGAATGAATGAATGAGTGAATGAGTGAGTGGATGAATGAATGAATGAGTGAGTGAATGAATGAGTGAATGAATGAATGAATGAGTGAGTGAATGAATGAGTGAATGAATGAATGAATGTGTGAATGAATGAATGAATTCATAGCTGGTAGTATAGGCTTCATGGCTTTTGTTAGGCTTGCCCAGACATTGCTAGGGGACAGACAGAAGGAAGAAGAGCTATGCTTAATTCCAGTCCTGTTGTTCTGTAGCAGGAGGAGAAAAACAGGGACTGCCCAGCCTGCTCTGGGTGGATTCAGGAGCAGCTGAGGTTCCTCTCTTATTTGCAAACAGGGAATTCAAAAAGCCCCAACCTCAGAATCACACTCGCCCCAGCAGCTATGCCAGCCAAGGGGACAATGTGGGAAGCCTTGGGCACCAGGAATGCTGAGTGCTTCAAAAAAGCAGAAGGCTCAGGGAACAATCCCTGATTTTTCATTCCCTTGTCCCTTCTGAAGAAACAGGCAAAGGCAGGCCGGGCACGGTGGCTCACGCCTGTAATCCCAACACTTTAGGAGGCCAAGGCAGGTAGATCACTTGAGGTCAGGAGTTCGAGACCAGCCTGGCCAACATGACAAAACCCCGTCTCTACTAAAAATACAAAAATTAGTATTTTTTGGGGGTGTGGTGGTGCATGCCTATAATCTCAGCTACTCGGGAGGCTGAGGCACGAGAATCACTTGAACTGGGGAAGTGGAGGTTGCAGTGAGCCGAGTCCGCGCCACTGCACTCCAGCCAGGATGACAGAGTGAGACTCCATCTTAAAACAAAACCAAACAAAAACAGGTAAAGCCTTGTATGTTTTTAAATTGTAGGTTCAACAGCAAAGCTCTGTAATAAGGAGCTGGACCCTGCAGTCAGACAGTCATGGGCTTCTCCAGTGCCCAGCTGCATGACCCCAGGGAGTTATGATAAACACCAACATTCATCCACAATTTGTACCTAGTGCTATTCTCAACATCTTGAGTAAATTATCTCACTTAATCCTCCAGGCACATCTTTCTTGGTAGGTGCTGTCATTGTCCCCAGTGCACATCTGGGAAAACGAGGACAGGCTGGCAGAGCACCCTTCCTGCTCACCTCTGCTGCTCTGCTGACCTCTGGCAAGCCTGTTGTCTCTCTGAGCCTCAGTTTCCCCATGTGAAAATTGGCGCTTATATTAGTCCGTTCTCACACTGCTATAAAGAGATGCTTGGCTGGGGCCGGGTGTGATGGCTCATGCTTGTAATCCCAGCACTTTGGGAGGCTGAGGTGGGCAGATCAGGAGTGTGAGACCAGCTTGGGCAATATAGCAAGACCCCTTCTCTTCTCAAAATACAAAAAAAAAAAAAAATTAGCCAGGCATGGTGATATGCACGTGTAATTCCAGCTACTCGGGAGGCTGAGGCAGGAGAATCACTTGAACCCAGGAGGCAGAGGTTGCAGTGAGCCGAGATTGTGCCACTGCACTCCAGCCTGGGAGACAGAGCGAGACTCCATCTCAAAAAATAATTATTTTTAAAAAATTTAAAAAAATAAAAAGAAATGCCTGGCTGGGCACAGTGGCTCACACTCATAATCCCAGCACTTTGGGAGGCCAAGGTGGAAGGACTGCTTGAGCCCAGGAGTTCCAGACCAGCCTGGGCAACACAGTGAAATCCTGTCTCTACTAAAAGTACAAAAATTAGCCAGATGTGGTGGCACATGCCTGTGGTCCCAGCTACTCAGCAGGGTGAGGTGGGAGGATTGCTTAAGCCTGGGGGGTCAAGGCTGCAGTGAGCAATGATTGTGCCACTGCACTCCAGTCTGGGCGACAGAGTGAGACCTTGTAAAAAAAATAATAAATAATAAATAAATAAAAACCCTGAGACTGGGGTAATTTATAAAGAAAAGAAGTTTAATTGACCCACGATTCTGCAGGCTCTACAGAAAGCATGGCAGCATCTGCTCAGCTTCTGGGAAGGCCTCAGGAAACTTACAATCATGGCAGAAGGTAAAGCTGGAGCAGGTGTCCTCGCATGGCCAGAACAGGAGGAAGAGAGAGAGTGGGGAGATGCTATACACCTTTAAATGGCCAGATCCCACAAGAACTCACTCACGATCTCGAGAATAGCACCAAGGTGGAAATCTGCCCCCATGATCCACTTACCTTCCACCAGGCCCCGCCTCCAACGTTGGGGATTACAATTCGCCATAAGATTTGGGTGGGGACAGACACAGATCCAAAGTACATTAAAAGTAATGGCAAAAACCACAGTTACTTTTGCACCAACCTAATTATCTCAGGGCTCATTGTACCTATTTCACAGGGCAAATAAAGGTATCAGTAATAACAGTATCCTGTAGTCCCAGCTATTCAGGAGGCCGAGACAGGAGGATCACTCTAACCCAGGAGGTCGAGGCTGCAGTGAGCTATGATCACGCCACTGCGCTGCACCCTGAGTGACAGGGCAAAACCTTATCTCTAAAAATAATAATAATAACAACAATAGTGAACACAGATATAACGTGTCTGGCCAGGCTGTGCCCTAAGGGCTTTGCAGGGATTATTTCATTCCGTCCCAATCTCCCCATTTTACAGATGAGAAAACTGACATTCAGAAAAGCTAGAGGACTTCCCCCAAGCCACACGGCTAGGAAGTGGTGGAATTGGGGTTTAAATGAGGAAGCTTGACTTCAGTGTCGAAGCTCTTAACTGCCACTCTCAATACATGGAGTAGAGGTTGCTGATTCTGTGATTATATGATTCAGGAAAGTAAAGACTGTTTCCAGACGTTTGCTGCTTGACTTGGTTCCCAGGGGATGGCCACTGGAGGATGCAGTATTGCCCAGGAGAGGTTAGCTGGACACACTGCAACCATTCCATTGCTAATACTTACACTTGCTCTTGTTCTGCTGGGTGCTATGCAGCGAAGGGCTGTCTGAACCCTTTGCAAGAAATCTCCCATTGTTGCCTCCCAGTGATTCTGAGGTTGGGGCTTTTTGCATCCCTTATTAGCAGATGAGACACCAAAGCCCAGGTCAATAATCCGACCTGCATCCCCCGCCTACCAGCCGGACCAAGGTCACTTCCCCACAACGGAGGCCCTGATCCAAGCCTCTGGGTACAAACCAGTTTCCATGTCTCTGGGGGTCTATCTTCTTCAGCTGACTTTTTTTTTTTTTTTTTTTTTTTTAGACAGTGTCTTGCTTTGTTGCCGAGGCTGGAGTGCAGTGGTGTGATCATGGCTTATTGCAGCCTTGACCTCCCAGGCTCAAGTGATCCTCCCACATCAGCCTCCTGAGTAGCTAGGACTACGGGCACACGTCATGATGCCTGGGTAATTTTTTTGTTTTTTGAGACGGAGTCTCACACTGTCACCCAGGCTGGAGTGCAGTGGCGCAATCTTGGCTCACTGCAAGCCCCGCCTCCCAGGTTCATGCCATTCTCCTGCTTCAGCCTCTCGAGTAGCTGGGATTACAGGTGCCCGCCACCTCGCCTGGCTAATTTTTTGTATTTTTAGTAGAGACGGGGTTTCACCGTGTTAGCCAGGATGGTCTCTATCTCCTGACTTCATGATCCGCCCACCTCAGCCTCCCAAAGTGCTGGGATTACAGGCGTGAGCCAGATGCCTGGCTAATTTTTAAATTTTTTTATAGAGGTGGGGTCTTGCTATGTTGCCCAAGCTGGTCTCAAACTCCTGGCCTCAAGCAGTCTTCCTGCCTCAGCCTCTCAAAGTGCTGGGCTTACAGACATGAGCCACTGCACCCAGCCTGACTTTTTTTCTAACTGAAAAACTAATTGTATATATTCATGGGGTACAATGTGATGTTTTGATATATATGTTTACATTTTTGGATGATTAAATCAAGCCAATTAACATATCCACTACATCACATACTTATTTTTTGTGGTGAGAACACTTAAAATCTACTCTTTTAGCAATTTTGAAATATACGATACTTTATGTTGTATATTACATTATGTTGTATAGTACGTCAAAACATACATTACTATACATTATCATTAATTGTGGTCACGATGCTGTGCAAAAGATTTCTAAAACTTATTCCTCCTATCTGACTGAAACTTTGTATCCTTTATCTAATATCTCCCCAATCCCTCCACCACCAGCCCCTGGTAACCACCATTCTCTCTGCTTCCATAGGTTCAAATTTTTTATTTTTTTTAATTTTTAATTTTTATTTTTTATTTTATTTATTTATTTATTTATTTATTTTTGAGACGAAGTCTCGCTCTGTCACCCAGTCTGGAGTGCAGTGGTGCCATCTCAGTTCACTGCAACCTCCACCTCCTGGGTTCAAGCAATTCTCCAGCCTCAGCCTCCCGAGTAGCTGGGATTGCAGGTGCTCGCCACCAGGCCCGGCTAATTTTTGGTATTTTTAGTAGAGACCGGGTTTCACCATGTTGGCCAGGCTGGTCTCAAACTCCTGACCCGACCTCAAGTGATCAACTCACCTCGGCCTTCCAAAGTGCTGAGATTACAGGCGTTGAGCCACTGCACTTGGCCTCAAATTTTTTTTTTTTTTTTTTTTTTTTTTTGAGACGAAGTCTCACTCTGTCGCTAGACTGGAGTGCAGTGGCGTGATCTCGGCTCGCTGCAACCTCCGCCTCCCAGTTTCAAGCTATTCTCCTGCCTCAGCCTCCCAAGTAGCTGGGACTACAGGCGTGCACCACCACACCCAGCTAATTTTTGTATTTTTAGTAGAGATGGGGTTTCACCATGTTGGCCAGGATGGTCTCGATCTCTTGACCTCGTGATCCACCCGCCTTGGCCTCCCAAAGTGCTGGGATTACAGGCGTGAGCCACCTCGCCTGGAGTCAAATTTTTTAGATCTCACACATAAGTGAGATTGTGCACTATTCGTGTTTCTGTGTCTGGCTTGTTTCACTTAGTGTAATGTCCTCCAGGTTCACGCACGTTGTCACAAAAGATGGAATTTCCTCCTTTTTAAAGACTGAATAGTATTTCATTGTGTACATACACATACCACATTTTCTTTATCCATTCCTTTACTGATGGACGTTTAGATTGTACCCATATCTTGGCTGTTGAGAAGAGTGCTGTCATGAACATGGGTGTGCAGCTGACTCGGAGGTGTTAGATGGATTACGGCTCCTCCAAAAGACCACCGTCAACAAAAGCTGCTCCTCCTGCCGTATTTTCTATTTAGGTAAAGGCGGCTTCAACCCCCCCCCCCCCCCCCCCCCGCAGTACTCTGGCCTCAGACCTCCAGATCTTCCTCTATGCCTCTATGCCTCTTTTTCTCCACCCCCTGCATCTAATCTGTTAGCACATCTTATTGGCTCTACCTTCAGAATCTACCCAGAATCCACCACCCACCTCTCACCACCTTCACAGCCCCACCCTGGTCCGGCCCCCATCTTTGCCGGCCTGGACTAAACCAGTTGCCCCTCCACCCCCATCTGGTCTCTTAACTTCCGTCCTTGCCCCACCCCCAGGACTGTTCCCCACACACAGCCAGAGGGCGCCTGTGAGCAACTGAGTCAGGACCTGGCTCCTCTTTGCTCACAACCTCACTTGGAGAAAAAAGCCCAAATTCTCCTCACAGGAACCCACAAACTCTGCCCCTGTGACCCCCCCTGTCCCCCTCTATTCCCACTCTCCTCTCCACTCACTCGGCTTCAGCTACACAGGTTCCCTGCTGTCCCTTACACACCAAGCACTCCCCAGCCTCAGGGCCTTTGCACAGGCTGTTCCCTCTGCCTGGAACACTCTTCCCCCAGATATCTGCTTGGCTCCCCCCTCTCACTTCCTTTGGGTCTTTACTCAAATGTCCTTCTAACATGTAACTGCCTCACCTGCACTGTGCCACCCTACTCCCCACCTCTAGGCTTAATTTCCCTCTACACCCCTGAAGAGCATCTGCCAAGCTATATTTACTTGTTTATTGGTTATTGCCAATCTCCCGCCCCACTAGAATGCCAGCTCCATGAGGGCAGGGACTTCTGTCTGTTTTGTTCACTGCTATTCCCCCAGAGCGTAGAACACAGCATGGCACATAGTAGGTGTTCACTAAATAATTTGTAGTATGAATTGTCCCAGTAAAATCTTCCAGGGGCATCAAGCCCCTGCCATGACTAGGTGGTAACATCCTCACCCCCTGTCCATGTGCTGTCTTCTTCTGACCTGCTTGTCTCATTGTTCTAATGGTGGCTCACGCCTGTAATCCCAGCACTTGGGGAGGCCGAGGCGGGCAGATCACCTGAGTTCAGGAGTTTGAGACCAGCCTGGCCAACATGATGAAACCCTGTCTCTACTAAAAATACAAAAATTAGCTGGGCGTGGTGGTGCATGCCTGTAGTCCCAGCAACTCGGGAGGATGAGGCAGGAGAATCGCTTGAACCCGGGAGGTGGAGGTTGCAGTGGGCTGAGATCGTGCCACTGCACTCCAGCCTGGGCCGCAAGAGCGAAACTCTGTCTCAAAAATATACATATATATTTCATTGTGGTAATATATGCATAACATAAAATGTACCATTTTTAAGTGTATAGTTCAGTGGCGTTAAGTACATTCACATTGTTGTGCAACCAGCACCGCTATCCATCTCCAGAACTTTTGCATCTTGCAAAACTGAAGCTCTGTCCCCAGGAAACTCTCACTCCCTCCTCCCCCTTCCCCCCTCCCTGACTCCCCACTCCCCCCTCCCCACTCCCCTCTCCCCACTCCCCCAGCCCCTGGCACCCGCCATTCTACTTTCTGTCTCTGTGAATGTGGCTACTTTGGGCCTCCCCTGTGAGTAGAATCATACAGTATTTGTCTTTTTGTGACTGGTTTGTTTCGTGGAGCATAATGTCCTCCAGTCTCATCCATGTTGTAGCATGAGTCAGAATTTCCTTCTTTTCCAGGCCGAATCGTATTCCATTGTGTGGATGGACCACACTTTGCTTATCCGTTCATCCAGACGGGCACTTGGCTTCCACCTTTTGGCTATTGTAAATAATGCTGCTGTAAATCTGTGTGTACAAATAGCTGAGTCCCTGCTTTCAATTCTTTTGGATATAGACCCAGAAGTGGAATTTTTTTAAAATCAAGATTTGACCCACTGGGGCCCTTAGAGGTCTCCTTGGCTCTGAAGCTTTTTTTTGTTTTGGACACTTTGAAACTAAAAATAGGAGTGAGGGGCACAGTGAGGGGGGCACACATCTCTCGTGTCAGCGTTTTTAAAAAACGCCCCGGGAGGAAGATGTGTGAAATCCCTCCCTTCCCCCCTCTCCCACCCCCTCCAGGATCTCAAAATACCCCTTGTTTTAGGAAGCGGCTGTGACATCAGGCAGGCAGCGTGTGGCATCTGAGACACAATATCGCAAGTGGCTGGGAGCCCAGAGAAACCAGGACAGGCGTGCTGGGGATGTGGACTAGAGATGGAGCTAATTTTAGTGGCTGAAGAGGCTGCAAGAAGAGAAAGAGGGGTGTGTGTGTGTGTGTGTACGCACAGTGATAGAGGCTGGAGGGGGAGAAATGACAGATAAATCAGCTTGGGCAAAGGAAAGCTAATGGGCAGAGGAGTGAGACCCAGCTCAGAAGGTGGTCAGCAAATCTAAAGATGTGTGCCCGAGGGTCAAGGTGGTGGGGGGATTCGTAGGCAAGTGGTAGAGAGGCTATTCCATTTGCAGAGGCTCCCTCTATTTGAGACATGATTCACCTGTGCCGTCCTCAAGGCCATTCTGAGAACACCACTGTTGTTGTCCTCCTTTTATGAGTAGGGAAACTGAGGCACTGAACTGCATCCATTCTTCAGTAAGAAGCAGGGAGAACATACTGTAGAAGCAAAGAAATACAAACATGAAGGCTCTCAGGGTCTACGTGATTGGCTGTGACATCCATGAGAGCAGATCGCAGGTTGAAGGAAAGACTGGTGGCAGAAAGTAGCTGAACATTTGGATTTGGGAATCCCGGTGGATGTGGCGAAAATTCTGGCTTTTCTCGTCACAGGCTGCGGGGCCACTCTGACCTGCGGTTTCCTTATCTGTGAAATGGAACGATACCACCTGTCTCAGCGTTAAAGGATGCGAGGCGATGACCTGTGTAATATGCCCACTAGGGGGCCTGCTCCAGGGTAGATTCTCAGCAAATGATAGTTGTGGTTTTTGTTACATTTGGGGATATTGGCAGGTAAAAAGGAAATACTTCATTCATTCCAAAATTGCTCACTGAGTTTCTGCTATGTGCTAGGCCCTGATGACATAGTGGTCAACAAGACAGGCCTGCTTTCTGCCCTTTTAAAACTTCAGTTCAACTGCATTGCACTCCTCAGCCTAATAATCCAGGTAAATTGTGATGAGAATAACAACTAGCATTTACTATGAGCCCTTTACAAATATTAATCCATTTAATCTTCTAATGAGCCTATAAGATAAGAGCTCTTGCCGGGCACAGTGGCTCATGCCTGTAATCCCAGCACTTCGCGAGGCCAAGGCAGGTGGATCACCTGAGGTCAGGAGTTCAAGAACAGCCTGACCAACAGGGTGAAACCCTGTCTCTGCTAAAAATACAAAAATTAGCCAGGCGTGGTGGCAGGTGCCTGTAATCCCAGCTACTTGGCTGAGGCAGGAGAATCGCTTGAACCCAGGAGGCGGAGGTTGCCAGAAAGTTCAGTAACTGTCCAGAGGTCACCCACCTGGATGGTAGAGTGGATTCAACCAAGATGTGGTCCCAGAGTGTGTGTGTGTGTGTGTGTGTGTGTGTTTTAACCACTGCGCTTTCCTGCCTCTCCAATAGAAGTAATCACCAGTCACACTGAGCAGTTGTTATGTGCCATGCCCTTAACACACATCTCCTTGGATCTTTGGAAAGAACCCTAAAAAGGTTGTTGTTCATGATCCACATTTTATGGAGAGAGAGAGCAAAGCATAGAGAAAGGAAGTAACTTGCCCAAGATCCTGCAGCTGAAGACTTTGGGGTTGCAAATTTGGGACGGCCCTGGACCCTGCATTCCAGCTTCTAGCAGCTCATAGGGGGAATGCTTTATTTTTATTTATTTATTTATTTATTTTTTATTTATTTTATTTTATTTTTTTTAATTATACTTTAGGTTTTAGGGTACATGTGCACAATGTGCAGGTTTGTTACATATGTATCCATGTGCCATGTTGATTTCCTGCACCCATTAGCTCGTCATTTAGCATTAGGTATATCTCCTAATGCTGTCCCCGCCCCCCCCCACCCCCCACCCCACAACAGTACCCGGAATGTGATGTTCCCCTTCCTGTGTCCATGAGTTCTCATTGTTCAATTCCCACCTATGAGTGAGAACATGCGGTGTTTGGTTTTTTGTCCTTGCGATAGTTTACTGAGAATGATGTTTTCCAGTTTCATCCATGTCCCTACAAAGGACACGAACTCATAATTTTTTATGGCTGCATAGTATTCCATGGGGTATATGTGCCACGAGTTTCACTCTTCTTGCCCAAGCTGGAGTGCAATGGCACGATCTTGGCTCACTGCAACCTCTGCCTCCTGGGTTCAAGCGATTCTCCTGCCTCAGCCTCCTGAGTAGCTGAGATTACAGGCATGCACCACCACGCCTGGCTAATTTTATATTTTTTAGTAGAGACGGGGTTTCTCCATGTTGGTCAGGCTGGTCTCAAACTCCGGACCTCAGGTGATCCTCCCATCTCGGCCTCCCAAAGTGCTGGGAATACAGGCGTGAGCCACTGCGCGTGGCCTGGGGGGACCACTTTTATCGGTGCATTTCTTCCATTTTCCCTGTGTCTGTGTAAAGATAAACATCCCCAAGCCCCTTGGCTATGAACTGTGGGCCATAATTAGTTAATGGAAGGTAAATGTTTTAGAGATGGAAATTGCTGTGCTTTTTTTTTCCCCCTAGGCATTGTTGCCTGCATGCTAATGCAACACCATGTGCCTTTCTTCTGTCAGGCATTTTTAGGCAAATTCTATTTTCCCTAAAATATTTTGCCAAAGAAAATAGCAAGAGGGAAAGACATTCAGAGACTCAGACAGAGAGAGGAAACCATTCTCTTGGGTTTAAACAGAATGGCAGAGTGGTTAACGGCACAGATCTTGAGTTAGGTGGATGCCAATTTGTGATTTATTACCCAGCAAGCAAGATGCTGGCTCTCTGTGTGCCTCAGTTTACTTATTTGTCAAATGAGGAGAATAATGGTACCTGTCTCTCACCAGCTTACCAGTTGCCTCTCTAGCTATGTGTAATCTGCTATTAACCACGCCCACTATGTTGTTAATTCCAAGTATTAGAATTGTTTTCTTCCTACAAGCTGTCTGATCTTTTTTAATCCTGCTTCATCTTTTGTAGTATTGTTTCCCTACAGCAGGATTTCTCAACCTTGGCACAGTTGACATTTTGGGCTAGATAATTCTTTGTCGTGAGCTACCACCCTGTGCACTCTAAGATACTTAGAGCATCCCTGGCCTCTCACCCCACTAAATGCCAGTAGCAGCCTCTCCCCAGTTGTGACAGCCAAAAATGGCTCAGACATTGCCAAATGAAATGTCCCATGGAGGGTAGAAACGCCCCCACCTGAGAATTGTTCTATAGGTATTTTAGAGCATGTCTTACATTTCCTTAAGTATAATATGCAAAAGAAAAGGCGGAATCTAAAAAAAGCCCATAATATGCAAATAATTTTTATAATCAGTGTCCAATAACTTAAGTATCTAAAATTGTTATGGTTTTTTTTCTGCTGTCTCTTGTTTCCCGTGATTCCTCATTCCGGTGCCTTGTTTTCCTGACTGTCTTGTTATCTTTGGTTGTGTGAAGCTCATTTTCCATGGGACACATTTTTGTTTTGTTTTGTTTTGTTTCGTTTTGAAACAGAGTCTCGCTTGGTCGCCCAGGCTGGAGTGCCGTGATGCGATATCAGTTCATTACAACCTCAGCCCCCCAGGCCCAAATAATTCTCCTGCCTCAGCTTCCTGAGTAGCTGGGATTACAGGCGTGTGCCACCACACCCAGCTAATTTTTTTGTATTTTTAGTAGAGATAGGGTTTCACCACGTTGACCAGGCTGGTTTTGAACTCCTGACCTCAAGTGATCAACCCGCCTTGGCCTCCCAAAGTGCTGGGATTACAGGTGTGAGCCACCGTGCCCGGCTTCCATGGGACACTGTTGAAGGGAGTTCATTGAGGCCTACAATGAAGGTGTACCCTCCATGGACAATTTGCATTTACTTTTTCCAGGTGTCTGGGAAACTCCCAGTCTAGAACCATCTTAGACTTTTAGACCAACAATGTGTTGAGAATTTAGGTCACCAGTGTCTGCAAAAGCCAGCTTGTGGTTATAATTTCTCAAAGACTTTTGTTTTTCTCCTTTTCTGCAAAGTGCCAGAGTAACTTCCTCAAAAATCTCTGGGAATGGAAAGACGGGAGTAAATTAACTTCAGGTTTCTTACCTGAAAGTGATAGCATATTGGGGCCCCATCCTACTTGGGGAGTGGTGTGTCTCCTTTGAGACCTTCTAACACATGTGTACCCTGGACTTTGCCCCACCCCTGCTCCCCAGGAAGCCATAAAACTTGAAGCAGCAGTTCTGTGGGTTAGACAGATGCCCTTGGGGCAAAAGTGGTTTTAATGCCCTGGGAGAGGCTCAGGTTACCTCTGGGAAATTCTTGACTTCGCTTATTTATTTGGGGCTGATAACTACTAATTGTCAGGCCTTTCTTGTTTCAACAACATGGCCTTCAGATTTTATGCAGGATTTGTCATTGTTTTCAGCAAGAGAGTCAGTCTTATTACCCAGCTTACTGCATTAGAAATAGATGTCTGGGCCAGGTGCAGTGGCTCACACCTGTAATCCCAGCTGTTGGGGAGGCTAAGGTGGGTGGATCATGAGATCAGGAGTTCGAGACCAGCCTGGTCAACATGGTGAAACCCCATCTATACTAAAGATAGAAAAAATTAGCTGGGTGTGGTGGTGCGTGCCTGTAATCTCAGCTACTTGGGAGGCTGAGGCAGGAGAATTGCTTGGACCCAGGAGGCGGAGGTTGCAGTGAGCCAAGATCGGGCCACTGCACTCCAGCCTGGGTGACAGGACGAGACTGTGTCTCAAAAAAAGAAATAGATGTCTGTTGTGTGGATTATTATTTTTTTTTTTTTTTGAGACGGAGTCTCGCTCTGTCACCCAGGCTGGAGTGCAGTGGCGCAATCTTGGCTCACTGCAAGCTCTGCCTCCCGGGTTCACGCCATTCTCCCGCCTCAGCCTCTCCGAGCAGCTGGGACTACAGGCGCCCGCCACCACGTGTGTGGATTATTTAAAAGAGCAGATGGCCAAGAACTATGACTTATGCCTGTCATCTCAGCACTTTGAGAGGCTAAGGTGGAGGGATCACTTGAGGCCACGAGTTAGAGACCAGCCTGGGAAACATAGCAAGACCCCCATCTCTGCAAAACTAAAATAAAATAAGTTAGTGTGGCATGATGGTGCAGGCATGCCTCTAGTCCTAGCTACTCAGGAGGCTGAGGCAGGAGGATCACTTGAGCCTAGGAGTTTGAGGCTACAGTGATCTATGATCATGCCACTGCACTCCAGCCTGGGTGACAGATCAAGACCCTGCCTCTAAAACATAAAAATAAATACAAATTAAGTTAAAAAATAAAATAAGTAATAGAACATCGAGCACAGTTTTTGGCATGCATTGACTGTTGTTTGTTTGTTTGTCTGTGATGGAGTCTCGCTCTTGTTGCCCAGGCTGGAGTGCAATGGCATGATCTTGGCTCACCGTAACTTCCACCTCCCGGGTTTAGGTGATTCTCCTACTTCAGCCTCCCGAGTAGCTGGGATTACAGGCATGCGCCACCACTCCCAGATGTTTTTTTTTTTTTCTTGTATTTTTAGTAGAGATGGGGTTTCTCCAAGTTGGTCAGGCTGGTCTCGAACTCCTGACCTCAGGTGATCTGCCAGCCTCGGCCTCCCAAAGTGCTGGGATTACAGGTGTAAGCCACCACGCCCGGCCAGCTGTTTTGATTGTTAAATGAAGATGGTATGAAAGGGAAGGAAGAACAGTGACATTTGCAAGGGACACTCCCTGGAGGGCAGGGCAAGGGGGCTGTGGAGGGGAGAAGTCAGAGAGTATGATACAGGTTGCCTTGGGTGATGTTTTAGATTTTAGCCAACATTGGCAAAGAGCCTCATTTATCTCTCAGAGTAGCTCTGGCTACTAGAAATGCTGCACAACTTCAGGCGGACTTTCTAGAAGAAAACTCTTGGCCAGGTGCGGTGACTCACAACTCACACCTGTAATCCCAACACTTTGGGAGGCTGAGGCAGGTGGATCACTTGAGCTCAAGAGTTTGAGACCAGACTGGGCAACGTGGCAAAATCTCATCTCTACAAAAAAAATATACAAAAATAAGACGAGTGTGGTGGTGCGTGCCTATATCCCAGCTACTCGGGAGGCTGAGGTGGGAGGATTGCTTGAGCCTGGGGAGGTGGAGGTGGTAGTGAGCCAAGATTGTGCCACTGCACTCCCATTTGAGTGACAGAGCAAGACTTTATCTCAAACAAAAAGAAAAGAAAAGAAAAGAAAATTCTCTCTGGGATTCAACCCTGGCCCACACAGCATTGGCTTCACTTCACCTCCTTCTCCCCTGAGATACACAGCACCATTCCCCCAAGCGTCATCAACTTAATCTCTGATCTGGGTGCTGTGACTTGTCCCCATTCCTGGCTAGAATTTAAGGTAGGGATGAACCCACTAGCTCTCCATCACGCACTCTGCCATAAAAGCACACCACGTGCTGATTGCTGTCTTTGATCTCCTTTCTGCCTTGCCCTCTAGACTCTGAACTGCTTGGAGACAGAGACCAGTTTTGTCCATCTCCAAATCCCCTAAAGTCCTGTGGCCAGCAAGCAGGTAGGACATCTGAAAGTTCGTCAGAGAGGGAATTGCTTTTCTCTTGAGATGCAACTAGAACAAGAATCTTATTGACCTGGAGTAGCTTCAAGGTTGGAAGAGTATGTGTGAGGGTTCTCCAAGACCACTCTCAGGTTTGAAGGTTTGCTAAAAGGGCTCACGGGACCCAGAAAAGCTGTGAAATTCAGTTGTGGTTTATTACAGCGGAAGAATACAGATAATACAGATTAAAATCTGCAAAGCAAAAGATGCACAAGGCAATGTCCAGGGGAGATCAGGCATGAGCTTCCAGCTGTCCACTCCCAGTGGAGTTATGCAAACTGTGCTCAATTCTCCCAGCAATGGTGTGTGACAATGCACAGTGTACCACCAACCAGAGAAGCTCACCTGAGCCTTGGTGTCCAAGGTTTTTATTGGGGCTCAGTTACATTGACATGGAGCACCCATGTGACTGATTTTAACTGCTGGGTCTCCAGCACACTCCAAGATCAAACTGATATAGTGTGTCCCAGGGCCCCAGCTGAACACAAACAGGCAGTCACCATAGATCCTATTGTGAGCATAAACTACCAGGCATGGCCCAAAGCCCTAGATATACAGATATTCCTTCCAGGAGCCAGCCAAGGGCCAGTCCTTCCTTTGGAATATGCAGAGTTTGAGCTCCCCAACCCCAAGGAGTTAACTCTTTACTACACAGAATATAAATCTCACCAAGTCTTTCTTCTTGTCAAGTCCTCTCAAGGTGACCCATTGCTTAACAGTGTCTTTGAGACCCTGAATCATCTGGCCTTGACCCATACCCCCTGTGTTATCTCTCCACTCTAGCTACATTGAACTTTTCTTTTTTGAGATGTGGTCTCACTCCGTCACCCAGGCTGAAGTGCAGTGGTACAGTCACAGCTCGCTGCAGCCTCAAACTCCTGGGCTCAAGTGATCCTCCCACCTCAGCCTCCTGAGTAGCTGAGACCACAGGTGCATGCCATTACACCCAGCTAATATTTTTATTTTTAGTAAAGATGGGGTCTCACTATGTTTCCCAGGTTGGTCTCAAACTCCTGGGCTCAAGCAGTCCTCCCATCTTGGCCTCAAAAAGTATTGGCATTACGGGGTGAGCCACCACATCCAGCCCATTGAACTTTTTAAGGATCTCCTAGCTTCCTATACTTTCTGTCACTGGATAGCTTTGGAATTATTTTTCCTTCTTTTTGAAATACTCTTATTTTTCCTCCCTTTGCTGTCAAGTCTCAGAATAGGCATTATTTCCTCCAAAAACCCTCTCCTGACCCTCCAAGTCTGGATGACCTTGGATCAGAGGTCATCTGATCCAAGCACTTCCTTTGCCCAGAGAGTGCCTGTTTTAATCCTCTCAGGTGGCTATAATAAAATACCTTAAACTGGGTGGTGTATACACCTCAGAAATTTATTTTCCACAGTTCTGGAGGCTGGGAAGGTCAAGGAACTGACAGATTTGGTGTCTGATGAGGGGCCATTTCTTGTTTCATAGAAGGTGTCTTCCTACTGCATCCTTACTTGGTGAAAAGAGTTGAGGCAGCTCTCTGAAACCTCTTTCATGAGAGCATGAATCCCTCTGTCTTCATGATCTAATCACCTCCCAAAGGCCCCACTTCCTGATATCTTCACATTGGTGACTAGGTTTCAACATATGAATTTGAGAAAGACACAGACATTCAGACCATGGCAGTGCTCTTCCACCAGGTTTTTTATCCCACGGTATTATAATTGAGGTTTAAATTTTCTGCTTTCCTTCCCTTAGATTGTAAGCTCCATGAGAGCAGGGCCCTACCCATCCAGTCATTGTCCTATCCCCCATGACTACAACTTCCTGGGTACATAATTAATATTTATTATATTATGTAGCAAAGGTATACTGCCGTACTAAGAGACCCAAAAGGCCACGGGATTAAAACCTTAAAGAAAAAAAATAATTTCTCTCCTATAATAGCTGCAAGGTTAGCCATGCAGGTTGGCAGGGAAGCTCACTTCCACAAAGTCACTCAGGGATTCAGGCTCCTGTTGCCCTCTCCTTTCTCTACCACCAAATGATCTTCAGCATCATTTGCACAATCAAAATTTAACTGGTCTTGAATAGGCAGAAGAGGGGGGTCTCCCCCAATTTCTTAAGTCTCAGACCCAAAAGTGGCAGCTGTCACTTCCACTGACATATCATTGATGGAAACTTAATCATGTGATCATACCAAACTGCTAGGGATGCTGGGAAATGTAGTTTTGTTGGGAAGTCCATGACTTGGCTAAAATTCCATTACTGTAGAAGATGGTGGGGGATGGGGGAGTGGTGGACATCCAGTGGTTGCTACCATATTTATTGAATCAAATTGTCAAACAGGACCTATCTGATAAGGGGTTCTTTTCCAGAATTAATTGAATGATTAAATTAGGGGCAAAGGCATGTCACCTTATCTTTCTCTGCTTATATTGGCTTTCTAGGGCTGCTATAACAAAGTAGCATGAACTTGGTGGCTTAAAACAACAGAAATTTATTTTCTCACAGTTCTGGAGGCTAGAAGCCTAAAATCAAGGTGTCAGCAGAGCCACCTTGACAACTGCTCTAGGGAAGAATTCTTCCTTGCCTCTTCTGGTGGCTCCTGGCAACCCTTGGTATTCTTTGTCTGGCATCCACTTCAATCTCTGCCTCCATCTTCATTTGCCTTTTTTCTCTGTGTGTCTATGTCCTTTGCTTAGAAGGATACCAGTCATTGAATTTAGGGCTTACTCTAAATCCAGGATGATCTCACCTCAAGATCCTTAATTAATTACATCTGCAAAGAGCTTATTTCAAAACAAGATTGCATTCTGAGGTTTTGGTAAACACGAATTTGGGGGAGATAGTATTCAACTCAATTCACTGCTTTACTTATGAAAAGAGACTATGAAGTGAGCCTCCTTCTGCTTGAGAGAGAGAGAGAGCCTTTCTGTGCAATAAGTCAATGAATGGATATGGCTGAATTCCACATAACTTTATAAAAATAGATGGCCAGCCCATGGGGTTTGCTGACCCTTGCCCAAAAATTCCAAAGTCAACAGCAGTCTTTTTTTTTATTTTATCTTTTTTCTATTTTTTAATTTATTTTTATTTTTATGTTGAGACAATCCCGCTCTGTCGCCCAGGCTGGAGTGTAGTGGTCTCGGCTCGCTGCAACCTCTACCTTCCAGATACAAGTGATTCTCCTGCCTCAGCCTCCTGAGTGGCTAGGACTACAGGTGTGCGCCACCATACCCAGCTAATTTTTGTATTTTTAATAGAAACACGGTTTCACCATGTTGGCCAGGCTGGTCTCGAACTCCTGACCTCAAGTGGTCCACCTGCCTTGGCCTCCCAAAGTGCTGGGATTACAGGCATGAGCCACCATGCCTGGCCAGGATTTTCTTCATTTTAACAGCATTCTTACCTGTCCCACATCCATTCCATCCTGGGTCTAGTTAGATAATAAAATCTACAGGTCTTGTTTAACTGACATTGTCCTAGGGGATACTTTTTATCTTTTGAGACAAGGTCTCACTCTGTTACCCAGACTGGAGTGCAGTGGCCTGTTAACAGCTCACTGCAGCCTCGACCTCCTGGGTTCAAGCGATCCTCCCACCTCAGCCTCCAGAGTAGCTGGGACCACAGATGCATGCCACCACACCCGGCTAATTTTTAAATTTCTTGTAGAGATGGGGTCTCCCTATCTTACTAAAGGCTGATCTCAAACTCCTGGGCTCAAAAGAGCCTCCCACCTTGACCTCCCAAAGTGCTGGGATTACAGATAGGAGCCACTGTTTCCAGCCTTGGGAATATAGTCTAAGAACTGAGTCAATAGGCAATTTTATCATTGTGTGGACATCATGTAGAGAACTTAACACAAACCTAGATGGTATAAACTACTGCACACCTCAGTTATAGGGTATACCCTGTTGCACCTAGGCTGCAAACCTGCAAAGCAGGTTACTGTCCTGAATACTGTAGGCAGTTGTAACACAATGGTATTTGTGTATCTAAACATATCTAGGCCGGGCACAGTGGCTCACGCCTGTAATTCCAGATCACCTGAGGTCAGGAGTTTGAGCCTAGCCTGGCCAACATGGCGAAACTCCTTCTTTACTGAAAAATACAAAAATTAGCCACGTGTGGTGGCAGGCACCTGTAATCCCAGCTATTCGGGAGGCTGAGGCAGGAGAATCGCTTGAACCTGGGAGGTGGAGGTTGCAGTGAGCTGAGATCATGCCACTGTACTCCAGCCTGGGTGACAGAGCAAGACTCCATCTCAAAAAAAAGTAAAAATAAAAAACATATCTAAACAGAAAAGGTACAGTAAAAATACAGTTATAACTGTATGGGACCACCATTGTATAGGCAGTCCGCTGTTGATCAAAACATCGTTATGTAGTACATGACTGTACCATAAACTGCACGGCTTCAAACAAGGGAAATGTATTCTCTCACTGTTTTGGAGGCCATAGGTCTGAATCGAGGTGTCACCAGGGTCCCTCCAAAGGATCCAGGGGAGGATCCTTCCATTGGATTTGGAGTTGCTTCACTCCAGTCTCTGCCTCTGTGGTCACAGGGCCTTCTCCTCTTCCCTCTCAAAGTTCACCCTTCCCCTCTGTCATAAGGATACATATGACTGCATTTAGGCCCCACTCAGAAAATCCGGGAATAAACTCTTGCCCTCATATTCTTAACTAAATCATATCTGCAGATCATACCTGCATACCTTATTTTTTCTAAATAAGGTTGCATTCTAGGGATTAGGACATCAACATAACTTCCGGAGAGTTCACTGTTCAACCCACTACAGCCAGAATGGGCTTTGAATTCAGGTTCTGACATCCGGGACTGCCTCCCACATACACACACCACTACCTTGTACTGAATGCCTGAAGGGTTCTGCCCCCACCTCCACTCTCCCAAATATTTGCCGTGGACCTGAGAAAGCTGACTTCATGGAAGCTTCATTCCATTGTTCTAAGGACTTTTCATACATTAACAAATATCTTCTCTCTACGGGGAAAACCACAGAGAAATCAAGACAGAGTGGGATTAAGTAACTCACCTGAGGAGGAACAGTAAGTGGCAGAGCCAGGATTCAAACCAACGTGGTTTTGCACGGTTTGACATCATTTGCAACACAAATATTGTCACAGATACCTTTTTGAGCATCTACTGTGCTAACCGCCAGGAAAGAAAAGGACATGGGGCCAGGAGAGCTCATGACAGGGGACAGGGCTGGCCACGGGGATCTGCGCCTTGGTGGAAGATGCTATGGTTCTCTTTTTTTTTTTTTTTGAGACGAAGCCTCGCTCTGTCACCCAGGCTGCAGTGCAGTAGCGCGATCTCGGCTCACAGCAACCTCCCCCTCCCAGGTTCAAGCGATTCTCCTGCCTCAGCCTCCCAAGTATCTGGGATTACAGGCACATGCCACCACGCCCAGCTAATTTTTGTATTTTTAGTAGAGATGGGGTTTCACCATGTGGGCCAGGCTGGTCTCAAACTCCTGACCTCATGATCCGTCCGCCTCGGTCTCCCAAAGTGCTGGGATTACAGGCATGAGCCACCGCTCCCGGCAACTATGGTTCTCTTTTAACTCCTCATGCTGGAATTATTGCAGAAGCCCAGGCCAGTTCATCCCCAGAAAGTGAGGCATAAACATGCAGAGCTATACAGGAGCAGAGGATCCACGACTGGTTTGATGGAGGCTGCCTCGCTCCCTACAGAACGGGCTCTGGGTGGATTGTTCTATTTGGGGAGCCAGCCCACCCACCAGTCTCAGCCCTTGGCGACTCTTTCCTGCTGTCACAGCAGCTGGACATTCAGAAACCGAAACATGACAGCCTTCCCTCCCTGTTCCTGCCCAGCGGAGTGGAAACCCCTCGGGACCCGCATACCGAGCGTGCACAGCAGCACAGAGCCGCATAGTTAACACAGTGCTTCTTCTCCAGCCCTCCGGATGCGAACTGACAGATTGGCAGCTGGCTGACTTCCAAGGTCCAGTGAGTTCTTGGCAGTTGCTTTCTGACCTAGACAAGTGGCTGCCATCTCCTGGAACATCAGGCTGCCCCCTTGGGGAGAGGGTGATGGTCTCTCTGGAAAGACTGTGAGCTTTGAGGTGGTCATCAAAAGCCATTCTTGGAAACATTCTTTGAGCTGTACCGTGCAATTTGGTCACCATAATATCCGTATGTGGATATTAAATTGGTTTTGGGTTTTGTTTTGTTTTGTTTTGATTGTGGCAAAATATACACAACAATCTTCCTGCCTCAGCCTCCCAAGTAGCTACAAGCATGCACCACCATTCCCGGCTAATTTTTGGATTTTTTAAAATTTGTTTGTTTGTTTTTGTTTTTTGAGATGGAGTGTAGCACTGTTGCCTGGGCTGGAGTGCAGTGGCGCAATCTCAGCTCACTGCAACCTCCGCCTCCCAGATTCAAGCGATTCTCTTGCCTCAGCCTCCTGAGTACCTGGGATTACAGGTGCCTGCCAACATGCCCAGCTAATTTTTTGTATTTTTAGTAGAGACGAGGTTTTACCATGTTGGCCTGGCTTGTCTCGAACTCCTGACCTTGTGATCCACCCACCTCGGCCTCCCAAAGTGCTGGGATTACAGGTGTGAGCCACCACACCCGGCCAATTTTTGTAGTTTTAGTAGAGACAGGGTTTCACCATGTTGCCTAGGCTGGTCCCGACTTCCTGATCTCAGGTGATCCACTGCCTCAGCCTCCCAAAGTGCTAGGATTATAGGCATGAGCCACCGCACACAGCCTAAATGCTGTGGCTCACGCCTGTAATCCCAACACTTCAGTAAGCTGAGGCCAGAGGATTGCTTGAGCCCAGGAGTTTGAGACCAGCCTGGGCAACATAAGGAGACCCCATCTCTATAAAAAATAAAAATAAATTAGCCAGGCGTGGTGGTGCAGGCCTGTGGTCCCAGCTACTCGGGAGGATGAGGCAGGAGGATCGCTTGAGCCCAAGAGCTCAAGGCTGCAGTGAGCTGTGATTGTGTCACTGCACTCCAGCCTGCGTGAAAGAGCAAGACCTTGTCTCAAAAAAAATTAAATAAGCCAAATTTAAAATTCTGTTTCTCATTCACACAGGCTGCACTTCAAGTGCTTAATCATCCCTTGTGGGTGGTGGCTATCATATCGGACAGCACAGATAGAGAATATTTTTATCCGCGTAGGAAGCTTCATCAGAGAGGACCACACAGAGGCCTGTGGGGACCAGCTCAGTGCGATAGAAGACACAGGCCAGCTGGTGAGAGACTGGTCTTCTGATCCCGGATCTGTCCCTCACTTGCTGGGTGACCTTGGACAGCTCCCTCAGTCCCTCTGGAGTTTTCATTGTAAAATCAGGAAATTGGCCTTAATGAATTCTGAGGCCCCATCTACTTTTTTTTTTTTTTTTTTGACAAGAGTCTCACTCTGTTGACCAGGCTGGAGTGCAGTGGCATGATCTTGGCTCACTGTAACCTCTGCCTCCCAGGTTCAAGCAATTCTCCGCCTCAGCCTCCCCAGTAGCTGGGACTACAGGCGTGCACCACCATGCCTGGGTAATTTTTGTGTTGTTAGTAGAGACGGGGTTTTGCCATGTTGGCCAGGCTGGTCTCAAACTCCCAACCTTGAGTGATCCTCCCGCCTCGGCCTCCCAAAGTGCTGGGATTACAGGCATGAGCCACCATGCCTGGCCCCATCTAGTTCTAAATATTATGACCCACTCAGCTCTGAAGACAAGCGAGGAGCACCCTCTCAGTCCAGCTCTGACAAGCAGGAGCCTCTCACCCTATCCCCCAGGTCATAAAGGCAGGCATGTTGTGAAGAGCACAGAATGGGCTGAGAAAAATATGCAGGGATTGCGTCTATCTCCCTTCCTTCCACACGTTTCCTTGTCGGCACCACCTGCCTCTATTCCGCGCCACACACACACCCGCCTTCTCTCTGTCTCGGAGGAAGACAGGATCTTCCATCCCCCAAATCCTGCCCTGATTCCTACTCTGAAGCCTCTGCCCTGACTCCTTTAAGCTCCCTGGGAATGCAGCCCATCTCCTATGCCCTTCTCATCCCAGTAGTTTCCACGTTCCCCAAAATCGCTTTGGGAGTCCCCCAGTGAGTAACCAGCTGCCCTACATGGGCATCTCAGAACTTCTCTTCTGTTGTTGTTGTTTGTTTGTTTTGCTTTTGTTTTGAGACAAGATCTCTCTTTTTCGCCCAGGCTGGAGTGCAGCGGTGTGATCTCAGCTCACTGTAGCCTTGACCTCCCAGGCTCAGGCGATCCTCCCACCTCAGCTTCTGGAGTAGCTGGGACTACAGACACACGCCACCACACCTGGCTAAATTTTTTTAGGACTTTTGGTAGAAATGGAGTTTCGCCGTGTTGCCCAGGCTGGTCTCTAACTCCTGGGCTCAAGCGATCCGCCCACCTTGGTCTCTCAAAGTGCTGGGACTACAGACATGAGCCACCGCACCCGGCAGAGCTTCTATTTCTTGAGTGTGTTCTCAGCCATGCTAAGACATTTTCTCTTCTCAGCCTGATGATGCTTTTGGCTTGTGTTTCTTTGTTTTTAATTACCCCTTCCCAGTCGCTGTCATGGGATCATGAGGTTCTTCTGTCCATCTAGATGATACCTTTCTTGTGCCACATGTCTCCGACATTCCCTGGTTTTTAAACCCTTATTGCTTTCAAGATACTATCCAAACTCCTTAATGTGGCACATTGTCCTTCGCTGCTATCTGCCTGTTTTTTTTGTTGTTGTTTTGTTTTGTTTTGTTTTTGAGACAGAGTCTCGCTCTATTGCCTAGGCTGGAGTGCAGTGGTGCAATCACAGCTTACTGCAGCCTCGACTTCTTGGGCTCAAGCAATCCTCCTGCCTCAGCCTTCTGAGTAGCTGGGACCACAGACATGTACCATCATGCTTGGCTAATTTATTTTTATTTATTTTTATAGAGAAGGAGTCTCCCTATGTTGCCCAGGCTGGTCTCAAACTCCCGGACTCAAAGTTCATTGCAGTTTCAACTATTTCACTGGCTCAAGGATCCTCCCACCTCAGCCTCCCGAGTAGCTGGGACTGCAGACGTGCACCACCACACCTAGCTAATTTTTTTTTTTTTTTTTTTTTTTTTTTTGAGACGGAGTCTCGCTCTGTCGCCCAGGCTGGAGTGCAGTGGCGCAATCTCGGCTCACTGCAAGCTCCGCCTCTCGGGTTCACGCCATTCTCCTGCCTCAGCCTCTCCGAGTAGCTGGGACTACAGGCGCCCGCCACCACGCCCGGCTAATTTTTTTGTATTTTTAGTAGAGACGGGGTTTCACCGTGGTCTCGATCTCCTGACCTCGTGATCCGCCCGCCTCGGCCTCCCAAAGTGCTGGGATTACAAGCGTGAGCCACCGCGCCTGGCCAACACCTAGCTAATTTTTGTATTTTGTGTAGAGATGGGGTCCCACTATGTTGCCCAGGCTTCTATCTGCTTTTATCTCACCTTCCACTCATCCATCCTTCCTTTCCTTTCTTTTGTTTCCTTTCCCTTCCCTTTCCTTCCCTTTCCTTCCCTTCCCTTCCCCTCCCTCCCCCTCTCTCTCTCTCTCTCTCTCTCTCTCTTTCTTTCTTTCTTTCTTTCTCTCAAGATGGAGTCTGGCCCTGTTACCCAGGCTGGAGTGCAATCGCAAGATCTCAGCTCATTGCAACCTCTGCCTCGTGGGTTCAAGCAGTTCTCCTGCCTCAGCCTCCTGAGTAGCTGAGATTACAGGTGCCTACCACCATGCCTGGCTAATTTTTTTTTTTTTTTAGTAGAGACAGGGTTTCACCATGTTGGCCGGACTGGTCTCAAACTCTTGACCTCAGGTGATCCTCCCACCTCGGCCTCCCAAAGTGTTGGGATTACAGGTGTGAGCCACTGTGCCTGGCCTTTTTTTTTTTTTTTTTTTTAAGACAGGACCTTGCTCCATCACTCAGGCCGGAGTGCAGTAGCACCATAATCACTTTCTGCAGCCTTGACCTCCTGGGCTCAGGGGATCCTCTTGCCTTGGCCTCCCTAGTAGCTGGGACTACAAGCATGCGCCACCATACTGGCTAATTTTTAAAACTTTTTGTAGGCCGGGCTTGGTGGCTCACGCCTGTAATCTCAGCACTTTGGGAGGCCGAGGCGGGTGGATCACGAGGTCAGGAGATCGAGATCATCCTGGCTAACACAGTGAAACCCCATCTCTACTAAAAATACAAAAAATAGCTGGGTGTGGTGGCGGACGCCTGTAGTCCCAGCTACTTGGGAGGCTGAGGCAGGAGAATGGTGTGAACCTGGGAGGCGGAGCTTGCAGTGAGCCGAGATTGTGCCACTGCCCTCCAGCCTGGGCAACACAGTGAGACTCCATCTCAAAAAAAAAAAAACAAAAACTTTTTGTAGAGATGGAGTCTTGCTAGGTTGCCCAGGCTAGTCTCAAGCTTCTAGGCTCAAGCAGTCCTCTTGCCTGTGCCTCCCAAAGCCCTGGGATTACAGGCGTGAGCCCCCACACCTGGTCCTAACCCACTTTCTGAACTTCCAACCACACCATTTTCTCCTGACTAATATTTAAGTCACACCATGACATGTCCCACTTCAGAAATGCCTACCAAAGTAGTCTTCAAATCTTTTTAAATCAGTGGACCCTTTCTACCAAACAAATATTATTTTTAAAATATTTATTTTAGAGTAATTTAGACTTTTAGAAAGGTTGTAGCTAGGCACAGTGGCTCACGCCTGTAATCCCAGCACTTTGGGAGGCCAAGGCAGGTGGATCACCTGAGGTCAGGCATTCAAGACCAGCCTGGGCAACATGGCAAAACCCCGTCTCTACTAAAAATACAAAATTAGCCGGGCATGGTGGCATGCGCCTGTAGTCCCAGCTACTCGGGAGGCTGAGGCAGGAGAATTGCTTGAACCCAGCAGGCGGAGGTTGCAGTGAGCTGAGATCGAACCACTGCACTCCATCCTGGGTGACAGAGTGAGACTCCATCTCAAAAAAAAAAAAAAAAAAACAAAGAAAAGAAAAGAAAAAAGAAAGGTTGTAAAGATAGTACAAAGAGTTCCCACATACCCTTCACCCAGTTTCTCCTGTGGTTTGTATCTTATATTATCACCATATACTTGTCAATGCTAAGGAATTGCTGGGTGCAGAGTGGCACATGGCTGCAGTCCCAGCTACTCAGGAGGCCGAGGCAGGAGGATATTGCTTGAGCCCAGGAGTTCAAGTCCAGCCTGGGCAACACAGTGAGACCCCTTTTCTGCAAAAGAAAGAAAACATTTAAAAAAGAATGCACTGGAGGCAGCGTGGAAACAAGGACCTCATCTAGGAGGTGTCTGCAATGTTCTGAGCAAGCAGTGATGGAGGCCTCAAGTCAGGGCTGTGGTCATGGAGGTGGGGAGGGGTGATTGGTTTCACTGTCTGTGTTGACTTAATTTTAGATTTGCAGACTCAACTGAGTATGAACTTACAGAGAAAGAGAGAGGCCAGGCACGGTGGGTCACACCTGTAATCCCAGCACTTTAGGAGGCCAAGGGGGGAAGGCTGCTTGAGCCCAGGAGTTTGACACCAGCCTGGGCAACACAGTGAGACCCCTGTCTCTACAAAAAAAAAATTTTTAATTAGCCAGGCAGGGTGATGTGTGCCTGTAATCCCAGCTACTCAGGACAGTGAAGCAGGAGGATCACTTGAGCCCAGAAAGTTGAGGCTGTAGTGAGCTGTGGTTGTGCCATTGTTCTCCAGCCTGGGAGACAAAGTGAAACCCTGTCTCAAAAAGGATGAGGGGGAGAGAGAGAGAGAGAGAGAGAGAGAGAGGGAGGGAGAGAGAAGAGAAGAGAGAGAAGTCAAGGAGGATCTCACTTTTTTTGACATGGTGTATTAGTCTCTTCTCACACTGCTAATAAAGACGTACCTGAGACTGGGTAATTTATAAAGGAAAGAGGTTTAATGGACTCACAGTTCCACATGGCTGGGGAGGCCTCACAACCAAGGCAGAAGGCAAGAAGGCAAAGGAGAAGCAAAGGCATGTCTTACATGGTGGCAGGCAAGAGAGCTTGTGCCATTTATAAAACCATCAGATCTCATGAGACTTATTCACTACCACAAGAACAGTATGGGGGAAACTGCCCCCATGATTCAGTTATCTCTACCTGGCACTGCCCTTGACACTTGGGGATTATTACAATTCAAGTTGAGATTTGGGTGGGAACACAG
Organism: Hylobates moloch; assembly: GCF_009828535.3. NCBI lineage: Eukaryota > Metazoa > Chordata > Mammalia > Primates > Hylobatidae > Hylobates > Hylobates moloch. Next base: position 46,525,891 of record NW_026652287.1, on the reverse strand, counting down.
CCAAACCCTATCACATGGGCAACTGAAAGGATGGGTTTGCCATCAAATAGAATGGGGAAGGAGACTGACTAGGTGGGCAGATTAGGAACTCAGCTTTCTATGAAGTGCCTACTAATGGATAGAGGTATTGTGCTGGCCATCTATTAGGTTGGTGCAAAAGTAATCGCGGTTTTGCCATTAAAAGTAATGGCAAAGGAAATAACTTTTGCACCAACCTAATAGGAATCGGAATCTAAAATTCAGAAAAGGTAAGTCAGAGCTGGAGATCCGAAGGCAGGAGTCAGCCTCCTGTGGAGGCTATTTAAGGAACTGAATAAAGGTATGGATGCAGAAGAGCACCCAGGACTGAGCTCAGGGCTTACTCTCTATCATTAAAGAGGTTGAGGAAGATGAGGAGGAGCCAGCAGAGAAGACTGGATTGGAGCAAATCAGGAGAATGCGGATGCTGGCTGCCGTGCAAGGAAAGTGCTAAGCCATTTCAAGTATGAGGGAATGATCGATGATGTCCACTGATGCCGATGTGTTGACTCAAATGAAAAATGAGAATCGACCATTGGATGTAGTGGCATGGAGATCTTTCGCGACCCAACCAGAGCTGCTTAGGTGAAGAGGTGAGGACAAGAGGCTACTGGAAGGATTACTACTAGCTCTTTTAAAGAGTTCTGCTGTGAAGGGTAGAGGAAGAGAGATGGGGCATGTGTTAGCTGGTGGGGGAAGTGAATTTCAGAAGTGTGTTTCCCTAAAAAAAAAAAAAAGAATAAAAGAATAAAGAAAAAAAAAAAGGCCAGGCACAATGACTCACACTTGTAATTCCAGCATTTTGGGAGGCTGAGGTCGGGAGTTTGAGACTAGCCTGGACAACATAGTGAGACCCCATCTCTACAAAAAAAAATTTTTTTTTAATTAGCTGGGCATAGTGGTGCGTGCCTGTGGTCCCAGCTACTTGGGAGGCTGAGGTGGGAAGATCTCTTGAGCCTGGGAGGTCGAGGCTACAGCGAGCTATGATCACGCCACTGCACTCCAGCCTGGGCGACAGAGCGAGACTCTGTCTCAAAAAAAAAAAAAAAAAGATAGGGAGCTAACAGCAGATTTTATGCTGATAGGAATAACCTAATAGGGGAGAAAAACATGAGGATGCTGGAGGAAGAAGAGTGTCAGGAGGACATCTCTTGGTGGACGAGAGGGGATGGCATTTGGTGTACAAGTAGAAGGTTTCACTTTAGATGACAGCATACACAGTTGTCTGTGGCAACAGGAGAAAATGCACTATATGGGCATACATGCTGGGAGGCAGAGAGTAAATAATAATGGTGGATGCTTGTGGAAATTCTCTTCTAATGTTTTTATATTTTTATGGTTTATCAAGGACAATTTATATTTGTACAGTTTGCCACAAACAACAGGTTCTAATTTATTCAATAATTATTTGTGGGTGACCCAGGTGCAGTGGCACACGCCTATAATCCTAGCACTTTGGGAAGCCAAGGTGGGAGGATCACTTGAACTCCTGATTCACTTCTGAGCTTGAATCAGGAGTTCGAGATCAGCCTGAGCAACATGGCAAAACACTGTCTCTACACAAAATACAAAAACTAGCCAGGCATAGTGGCATGCATGTAGTCCCAGCTATTCGGGAGGCCAAAATGGGAGGATCATTTGAGCCCCGAAGGTAGAGGTTGCAGTGAGCCAAGATCGAGCCACTGCACTCCAGCCTGGGTGACAGAATGAAACCCTGCCTCAAAAAAAAAAATTATTCTTCTTCTTGTTCTTCTTATTCTTCTTATTCTTATTCTTATTTGAGGAGACATTTACTTTGTACCAGGCACTGTGCTAGATGCTGGAGATACAGACATCAACAATGACAAGGCTAAGTGCCTGGTGTATTTGTACTTTGAGTCTAATAAAAGACATCACACAGGCACACAACACACACACACACTGGATTGTTAAAGGATCAACCATTTCACATGTCAAGATCAGGAATAATATTGGTCTACTGCCTTACCATGTCTCCTACCATGACCTCATCTTCCTCTTGCCAGATTTTAAGTCTTTATACCTCAACTCCCAGAACTCTCTTCGCTTCACACCCTATCACAATGTCATCCCTACCCCACGGCCAATACTCCATCATTTAGGAAAGCAAAGTTCCAAAGAGTCAAGATTGTATCAATGGACCTGTCTCTATGGCAACAGTCATGAATGAGCCAAGCAAGGTAACCCTGGAGATGGCGTGAATGAGAAAGTGGCCTGTTGCCACGGAGATGTGCCGAATGGGAAGGCCCCCACCAGCCGGGCTACGTCAGGAAGCTGAAACAGTCAGCATGAAGTCGGTATGTCTATTTTCAACTCGGAATTACAAAAATACATTTTAATAGAGCTCATGACCCATCTCCTTCCTCGTCCCTGCCTCCCACCCCACTCTTCAGCCTTCATCCTACAACACAATCAAGCCTTACCAGGAATCCTTCAAACCCCTCAAGGACAGCTTGGGGACTGTTCCTTCAGTACACAGTCCCCTTCCTGGGCTGAGGTGGTATTCCTTTGACCAACTACCGTCTCCCCTTTGGGACCAACAGTATTCTCAAAAGCCATGAGCTTATGGGAAGAACATTAACTACATTCTTTGGGGCAAGAACAGTTGCTCACCTGTGGACCAGCTCAGCTTTCACCTGTGAGAATGATCGCAATGGGTAGACCAGTTCTCCATCAAAGAATGGCCATAGCACCCCACACACAGTGGTATAATCTGATCATGCTGGTGTGTTGAACATATAATGTTAGTGCCACATGAAAGGAATTTGTAAAAGGACTTAGTGCCTAGAAATATACCTTTGAAGATCTTGGAATCTCTGAAACTTACCCAGGTTCCTTATACCCTGCTCAAAGTATTCTTCCGTTTATTTCTTCATTCATTAGTTCTTTTGTTTCACCATATATATATTTTTGAAACAGGGTCTCACTCTGTTGCCCAGAGTGCAGTGGTACAACCATGGCTCACTGCAGCCTCAACCTCCCCATCTCAGGTAATCCTCCCACCTCAGCTTCCTGAGTAGCTGGGACCACAGGCGCAAGCCACCACGCCAGGCTAATTCTTGTAATTTTTGTAGAGACAGGGTTTCACCATGTTGCCCAGTGTATTAGTTTGTTCCCACATTGCTATAAAGAACTACCTGAGACTGAATAGTTTATAAAGAAAACAGCTCCACAAGCTGTGTGAAAGGCATGGCTGGGGAGGCCTCAGGAAACTTGCAATCATGGCGGAAAACAAAGGGGAAACAAGCACATCTTCACTTGGTGGCAGGAGACAGAGGGTGAATGGGGAAGTGCTACAAAACCAGGTCTCATGAGAACTCACTGTCATGAGAAAAACAAGGGGGAAATCTGCTCCCAGGATCCAATCACCTCCCAACAGGTCCCTCCCCCAACACTGGGGATTACAATTCAACATGAGATCTGGGTGGGGACACAGAGCCAAACCATATCATCCAGGCTGGTCTCTAATTCCTGAGCTCAAGCAATCTGCCTGCCTTGGCCTCCCAAAGTGCTAGGATTACAGACGTGAACCATATTTATTAAGCATTGTTACAGCAAAGAGAAGCGTTGTTGCAGCATAACAATTGGAAGACTCCATTGATGGAAGTCTCCATCAACAAGAACTGTCAGATAAACTATGGTACACTCATCCCTTGGTGTGTTATGAAGTCATTACAAAAAGAAGAAGCAGATCTCTCAGTGTCAATAAGAGCTAGTACTTATAGGATGTCTACTGTATACAAGTACTGTTAAAAAGTGAGTATTAACTCATTTAATTCTTGTAACAAGCCTGTGAGGTGGATTCTTTCATATCCCCATTTTACAGAAAAGGAAATAGGAATCTCTATATCCAAGATATGTTATCAGGTGACAAAAGCAATTTTTGAATGGTGCCGCCATTTTCTTGTAAGAGCAAATCTGGAAGATTCCATAAGAAATTAATAATTGTGTTTGCCTCTGTAGCGGCACCCTGAAAGATTTGGAGGTAGGTGTGGAAAAGAAACTTACTTTCCTGTGTTTTTCTGAATTTTGTACTGTCTACGCATTTTGTCTTCCACAAAACCAAACAGAAAATGGCCACTTGGTGCATTTTGCGTGCCAGGCATTCTTCTAGCCTAGAGAAGCACAGGAGAGCAAAATATTTTACTGACGAGAAAAATGAGGCATGGAGAAGTTAAGTGACTTGCCCAGGTGACAGAGCTGGGATTCCACATCATAGGATTTATACAGGAAACAGGTAAACAGAGCTGTGCGTGTGCATGGGTATGTGTGTACACATGCTTACATGTGTGCGTGCATGTGTGCATGTGCGTGTGTGTGTGCATGAGTGTGCATGTGTGTGTATGTTTGCATGTGTGTGAATGTGCTTGTGTGTTGAGAGAGGGAAATGGCAAGAGAAAAACCTACAGAAGGTCAGCAGAAACCAACCCATGTTTTGAGGAGTTTGTACTTTATCCTGAAGGCACAAGGGAGCCATGGAAGGATTTAGACAAGAGGTGTTTGTGCTTAGCTTTTTATTTAGAAGGATGACTCTGGCTGAAGAGTGATGGCCCAGAATACAGGTATATGTGAAGGACTCCTCCTGCCCTAGTAGGAGGATGCCCACCCACCCTCTCTGCCCAGCGCAGTATCAAAGGGCAGATTGGGTACAGAGAATTCTCACCAAGCTGGGCAGAATCCACTCTGACGCTGGGGAGTGGACACTGAGTGCACCAGCCTCTCCTACTGCTCAATCCCTGAATTGAAGCTGTTCCACTAATGTTAGGGATCAGATTGCCTTCATATATATATATATATATAATTTTTTTTTTGAGACAGAGTTTCCCTCTGTCACCCAGGCTGAAGCCCATTGTCGCGATCTTGGCTCACTGCAACCTCCACCTCCCAGGTTCAAGCAACTCTTGTTCCTCAGACTCCCAAGTAGCTGGGATTACAGGCACCTGCCACCACACCTGGCTAATTCTGTATTTTTAGTAGAGACAGGGTTTCACCTATGTTGGCCACGCTGGTCTTGAACTCCTGGGCTCAAGTGATCAGTCTGCCTCAGCCTCCCAAAGTGCTAGTATTACAGGCATGAGTCGCCATGCCCGTCCTTTTTATATTACCTTTTTTTATAGACGTGTGGTTTCACTATGTTGCCCAGGCAGGTCTTAAACTCCTGGCCTCAAGCGATCCTCCCTCCTCAGCCTCCCAAAATGCTAGGATTGCAGGCGTGAGCCACTGCGTCTGTCCAGACTCTCTTCTCCATAAAGCTGGCATGTGGAAAGAGGGAAGACCATCCAGGCAATATTGAAGTCCCATTGGTGCTGATGTGGGTGCTGAGACCACATGAATGGATGCATTCTGACTCTGCCACCTCTCAGCTACATGACCCTGGGCCCGTCAGCAAGTCCCTCTATAGCTCAGTTTCCTCATCTGTAAAATGGCGTCAACAGTAGCCAACCACAGCAAATACTGTGAAATATACAGAACATCATTATAATGGTGAGGATGATGAAGATGCTATGTTACCAGAACACCTGGGCTTGAACCAGCTCCCCTTCTTGCAAGCTGTGTGACTTGGGGCTGATGCCCAAACCTCTCTGGGCCTCATTTGTTTCATCTGTTCAATGGGGATAATAACACTCTTACTTCATACAGTTATGGAGGATTTATTGAAATAATTGACATACAGCTCTTAGAACAGTACCTGGCTCCTTGTAAGCGCTCAGAAAATATTAAGAGACTGTTGATAATAACGCAGTACTACTGCCAATAATATGGCCAGGAGCAATGGCTCACACCTGTAATCCCAGCACTTTAGGAGGCAGAGGCAGGCTGATTGCTTGAGCCCAGGAGTTCGAGGCCCGCCTGGGTAACACAGGGAGACTCTGTCTTTACCAAAAAAAAAATAATAATAATACAAATAATTAGCCAGGTATGGTGGTTCACACCTGTAGTTCCAGCTACTTGGGAGGCTAAGGTGGGAGGATTGCTTGAGCCCAGGAAGTCGAGGCCACAGTGAGCTGTGATCACACCACTGCACTCCAGCCAGGGCAACAGAGTGAGACCCTATCTCAAAAATAATAATAATGGCTGGGCGTGGTGGCTCATACCTGTAATCCCAGCACTTTGGGAGGCCAAGGCGGGCAGATCACTTGAGGTCAGGAGTTTGAGACCAGCCTGGCCAACATGGTGAAACCCCATCTACTAAAAACACACAAATTAGCTGGGTGTGGTGGCGGGGTGCCTGTAATCCCAGCTACTCAGGAGGCTGATGCAGGAGAATAGCTTGAACCCCGGGGGCGGAAGCTGCAGTGAGCCAAGATCATACCACTGCACTCCAGCCTGGGCGACAGAGTAACACTCCATCTGAAATAATATTATAATAATAATATCATTTTTATCATCATTCTTACTAACGCCCTCTTACTTCTTGCCCTGCAGTTTTGCCTGTTTTCTTGGAATAACACTCTTCCACACCTTTCCCCTCAGGGATGGTCACGTTTAGCATCATGACCCATCCCTGGGGATTAGTTAGCTCATTTCTGGAAAGCACTTTGGAGCTGTAGGTGCTTTGCAGGCTGGAAACATCACGGGACTTGTACCATATTTAAGCAATGCCAGATTCTTCTGCCTAGCAGGGGGAGGACACAGAGGATACGGCCCTGGTATCTTTTCTCCCTGCCTACCTCAGCTTTGCTCTGAACCATTTTCTGTCCTGTTCAGGGCAGCCTGGGCCACTTGCCACTTCCAGCTTTCTCGGGAGAGGACGTCCTCCTGATGGCACGCCTCTTAACACACACCTGGTGCTGTTATTGAAAAGGCAACAATTGACTACAGCGCCAGCACTGAGAGGCTTGTCCTTAAAATTAGCAGGAGCTGTTGGAAGGTCGCTGTTAGCTCTTTTGACTGGAACACACTGTTCCCCAGGTGGCATGCGGCTGAATACAGTGCAGGGATTGGCTCTGCTCTCAGGTGGCCTGCTCCACGCTCCTGAGCTCCAGGTGGAAGCTGTGATCATTATTTCCTTAACAGACACATATATAGCAGCATTAACTATGAGCGTTATTACTGTGTGTGTGTATATATATGCACATTTGTATGTACATGTATGTGCATACGTGTGCCTATGAACCTGTTCTGAGCACTTTACAAATATCAATGTATTTTATTCTCCCAACAACCCATTTTATAGATAAGACTGAGGCACAGAGAGATTAAGTTACTGCCCCAAGATCACACAGCTGGAGAGTGGTGAGGCCAAGATTTGAACATATGTACCTTTGTACCATATGTGCCAACTTTTTTTTCTTTTCTCCTTTTTTTTTTGAGATGGAGTCTCGCTCTGTCCCCCAGGCTGGTGGGCAGTGGCGCGATCTTGGCTCACTGCAGGCTCTGCCTCCCAGGTTCACGCCATTCTCCTGCCTCAGCCTCCTGAGTAGCTGGGACCACAGGCGCCCACCATCACGCCTGGCTAATTTTTTGTATTCTTTTAGTAGAGACGGGGTTTCACCGTGTTAGCCAGGATGGTCTCGATCTCCTGACCTTGTGATCCTCCCGCTTTGGCCTCCCAAGTGCTGGGATTACAGGCGTGAGCCACCGCGCCCAGCTTGCCAACATTTTTTTTTCTTTTTGGGATACATCCTTGCTCTGTCACCCAGGCTGGAGTGCAGTGGCTTGATCACAGCCCACTACAACCTCAACCTCCAGGTGCCAGCTATCCTCCCACCTCAGCTTCCCAAGTAGCTAGGATCACAGGTGCACACCACCATACCCCACTAATTTTTTTTAATTTTTTTTTTTTTTTTTTTTGCAGAGATGGGGTCTCCTTATGTTACCCAGGCTGGTCTAGAACTCCTAGGTTCAAGCAATCCCCCCACCTCGGCCTTCAAACATGCTGGGATTACAGGCATGAGCCACTGCACCCAGGTCCTCCCTCCTTATAAAGGTCGCCAAGCACAATCTTGTGAGCCTGGCCCTATCCACACCCATATGCAACAAGATGTGTATTTTTCAAACAAAAACTGAACGAACACCTCTGGTTTGGGTTCCCCTCACACTTGTCCCGGGTTTGTTGACTCTATGTTGTGGGCCTAGACAAAGCAACGTCTGGATCTCCTAGACCCAGGGACCAGACAGTCTGTGTTCAAATCCTGGCTCTTCCCCTTCTGCCTGAGTGCTCTCTCTGAACCTGTCTTTCTTTTTTTTGAGATGGGGTATCGCTGTGTCACCCAGGCTGGAGTGCAGTGGCGCAATCTCGGCTCACTGCAAGCTCTGCCTCCCAGGTTCACGCCATTCTCCTGCCTCAGCCTCTCCAAGTAGCTGGGACTACAGGCGCCCACCACTACACTCGGCTAATTTTTTGTATTTTCAGTAGAGACGGGGTTTCACCGTGTTAGCCAGGATGGTCTCCATCTCCTGACCTTGTGATCCGCCCGCCTCGGCTTCCCAAAATGCTGGGATTACAAGCATGAGCCACTGTGCCCGGCCAAACCTGTCTTTCTTTATCTATAAAATGGAGATAATTTTTTTAAACTCATCACTTGGTCAAACTGTTTTGAGCATGCAAATGAGTTCATATATATAAACCTCTTAGAAAGTCCCAGGCAAAGAACAAGCACTTCACTCAGATCAACATTTACTTAGCATCTGTTGTGTACCCATGACTATTCTAGGTGATGAGAAGACCCTCTGGTTCTTATGAGGTAGTGAGGTGGGGGAGGGTGAGAACCCTAAACATTAATGATGGTGTGTTAGCAGGTGAGAAAACCAGTAACGTCAGGTAAAGGGAGTTTGGGAGTGCTGCGCTCAAGTCCTGGCCCTGCCACTTTCTGGGGTGCAAGATACAGCATTGAATAGGGTGGTCAGGCTAGGCCTTATTGGGAAAGTGATATTTGAGCAGACGATCTAGAGGTCAGCACATATTGCTACTGTTTGATGGTACTAATATGAGTTTGAGTTCATTTGCAAGTATATATATATATATATGAAACTTGGTCCATTTATTTATGCTGATAAATTAATTGATGTTGAAATTATAATTGAATGTTTTATTAATAAATGGACACCCACATACTGTTTTTTCCGGAATTGTTAGGTTTTGGGATTTTCTTTAGATTTTGATTATTTTTTTTTGCTTAATTTTCTTTTTTCTTTTTTTAATTTCATTTTTCCATAAGTTATTGGGGTACAGGTGGTATTTGGTTGCATGAGTAAGTTTTTCAGTGAAGATTTGTGAGAACCTGGTGCACCCATCACCCAGGCAGTATACACTGCACCATATTTGTTGTCTGTTATCCAATGCTCACCTCCTACTCTTCCCCCCAAGTCTCTAAAGTCCATTGTACCATTATTTTACTCACCCACATTCTTTGGCCTGAGATGCTGAGTGGTCATGACTCCCAGATCCCTTCTTGTTTCTGTATCAAAGATCTTTACTAAGATCCTGGCCTAGGGAACCCATTCCCTTTCTTTCCCCATCCCCAATGGGAGAAGGGGCTTCCCCCTCAGCTTATTTGCCAACTCATAGGAAAGGTATGAAGGAGAGAATTGTAGTCGTCTTGAAGCTGGTCAGATGTTGAAGAGATGATAATATTTGCTGATCAAGAGAGACAAAGCAATGCTGGAAGAAGAGGCTGTGTTAGTTAACACCAGCTTCAGTAACCAATAAAACCAAAGATCTCTGGCTTAAGAGTATACATGAGTGAGAAATCAACTTCTAAAGTACAACTGGTGGCCGGACATGGTGGCTTATGCCTGTAATTCTAGCACTTTGGGAGGCTGTGGTGGGAGGGTCGCTTAAGCCCAGTAGTTCAACACCAACCTGGGCAACACAGTGAGACACCATCTCTACTAAAAAAATAATAAAGTGAAACTGGTGAGGGGTGCAATGAGATGGAGTGGTGGGTGACTCAAATATGGCTCAACTCCATGCAGTCACTCAGGGATCCAGGCTGTTGGAGGCTCTCCCTGCTTAAACATGTGGCTTCCAAGGTTGTTCTAAGAGCCTACATTGAGACAGCAGTTGGGGGAAAGGGAAAGTGGAGTAGGAGGTACTTATGAGGGTGCCTAGAAGTAGTGGACAGCACTTCTGCCTGCATTCTATTGGGTGGGACTTAGTCATGTGCCCAGGCTAGCTGCACAGGAGGCTGGGAAATGTAGTCTCTGATTAGGCTGCCATTTCCCAGTCCCACTTGTGAATCTTTAGTGGGAAGCTCACCATGTTTGCACCAGGGATTCAGTCTACCTCCCACTCATGCCTCAACTATGTATCAGGCACTGTCGTAAGTACTTTACATATCAGCCTACCTAATGCAAACAACTACTCAGTGGGTGCTTTATTGGTCACATGTATTAGTGAGAAAATGGAAACCCAGAGCCGTTAAATATCTTGCCCAAGGTCACACAGCTAGGAAGTGGCAGAGTTGGAATTTGAATCCAGGAAATCTGGCTGCGGAGTCCCACGCTTAGTATAAATTCATTGTAGTTTAGAAAGAGGCAGAAGGGCCCTAAAAGTTGGCGGAATCCATTTTTTGGTCCCTAAGGAACTGACTAAATTGACTACTTGTAAAAGTGAGTCCTGGACAGGCAACAGTGGCTCCGGTCTGTAATTCCAGGACTTTGGGAGGCTGAGACGGGCAGATCACCTGAGGTCAGGATTTCAAGACCAGCCTGGCCAACATGGCAAAACCCCATCTCTACAAAAATACAAAAATTAGCTGAGTGTGGTGGTGGGCGCCTGTAATTCCAGCTACTCAGGAGGCTGAGGCAGGAGAATCGTTTGAACCTGGGAGGTGGAGGTTGCAGCTTTACTCCAACTTGAATGACACAGCGAGATTCTGCCTCAGGACCACCATGGCCCCCTGGGTTCTAGGTCAGAGTTTCTCCGCCACAGCACTGATGGCTTTGGGGGCTTCATTATTCTCAGCTCCAAAGTGGGAGCTGTCCTGTGCACCGCCTCAACTCACTTGATGCCAGTAGCGCCCGCGCCCCAGTTGTGAGAACCAAATATGTCTCCACACATTGCCAAATGTCCCCTGGGAGGTGAAATCACCCCTGGTTGAGAGTCACTGTTCTAGATTGTTAAATATTATCTTACACTCTAGCACAAGTCCAAGGCAAACTGACTTAGAAATTACCAACCTTGCAAAAAATAGAAGATTTCTTAAAGTCACTGAGCATGATGGTGGCAAGCTGCTGAAATCACACCCCCAGACATTAACAGATGGGATCTGGACAGTATTCATCTAGTTAAAAATTGACAAGGACTGCGACACTGCAAGCTCTTCAAAAGAGAATCATTTGAATAACAAGGGGTCAAGACGGGGGTAAAACTGGTGAAAGCCCCTGCTCATAATTTGAAAATATAAATAGGCATCATGAAAATTCATCTTGGAAAAGTCAAAAGTCAAATGTGCAGTGTTATATGTGATCAGTCAATTTGGGAGGGGAAATTGCATACGCACACATGAGAGCTTGCACACACACACACACACAGACCTGTTCAAGTGTGTGTGCCAGCGCTCAGTGAGGACCATCTCCCCAACCTATCGGATCATCTTTTGGGGTGACCCTATGGGTGAGGCAGAAATTCTTGGATCATACTTTTCTAATGAATATCATAATTGCTAACTTCTGATGGGTGCTGACTTTTTCATCTTTGCAACACTGTGAATAGGTATTTTTACTCTCCCCATTTTACACATGAGAAAACTGAGGCTCAGAAAGATTGATTAGCTCTACTCGAAGCCAGGATTCAGGCTCAGCCTAGCTCCAGGAATCATGTTTTGAGTTACGTAGCTTCCCTGATTCCGAGGGACCCCCCACTTCTGAAATCTTCTACTCTTACTCCCCATGGTCCTTTCCTATTGACCGGAGGCACCTCAGCTCCTCACTCGTCCATTATCTTATGAAACATGACCATGATGTCTGAATTCCAAAGGAGAGCCTGAGCTTTGTGGGGAAAACAAAGCAGAAAAAGAAAGGTGGAGATTGGTGGTTGTTTTTGGCATGGTGAGGAGCCTGTCATTGCTTGAAGAAAGCAAGAAAGGAGATTGCTGGGGCTTGGATCCATCTCTGGGTGCCTGTGGGTCTGTCTGTAAAAATGAGAAATTGTCGTGCTCATTAGAGGATTTGACCGTTAAGCCTTAGGAATAGCAATTTGGGAACTTTTTTCTGCTAAGACAAAGAATAATATGGTTCAGGTTCATTTTGCTCCTGCTTTCCCAAGCCCTACATCTCTTCTGGGCTTTTTTTTTTTTTTTCTCTCCTTCTTCTTCTTCTCATTTTTGGATCTGGACTTCTGCTGACTCATCTCTCTGAGCAAGGAAGGAGGGAGGAAGTCAGAATTGCTCATTGACCGTTTTCTTTCTTTAGTGACTCAGCTGTGATTCACATTTTAATTAATGGAGGAGAAAAACCTGATCAGTCCTAAGGCATCTGCCCAATCACGCATAACTCCAGGCTGGTGATAATAATAATACTTGAAAAAAGTGGGGTGTCCTGAATTAAACTATGGCTCATTCCCCACGTTAGTCTTGAGGACTCCACCAGGCCCTCTAAGTTCCAGGTCTCCAGTGAGGCTCCCTGAACCAGAGCAGCTAGTTCAAGCCCCGAGCAGCATTTCTGCAGAGTTAGTCTGAGGTCAGGACAAGAAACAGAGGCTCAAGTCCTCCTGGGATCGCAGGAGGATCATGGGAATGTAATATCGTTTCCTGAGTTGGTCTTTGGCTATAATCCCAGGCTCAAGACTGGCCTCCCTCCCCTCGGGGCCTGAAATTTGTCAGAGCCGATTGCAGGGGCAGCTTCTGTGCTTTTTGTTTGCTCAGAGAATGAGAAAAGTCCAGATCATCATGACCGCTACTTCCTGAGCACTTACTATGCATCAGGTGGTGTGCTGAGCACTTTTCATGAATGATCACATTGAATCCTCACTCTGTCCACAAAAAGAAAGAGCTTTTATATAATTCATCCTCCCTATGGGGAAACTGAGGCTTGGCAATTGCCCAATGTAGACAATTAGTAAATAATCGGGCAGGATATAAACCCAACCCTTTCCCACCTGGAAGCCAGAGCTTGCATCTACTATACTTCTCTGCTTTCCAATCAGCTGCAAAGAAAAATTAGAAGCTGATAGCTCATTCTACAAACACTTATTGAGCCCTTCCACCTGCTCAGCCCTGTTCTAGGCACCAGAGATCCATCAGTGAACCAAAGAGACAAATCCATGGTCTCATGAAACTGACATTTTAGCTGCCCAAGTGTATTAGTTACTGTTTATAAGTTCCTATTAAGTGTATTAGATATGCTTGCAGCTGTAACAAAGAATCCCAACATGCATAAGGGCTCAAAACAATAAAAATTTAGTTCTTGCACAGATAAAGTTCAAAAGGTGCATTCTTTTTTTTTTTTTTCTTTTGCGATGGAGTTTTGCTCTTGTCCTCCAGGCTGGAGTGCAGTGGTGCAATCTCGGCTCACTGCAACCTCCACCATCTGGGTTCAAGCAATTCTTCTGCCTCAGCCTCCCCAGTAGCTGGAATTACAGGCGCCCGCCACCACACCTGGCTAATTTTTTGTATTTTTAGTAGAGATGGGGTTTCACCATGTTGGTCAGGCTGGTCTTAAACTCCTGACTTCAGGTGACCCACCTGCCTCGGCCTCCCAAAGTGCTGGGATTACAGGTGTGAGCCACCGTGCCTGACCAAACAAAAAATGTATTCTTAAACAGCAGGCACCTCTCCTCTAAGCATTAAGTCAGGAGCCCGGGCTTGTTCCATATTGTAGCTCCTCATCTTCAACCCATGGCTTCCAAAGTCTCCATGTTTCTTGATATCAAGCCACAGAAGGGAAAAGAGCATGAGAAGGGCACAGGAGAAATATTTCTGGGACAGACCCAGAAGTAGTCCATATGACTTCCATCTACCTCCCACTGGCTAGAGCTTACATGGCGGCACCCACTTGCAGAGCTGGGAAATGGAGTCTAACTGAGCATCCAGGAAGGAGAGACAGACATCAGTCTCTGCGTGGGTCCTCACTGAGAATCAAGCTCCACATTTTGATCGATGTCACCAGAGCTTACATGGCGGCGCCCACTTGCAGAGCTGGGAAACGGAGTCTAACTGAGCATCCAGGAAGGAGAGACAGACATCAGTCTCTGCGTGGGTCCTCACTGAGAATCAAGCTTCACATTTTGATCTATGTCACCTCCTTGCAAGCCCTACCTTAGGACAATTTTAAGGGACATTCCTATCTTCTTCCAGCCTTAGGACAGTTTTAAGGGACACTCCTGAGTTCTTCCACCCACCTCCTCTGTTTCTTGGGCTTCCAGCTCTCAGGATTTGCCTTTGCCTTACAATGGGGTGAAGCAAGAATCTGGAAGAATGTCTCTCCCCACAATTTGAAGTCTTATTTGAAAAAAAGCAGTAGAGCATCCCTGCCTCTTGAGGTGGGGAAACCTAGAATCAAATCCTACTTCTCCAGACTTTGACCTCAGAAACTGGGGGGACTTCAAGGTCTTCAGGTGGGCAGCTTTCATGGACCATTCATTCCTCCCACCTGGTACCAATCAGGGTCCTAACAGGAAAAAGAATTAACTTCTAGATGGTTCAAAAGAAGACCATGCCAGGAAGAGACTCCTTAAAGAGAAGGGAGCAGGTGAGAGAAGTAGATAACGGCTGTTTGAGGTCCTCAGAGAGAAGCCATCGCGAGCCCTACATTTCCTGGAACCCAGTGGAGGCAGAGCTGTGCAGAAGGGACTACTGTCAGAACCAGGCAGGGAGCAGGGAAGCAATATTCCAATCTCTTTCCCTCCCCTCATCTTCTGCCAGCGCTTCCCCTCAGGCAAACCAAACCGGAAACGGAGCAAAGTATTCTGGGAGTTGTAGTCTTCAAGGGTCCGCCTCGGGGGCACAGAGCCCGTTGGAGCATTGACCTAGAGGGCACACAGGGAATGACTAGTTTGCACCAGCATGTGACGGACTGCACTTCCTCGATTATGTAATCCACTCTATAATTCAACTGCAGAGCTGCATGGTACAGAAGGATAGCCACTAGCCACACGAGGCTATTTAACTATAAATGTACATTCATTAAAATTTAACCAAATGAAAATTTTAGCCGCTGAGCCCCATTTCAAATGCTCATTAGCCACACGTGGCTCTTGGCTACCATATTGGACAGATCAGAATAGAACATTTCCATCATCCTAGAAAGTTCTAGGGGCCGGCGCAGCTGTGGTGTAACCTGAGCGCATACAGGTTGTGGAATGGAGAAGAGAGAAAACAGCACAAGAGGCAGTTTTGAAGGGAGACAGAGAGCTGTGGGTCAGTAGGGAGGAGACTCTGTAGGTAAAGGAGCAGATGAGAAGCAAGAAAGTCGAGTGAGCTGCTTTGCTGGGATGGAGGCTTCCCTCACGGGGAAGAGTAGAGTCAGAAAGCTTTAGTTCAAGTTCAGCTCTGAAATGAACCAATGAGTGTTCTCAGACAAGACACCTGGCCTCCCGGAACCTTGGTTTTGTAGTGGCCAAGGGCTTGACTCTCTGAAGTTTCACTGAAAAAAATCAACTCACAAGGCAGATTAATTGCAGAAAAGGCATGCAAATTTATTTAATGTGTATGCATGACAGCCTTCCGAATGAAGACCCAAAGCTGCAGGGGAAATTGTCCGTTTTTAAGCTTAGGTTCAACAAAGTATGGACAGCGGTGTAGAAATATGATTGAACAAAAAGTGTACAATGTAAATGCTAATAGACTGAGTGGGGAAACCCAAAAAGGGCTGCCTTGATTCTCCTTGGTCTCTCTGAGCATGCATTTCTTCTGGGTATGGGGCAGGACCCTCTCTGGAATGGGAGTCTTATAACCTATGGTCAAATAACGTAAGTTAGATAATTTCTTTTTATTTTTTTCTTTTTTTTGAGACAGAGTCTCATTCTATTGCGCAGGCTAGAGTACAGTGGCATAATCTCGGCTCACTGCAGCCTCTACCTTCTGGGTTCAAATGATTCTCCTGCCTCAGCCTCCTGAATAGCTGGGACTACAGATACGCGCCACCATGCCCAGCTAATTTTTGTGTTTTTTAGTAGAGACAGGGTTTTGCCATGTTGGCCAGGCTGGTCTCAAACTGCTGACCTCAAGTGATCCACCACCTGGGCCTCCCAAAGTCCTGGGATTTGTAATCCCAGCATGAGCCACCGTACCCAGCCAGATAATTTCTTTCTGTTTTTTTTTTTTGTTTTTTTTTGTTTTTTTTTAGATGGAGTCTCACTCTGTTGCACAGGCTGGAGTGCCGTGGCACAAACTCAGCTCACTGCAGCCTCTGCCTCCTGGGTTCAAGCAATTCTCCTGCCTCAGCCTCCCAAGTAGCTAGGACTACAGGTGCGTGCCACCGCACCCAGCTAATTTTTGTATTTTTAGTAAAGACAGTGTTTTGCCATGCTGGCCAGGCTGATCTCAAACTCCTGATCTCAAGTGATCCACCCACCTCGGCCTCCCGAAGTCCTGGGATTTGTAATCCCAGCATGAGCCACCGCAGCCGGCCAGATAATTTCTTTATAGCTAGTTTTTACAAAGAAAGGTGGAGGGAAAGTTAGAGTAATATTTTTAGGTGTTAGGGCTGACTTTGGGGAAAAGAGGTTCTGGTTTCTATGACCTGCCTTAGGGAAGAGGGATTCTAGTTTTTGTGGCTAGCCCCAGGGGAGAATGGGACTGAGAGATAGGAGGGCAGGAAAAAGTCAGAGAAAAACTTTTGCTTCTGTGGCTGCTTCAGAGAACTTCATTTTGGGGTATTCTTTTCTGAGCCCCAACAGTTTGCTTATCAGTGAAGTGGGTATAGGTGCCCACCTCCCACAGTGACGATGCTGTGAACAGGGCTTTGGAAGAGTAGAACTATGAAATATTCATTGTTGCCATGTGGAGAAATAGTCGTTAAAGCCAAAATCGTTCAAGAGAAGAAGGAGGAAGAGTTCCTTGCTTTCCTGCAGGTATCCTCTTAAGCTGAGTCTTCAGGATCCCCTGACAACATTTGCTTCATCGCTAATCAACACTTTATTAAATTCACCCCAACCCTGCTTCAAACCTTCACCTGGTCCTCGGGATCTTGCCAACTGCTTCTGTTGAAGTTAGCAGGCAATCGTATGGCGGGATCATCATCTCATGTTTTGTTTTGTTTTTTTTCTTTTTACCCTCTGACTTTGAGAAATCCTTGTCCTTTTACTTTTCCAAACCTGAAAGCATTGCAGAGAAGTTAGAAGTGAGCAGGACATGGGCTTAAGACCCAGCTCAGCCATGTGCTAGCTGTGTGAACTCGAAGCAGTGACCCCACCTCTCTGACCTGGAAAGTAGAGGGAATGATAGGACCCACCACACTTGTAGGGTCATCATGGGGATTGAATAAATTAATGCATAAGAACTTGGCCCACAGCAAGCACTCAAGAAATGTTAGCTACTTCCTAAAGATATTTTTAACCTTTTATTGAATATAACATACATACAGAAAAGCACACGTATCATACAAGTAGAGCTTGAGTGATTTTCAAAAACTGAACCCAGTCATGTAACCAGTGCCTAGTTCAAGAAACAGAACATAGCTGAGTGAGGCTGAGACAGCAGAATCACTTGAATCTGGGAGGCAGAGGTTGCAGTGAGCAGAGATCATGCCACCGCTCCCCAGTGTGGGCAACGGGGGTGTAGGGGAAGAGAGAGAGAGAGAGAGGAAGGAGGGAAGAAAGGAAGGAAGGAAGGAAGGAAGGAAGGGAAGGGAAGGGAAGGAAGGGAGGGAGAGAGAGAAAAAGGAGGAAAGAAAAGAGGAAGACAGACAGAAAGAGAAAGAAAGATAAAGTAGAAAGAAAGAGAGAAAGAAAGGAAGACAGAGAGAGAAAGAAAGAAAGAAGAAAGGAAGGAAGGAAGGAAAAGAGGGAGGGAAGAGGAGGAGGAAGAAAAAGGAGGGGGGAGGGAGGGAACAGTTGCAGCTTTGAGGAAGGAAGGAGGGAGGGAAGGAAGGAAGGAAGGAAGGAAGAAAGGAAGGAAAAGGAAGGAAAGGAAGGAAGGAAAAAAAACAAAACAGCACCAACCTTTAGAAACCCCCTTGTGCCTCTGAGGTCACCAGTAACTCCATCCTGACTTCAAACACTGTAGATTAGTTTTGCTTGTTTTTGAACTTTAAGCACATGAGGTCATGTAGCATGCATGCATTGACTTCTTTCCCTTGATGTGACATGTGTAAGATTCATCCGTGCCGTTGCTGTTCATTTGTTCTCATCGCTGTGTGTGCCGAACCACCTGTTCATTTACTCTACTAATGGCGGGCAGTTGGGCGCTTTCTACTTTGGGGCTATTCCAGAGAAAGCTACTTTGAACACACTCAGATATGTCTGTGGGTGACCACTCTTCATATTTCTATGGGAGTTATTCCTAGGACCGGAACATCTGAGTCGGAGGGACGAATTGGTTTAGCTTTGGTAGGAACTGCCTAACAATTGGCCAGGCACAGTGGCTCACGCCTGTAATCCCAGCACTTTGGGAGGCTGAGGTGGGCAAATCACTTGAGCTCAGGAGTTCGAGACCAGCCTGGCCAACATGGCGAAACGCCTGGCCAACATGGCAAAACCCTGTCTCCACAAAAAAATACAAAGATTAGCCGAGCATGGTGGCATGTGCCTGTAATCTCAGCTACTCAGGAAACTGAGGCAGGAGAATTGCTTGAACCTGGAAGGCAGAGGTTGCAGTGAGCAGAGATTGCACCACTGTACTCCAGCCTGGGTGGCAGAATACGTGAAACTCTATCTCAAAAAAAAAAAAGAAACGAAGGAAGGAAGGGAAGGAAGGAAAGGAAACTGCCCAACAGTTTTCCCAAGTGGTTGGGAAGGAAGGAAGGAGGGAGGGAGGGAGGGAAGGAAGGAAGGAAGGAAGGAAGGAAGGAAGGAAGGAAGGAAGGA
>NW_026652287.1:46443614-46506935 GCF_009828535.3 Hylobates moloch | reverse complement strand
GGAAGGAAGGAAGGAAGGAAGGAAGGAAGGAAGGAAGGAAGGAAGGAAGGAAGGAAGGAAAATAAACTGCTTAACAGTTTTCCCAAGTGGTTGGACCAGTTAAAACTCCCACCACCTGTGAATGAGAGTTTGTTTTTATTTTGCTCGTGGAGTGCCTCTCCTGTAGCAGATTCCCACTGAATGTCTGGGAATTCAAATGCAAATGCACTTGTTCATTTCCTCAAGAGCTTCACTCCATCAGTTGGATTCATCCATTGGCTCTCCCATCTCCACTGACACTATGTTCTCGCCTCTATTTGGAAGACATCCTGCCTCCACCTGCCCAAGTCACATTATCTTCTCATTCCAGCCTCTCACAGAGAGGTTTCTCTTTCACCACCTCCTCTAGCCCTGGTGATTGGCAAGGTCATGCAGCAGTACCCTTCAAAACACTCATGACTGTGAATCCACTGGCCTTCACTAAGTTTCCCATTCTTCTCTTTCTTTCTTTTTTCTTTTTTTTTTGAATGGAGTTTCACTCTTGTTGACCAGGCTGGAGTGCAGTGGCCCAAACACAGCTCACTGTAGCCTCAACGTCCTGAGCTCAAGAGACCCTCCTGCCTCAGCCTCCTTAGTAGCTGGGACTACAGACATGCAACGTTGTACCCAGCTTGTTTTCTTTTTTTTTTTTTTTTTTTTTTGAGACATGGTCTCACCCTGTCAACCAAGTGCAGTGGCATGATCACAGCTCACTGCAGCCTTGACCTCCCAGGCTCATGCGATTCTCCCACCTCAGCCTCCCCAGTAGCTGGGGCTACAGGCACAAGTCACCATGCCTGGCTAATTTTTGTACTTCTTGTAGAGACCAGGTTTCACCATGTTGCCCAGGCTGGTCTTGAACTCTTGGACTCAAGCAGTCCTCCTGCCTCAGCCTCCCAAAGTGCTGGGGTTACAGGTGTGAGCCACCACACCCGGCCATGGCTAATTTCTTCATTTTTTGTAAAGACAGGGTCTCACTTCGTTGCCTAGGCTGGTCTTGAACTCCTGGACTCAAGCGATCCTCCTGCCTCAGCCTCCCAAAGTGCTAGGACTACAGATGTGAGCCACTGCACCCGGCAATTTCCCCTTCTTGACTTCCCCAGAGCACTCATCCCTCTTGAGCTCCTGTCTCTTCTAGAATCACTTACCTCACCACCTTATGGGGTTTTTGCCTCAGTTCCTACTCCTCTTTATTTAAGAAAACACTGCACTTTAAGAGGGCTTCAGAAACCACCTGAAATAGAAACATGTCCTTTTGTTCAATCCTTTACTTTAAAAGACAAATAAAATGAAGAATTGCTCTCCATGTAGAAGGTTAAGGAGCTTGGGAGGACCTTCTGTGAGTGGGGAGAACTTTACATTAAAGGAAAAAAAATGCTGGAGAATAGCTGTGAACCCAGGAAGGGAGAAGGACTTCCTCCACTGAACTTTTAAAGCACAAACTCTAAGGTAAAAAAAGACTCGATTACATGAAAACTAAGGTATTTGTTCAAATAAAGATGCAACTGGGGCCAAGTGCGGTGGCTCACGCCTGTAATCCCAGCACTTTGGGAGGCTGAGGCAGGCGAATCACAAGGTCAGGAGATCGAGACCATCTTGGTCAACATGGTGAAACCCTGTCTCTACTAAAATACAAAAAATTAGCCAGGAATGGTGTCACGTGCCTGTAATCCCAGCTACTTGGGAGGCTTAGGCAGGGGAATTGCTTGAACCAGGGAGGTGGAGGTTGCGGTGAGCTGAGATCGCGCCACTGCACTCCAGTCTAGCGATAAAACAAGACTCCATCTCAAAAAAAAAAAAAAATATGCAATAGGCGGTGGTTCGGGAACCAAACCTTACATCCAGATGCTGGTTGTCCCATTTCCTGTGAATCCTTGGGTGAGTTATCAACTTCTCTGGGCCTCAGTTTCCTCATCAATAAAATGGAGAAAATAGTATCTACCTATGGAATTGTTGTGAGTTTTGAATGAGTTAATATTTAGAAATCATTTAGAATAGGAACTAGCACATGGTAAATAGTAGATAGAATCATAAAAAAAATTGATCAGGGGTTAATTTCTAACTGCTGTTTGTTATAGAGGTCCCTAGCACTGTGTGGTCATTTTAAATTTAAATGATTTAGAATTAAATGAAATTTAAAACTAAGTTCTTCATTCACACTAGCCACATTTTAAGTGCTCAAAACCCACAGGTGACTAGTGGCTACCATATTTGGCAGCACAGATTGAGAACAGATTTATCATCCAGAAAGTTCTGTCGGACAGTGTTGATCAAGGCTACATGAGGGTCTGGGTGCAGTGGCTCACACCTGTAATCCCAGTGCTTTGGAAGGCCAAGGTGGGAGGATCACTGGAGGCCAGGGGTTTGAGACCAGCCTGGGAAACAGAGAGACCTCATCTCTACCAACATTTTAAGAATTAGCCAGGCAAAGTGTTGCATGCTTGTAGTCCCAGCTACTCAGGAGGCTGAGACAGGAGGATTGCTTGAGCCCAGGAATTTGAGGCTGCAGTGAGCTATGATCACACTGCTGCACTCCAGTCTGGGTGACAGAGTGAGACCTGTCTCTAAACATAAAAAATAAAAATTTAGGTGGGGCGTAGTGGCTCCCGCCTGTAATCCCAGCACTTTGGGAAGCCAAGGTGGGCAGATCATGAGGTCAGGAGATCGAGACCACCCTGGCTAACATGGTAAAACCGCGTCTCTACTAAAAATACAAAAAAATTAGCCAGGCATGGTGGCACATGCCTGTAGTCCCAGCTACTCGAGAGGCTGAGGCAGGAGAATTGCTTGAACCCAGGAGGCAGAGGTTGCAGTGAGCTGAGATTGCGCCACTGCACTCCGGCCTGGGCAACAGAGCGAGACTCTGTCTCAAAATAAATAAATAAATAAATAATAATAAAGTAAAAATAAAAATGCAAAGACTACCTGAGGGAATGTCTGCAAGTCAACCAGAATAACACAGCAACCCCAATAGGAAAACAGGCCGAAAATGTGAACAGGCAGATCAGGGAAGTGAAGTCTGAAAAGCTAATCAGCCTATGACATGGTACTCAAAGTCATTTGTAACCAGAAAGATGGAAATGAAAGCACTATCTCTGTACGCCTTTAATATCGGGGGAAAAAATAGGTGAATAAGCCAAGGGTTTCCAGTGATGCGGGCACAGAGGAAAGTCTTGCACTACTCCAAGGGGTGTGGCCCAGGGAGGCCACTCTGGAGACATATCAGTAGTACTCAGTCCAGTGAGGTCCAGCACCATCAGCGGTTATGTCCCCAGGCATCCATCCCAGGGACATTCTCACCAGGTCTGTTAGGGGCAGGTACTAGAATGCTTACTCCAGCACCATCTATATAGGGGGAGCTGAAGGCCACCTGGTGTCCCTCCTGGGGACCAGGAGGCAGCATGTGACAGAAGCCCCCATGGAGCACCAGAATGAGTGAGAGCTCCAGACCGCATATCCAACAGATACTACGGGATGAGGCTTTTAAAAATACGGTTGTTGCAGGGCACGGTGGCTAATGCCTGTAATCCCAGCACTTTGGGAGGCCAAGGTGGGTGGATCACCTGAGGTCAGGATTTCGAGACCAGCCTGGCCAACATGGCGAAACCCTGTCTCTACTAAAGATACAAAAATTAGCTGGATGTGGTGGCAAGCGCCTGTAATCCCAACTACTCGGGAGGCTGAGGCAAGAGAATCGCTTGAACCCCGGAGGCGGAGGTTGCAGTGAGCCGAGATTGTGCTACTGCACTCCAGCCTGGGTGACAAGAGCAAAACTCTGTCTCAAAAAATTTAAAAAACAAAAAAATAAAAATATGGTTCTGGGTGAAAACAGGAAACAACAGAATGTGTCTAACTTCATCCTGCTTATGTCAGTTAAAAATAGACACGCTCAAAATATCGCACGTGTTTTTGCGAGAATGCACTCCTATAAGGCCAAATTCAACATTCTCTCGGTTGTCTCTGGGAGGGAGAAGAATGAAAGTAGGGTGTAGAGATAAAGGGGAATTAATGCATGAATGAATGAAGTTATAAACAAGAGACAGGCGTTGTACAGACCAAAGGTAAAGATATCCCGTAACCTGAGGAGAGCAAAGAACTTGACTCTGCATTTGAAGATTCAGAAAATGAATTTCAGAAATAGTTTTCTCGCCAGGGGGTGGCTCATGCCTATAATCCCAACACTTTGAGAGGGCGAGGCAGGTGGATCACTTAAGGTCAGGAGTTCGAGACCAGCCTGGCCAACATGGTGAAACCCTGTCTCTACTAAAAATACAAAAATTAGCCAGGCATGGTGGCAGGTGCCTGTAATCCCAGCTACTCAGGAGGCTGAGGCAGGAAAATCACTTGAACCCGGGAGGCAGAGGTTGCATTGAGCTGAGATCACACCATTGCACTCCAGCCTGGGTGACAGAGCAAGACTTTGTCTCAGAAAAAAAAAGAAGAAGAAGAAGAAGAAATAGTTTTCTCAAGAAGGGGAAAGCTGGGTGATTTAAGAATGGACTTGAAGAGGATTACTCAGTCTTCAACCTAGGACTGGCAAGAATATAGACTGTTTGGGAAGTGGTTCTGCTCCTTGGTACCATCTTAGAAATATTTGGCCTGAGTCTGTAAGAGGCAGGTACTTTATCTAACCTGAGGTTAGGGGGCTACTCCATCCCCATCTCCTCCCCTGCTTTCTAACCATGCTAACATCTCCTCACTCTCCTGTCTCCTCTCCTTCTCACTCCCCTAATCTGCCTATTCACATTTGGGGGTTGCTGTTTTCCTATTGGGGTTGCTGTGTTATTCTCGCTGATTTGCAGACATTCCTCTGTGTCGTCTTTTTAATTTTGTTTTAATTTTTAGAGACAGGATGTTATTCTGTTGCACTGGCTGTAGTTACATAGCTTACTGCAGCCTCAAACTCTTGGGCTCAAACTCTTGTCCTCTGCCTCTACTTCTCAACTGGTAACCTCGCTTCTCTCCATGAGGTCTCTCCAGCCCCAGGGCCTTTGCACATGTTCCCCTCTCTTCTGAGTGGCACCTGGTAGTTGCTCCTCTATAAATATTTATTGACATCCTGACTTCCAACCAGCAGAGAAGAATTGAGCTCCTTCCCATGCTCAGGCTAGTGAAGGCATGAGCTTGGCTGAGGTCCCAGTGGGGAAGGTGAGTGGGGTGGCAGAGTTAATCAGGAGCAGCATGGTGGAATGGCTAAAGCCAGACGTAGCACACAGGCACCACGTGTTAGCTGGACAAGTAGTATACCCCATGGGTCTCAATTTCCCTATCAATGAAAGGGAGAATAGAACAAGTCCCTGGTAAGCAGCATAAAATGAGATCTCAGAATGTAAAGTAACAAGCACACAACCTGGCAGAGAATAAATTTAATGAATATTGGCTCCTTCAATCAGCAGGTTCTGATATAACTTAGCTACAATTAAGAAAATAAAAATGGAGGCTGGGCGTGGTGGCTCGTGCCTGTAATCCCAGCACTTTGGGAGGCCAAGATGGGTGGATCACTTGAGGTCAGGAGTTCGAGAACAGGCTGGCCAACGTGGTGAACCCCGTCTCTACTAAAAATACAAAAAATTAGCCAGGCATGGTGGTGCATGCCTGTAGTCCCAGCTACTCTGGAGGCTGAGGCAGGAGAATCACTTGAACCCAGGAGGTGGAAGTTGCAGTGAGCTGAGATTGCGCCACTGCACTCCAGCCTGGGCGACAAAGTGAGATTAGTCTCAAAAACAAAAGAAGTCTGGGCCGGATGCGGTGGCTCACGCTTGTAATCCCAGCACTTTGGGAGGCCGAGGTGGGCAAATCACAAGGTCAGGAGATCGGGACCATGGTGAAACCCCGTCTCTACTAAAAATATAAAAAATTAGCTGGGCGTGGTGGCGGGCGCCTGTAGTCCCAGCTACTCGGAGAGGCTGAGGCAGGAGAATGGCGTGAACCCGGGAGGCGGAGCTTGCAGTGAGCCGAGATTGCGCCACTGAACTCCAGCCTGGGCGACAGAGCAAGACTCCGTCTAAAAAAAAAAAAAAAAAAGAAGTCTGGAGGCCAAGAGGTTGGTTGCAGGGTTGGTTCCATGGCTCAACGTCTCCAAAGAGTCCTTTCCATCTTTCCACTCTAACATCGTCACTGTAAGGACTTTCTTTAACATTTACCACTCACAGCCCCAAGACGACTGCCTCAGTTCTTTTTTTTTTTTTTTTCCTTCAGATGGAGTCCCGCCCTGTCGCCCAGACTGGAGCACAGTGGCACGATCTCGGCTCACTGCAACCTCTGCCTCCTGGGTTCAAGTGATTCTCCTGTCTCAGCCTCCCAAGTAGCTGGGACTACAGGCGCCCACCACCACACCCGACTAATTTTTGTATTTTTTTTTAGTAGAGACGGGGTTTCACCGTATTGGTCAGGCTGGTCTCAAACTCCTGACCTCAGGTGATCCACCTGCCTCCGCTTCCCAAAGGGCTGGGATTACAGGCGTGAGCCACTGCGCCCAGCTGATGACTGCCTCAGTTCTAAGATATTTACCCAGCCATCCACATAGACAAACACAAAAGCATCCGGCCAAAGAAGAGGGAGAGGAAGGGCTGTCTCTTACCATGTGACTTATCTCAAGGGGAAAAAATCCTTTTCCAGAAGCACCCAGCAGATTTTTCACCCAGATCCTGTTAGGTCTACGAATGGGTCATGTGACAAGTGCTCTCATTGCAAGGAATCTTGGGAAAAAGAGACTATTAGGCATTTTCTGCGTCTTTGATGGTAGGTGGGCTCTGCCAGCAAGGGGGGCAGTGGTGGTGGCTCTTGGATGGACAACTGTGTCTTCCATTATTCTTTTTTTTTTTTTTAAGAGACAAGGTCTCACTCTGTTGCCCACGCAGAAGTGCAGTGGCACAATCACAGCTCACTGCTGCCTCAACCTGCCAGGCTCAGGTGATCCTTCCACCTTAGCCTCATGAGCAGCTGGAGGAGTGTACCACCATGGCCGGCTAATTTATATATATATATATTTTTTTTTTTTTTTTTTTTTTCTTGAGACGGAGTCTCGCTCTGTCGCCCAGGCTGGAGTGCAGTGGCACAATCTCGGCTCACTGCAAGCTCCGCCTCCCGGGTTCACACCATTCTCCTACCTCAGCCTCTCCGAGTAGCTGGGACTACAGGTGCCCGCCACCATGCCCGGCTAATTTTTTTTGTATTTTTTTAGTAGAGACGAGGTTTCACCGCGGTCTCGATCTCCTGACCTGGTGATCCGCCCGCCTCGGCCTCCCAAAGTGCTGGGATTACAAGCATAAGCCACCGCGCCCGGCCATATTTTTTGTAGAGATAGGGTCTCCTTATGTTGCCCAGGCTGGTCTTGAACTCCTGAGCTCAAACAATCCTCCTGCCTCAGCCTCCCAAAGTGCTGGGATTACAGGCATGAGCCACCACACACCTGAACTCTCTTCTTTAAATACTGAGCCTTCCACCTCTTCTAGAATATACTCTGTTAGTTATCAACCACACTTTTCTACATTTTTGCTTCATTATTCATTCAGTAAACATTTATCAAGTGCCTACTGTATGCCAGGCACAGCTTTAGGTGCTGGAGATGCTATGAACAAAACAGATGAAAATTTCTAAAAAATAAAAAATAAAAATAAGTTTTGCAAAGCCAGGCACAGTGGCTTATGCCTATAGTTCCAGCTACTCAGGAGGCCGCAGCAGTAGGATCTCATGAGATTGGGAGTTTGAGTCCAGCCTGGGCAACATAGTAGGACCCTGCCTCTAAAAAGACAAAAGGCCAGGCACGGTAGCTCACGCCTGTAATCCCAGCACTTTGGGAGGCCGAGGTGGATGAATCACAAGGTCAGGAGTTCGAGATCAGCCTGACCAACGTGGTGAAACCCCGTCTCTACTAAAAATGTAAAAATTAACCAGGCATGGTGGTGAGTCTCTGTAATCCCAGCTACTTGGGAGGCTGAGGCAGGAGAATCACTTGAACCTGGGAGGCGGAGGCTGCAGTGAGCCAAGATCGTGCCACTGCACTCCAGCCTGGGCAACAGAGTGAGACCCTGTCTCAAAAAAAAGAAAAAAAAAAAAAGAAAAAGAAAAAGAAAAGAAAAGAAAATACCTGCCCTATGGGGATGGACATGCTAGAACATCAGAGTCCAGTGGAACTTTCTGCAGTGATGAAGTATGTATGTATGCACCGTCCACATGTGGCCTGGGAGCACTTAAAACGTGACTGGTACAAGTGAATTTTTCATTTAATTTAAATGAATGTAAATCTATATTTAAATAGCTATGTGTGGCTAGTGGTTACTTTATTGGGCGGTGCAGCTCTCTAAAGGCCAAGAGATACATCATCAACTTCTCTCCCTTGACCCATATTCAGTTCTCTCCCACCCTGAAAGTCTCCTCTCCTACCGAGGCTCACATTTCTAATTCTTCTCCTCTTGTTCTCCCTCAACCATCAACCCTGGCAAAACTGATATGACCCTGATGCCACATGAAATGCATTCTTCATCCTTTACTCTTACTCATCTCTGTGCGGCCCTGGAGACCAGTGACCTCTCCTTTCTCAAAATACTTTTCTATTTTTGTGTGTTTTTGTTGTTGCTATTGTTTTTTGGGTTTTTTTTTTTTTTTTTTTTGAGATGGAGTTTCGCTCTCGTCACCCAGGCTGGAGTGCAATGGTGCGATCTCGGCTTACTGCAACCTCTGCCTCCCAGGTTCAAGCGATTCTCCTGCCTCAGCCTCCCAAGTAGCTGGGATTACAGGCTCCCGCCACCACAGCTGGCTAATTGTTTGTATTTTTGATAGAGACGGAGTTTTGCCATGTTGGCCAGGTTGATCTCGAGCTCCTAACCTCAGGTGATCCACCTGCCTCGGCCTTTCAAAGTGCTGGGATTACAGGCATGAGCCACTGCGCCCAGCCTCAAAATGCTTTTGAACTTGATTGTCAGGTATGCCGTTCTCTACCGAGTCTTCTCCCATGTCTGTGTCTTCTCCCCCTTTCTCACGAATCTCTTTCCTCTACTGGTCTCTTAAAATGTTGCTCTCCTGAAATGCTCCACTGGGGACCCTTGGCTTTTTCCACTTCGCTCAGCTACCCTGGGTTATCTGGTCTACCATAATCCTGTCTTCTGCCACACCTCACTTACTCACCCAGCCCAATATTTATTGAGTACCCACTAGGCCATGAAAGATGCTATTAAAAAAAAAGCCCCTGTCCTCATGGAGCTGACATTCTAGAAGAGGGCATGAATAATAAATACGATTTAATAAACAGTACGGCCAGGCATAGAGGCTCACACCTATAATCCAAACACCGGGAGGCCAAGATGAGAGGATCACTTGAATCCAGGAGTTTGAGACCAGCTTGGGCAACGTAGTGGGACCCTGTCTCTACAAAAAAAATATATAAAAAATTAGCTGGATACGGTGATGCATGTCTGTAGTTCCAGCCACTTGGGAGGACAAGGTGGAAGGATTGCTTGAGCCTGAGAGGTCAAGGCCACAGTGAGCTGTGACTGTGCCACTGCACGCCAGCCTGGGTGACAGAGTGAGATCCTGCCTTAAAAATAAATAAATAAACAAACAAACAAACAATATAATTCCAGGGAGTGAAGAGGCAGGATCTCTTTAGCTAGGAAGTTGAGGGATGTTCTCTCTGAGAAGACAGAATCTGAGTTTCAACCTGAAGAATTCAAAGAGGCCAGCTAGGCAAAAGATGAGAATTGAAGGAATGGGGACGGCAGAGGAGACGGCCAATATAGTAATTCTCAATAAAGCAGAAAATGAGCTTTTCCTGCTGGCAGAACAGAAAGGAAGTCGGAGTGGCCAGGGCGTTGTGGGACAAGGTGGTCAGCAGGAGTCACATCACGCAAGGTCATGTGGTCATGGTAGAGTTTAAATTTTACTCCAAGCCTGATGGAAGCCATTGGAAGATTTTAACTAAGGAGTGACAGAAAACTGGCATCTCAGACTCAACATGTCTACAACCCAGTTCTTGATCTTCCTCCAGACCTTCTTCCTCCATCTTCCCCATCTCCATTGACAGCAACTTCATCCTTCAGGTAGCTCAGACCAAAACCCTGGAGTCACCCTTGACACTTCTCTCTCCTGCTCCACACTCAGTCTTTCCATTGGAAGCCCTAGGGGCTGCCATATTGTTCTCCATAGCACTTCACACCGTCTGACATACTATATATTTTCCCATTATTGCTTTGTTCTTGGTAGCATCTTTAGGCACTCTCTGAATATCTGGCACGTAGTACGTGCTCACTAAATCCTTGTTGAATAAATGAATGAACATCACTCCGTGGTCCTTTCAGAACCAGAGCCATTCTTCTCTTTCTTCACCACCGTTGCCCCTCACCCCACCCAACTGGTCACAGGAGTTGAAGGATGACACAGTAGAGAACTGGGATTCTGGAGTCCTGTGGCTGGTCTGGGGTTCGAGTTCTTACTCAGTGGTAGGAACTTACATGTGAGATTAACTTATCTGGGCTTTAGTTTCCTCCTCTGTAAAATGGGCCTCAAACTGCCAACCGCTGGGATGCAGGGAGGATTTGATGAGCCCAGGCAGGCTCCCTGGAGCACAGCAATCAATGGCAGCTATATATAAACCGGGGCCTCTTTTGTACTCCCACTGCCTTTGTCCTAGTTCCAGCCCTCATTACACCAGCCTGCTCTTGCGGCTCCCTCCTAACTTCTGCTCCATCACCACCAATCTGTCCTTTCAGCTGTCAGGCTTGTCTTCCGAACGCCAACCCTAATCACATCCCTTCCTGCTCCAAAACCTTACATGACTCTCACTGTCCACAGGACAAGACCCAGCCTCTAGCTGACAGCCTCCACTGTCCAGCTCACCCAGCCTCTCCCCTACCACATACCCTGAGTGAAGCCTTCTGCCTCCATAGGGCTTTCTTAGCCAGAGAAGCCTCCCTTATCTGCCTGTTCTCCTCCTAATTCCTTCTTATCCTTCCAGGGAGGAGGCTGTGAGGTAATGCATCTTGGGAGCCAGCTGGGATTGCACAGGGAGGTGAGATTATCTGCATTTCCGAGGCTTGAACAAGTTAAGGCAATGGGAAAGGTCACACAATGAGAAAATGCAGGGCCAGGATTTAACCCGTCTGAGATGTTCTGACTGTGCTATGCTGCCTCCCCAGACATGAGCTCTGTGATAATGCTGTCTCCAGGCTGTAATCATTTCCTCTTCATCCCTGCCTCCTCTATCCCTGGGGCCAGAGGGACTTGTAGTTGAATCTCTCACTCACTCATTGGTGTGGTCTCTCTCTAAAGCAGGGTGGAGTTCGTCTTAGAGTTATCACTGCATCCAGCGCAACCTCCCTGGTCCAGGCTCATCAATGTTCACCTGCATCAATGCAGTTGCCTCCTCCTCAATCGCCCAGCTTCCGGCCTTGCCCCCCAGAGGGATCATATTTTAATACAAGTCAGATTACATCCCAACTAGCCTCAGAACCCTCCATGGCTCACACCTTACTCAGAGAAAAAGCCAAAGTCCTCTCCACCACCCACAAAGCCCTGCACCATCCATCACCTCCCTGCCTTCGTCCCCTCGCACCCTCCCCTTCGCTCGCTCTGCTGCAGCCACACCAACTCATCACTGTTTCTCAAATACACCAGGCATGGTCTAGCTATTAAACGCATGGTCCAGCCTGGTGCATTTGAAGAACACAGATGAATTGGTGTGGCTGGAACAGAGTGAGTGAGGGGAAGAGCGGGAGGAGGACCTTTGCACCAGCTGGACCTTTGCACCGGCTGTTCCCTTTGCCTAGAGTTTTCCCTGACATATTCATATGGCTCACTCTCTCGCCTCCTTTGCTTTCTCCCAGTCTTTATTCAAATGTCTATTTCTCTGCACTTGTGCTGTTTGATACAGTCACCGCTGGCCACATGTGGCCTTTGAGCACTTCAATTGAAACACATTAAAGTGTAGAATATTGACCAGATTCCAAGGAAAACCATGTGCAAAATGTCTTTTATTTCTTAAGATACAGCGTCTCGCACTGTCTCCCAGCCTGGAATGCAGTGGCACGATCACAGCTCACTGCAGCCTCAAACTCCCAAACTCAAGTGAACCTCCCACCAACAGCCTCCCGAGTAGCTGGGATTACAGGCACACACCACGACGCCCTGCCAATTTTTTTAATTGTTATTTTTTTTTTAATAGCGACAAGGTCTCTATGTTGCTCAGGCTGGTCTGGAACTCCTGGCTTCAAGCGATCCTCCTGCCTCAGCCTCCCAAGTAGCTGAGATTACAGGCAGGAGCTTTTGTGCCCAGCAGGTCTACGATCTTGTTAGAATGCTTCAGGCTGGGCATAGTGGCTCATGCCTCAAATACCAGCACTTTGGGAGGCCAAAGCAGGCAGATTGCTTGAGCTCAGGAGTTCGAGACCAGCCTAGGCAATATGGTAAAACCCTGTCTCTCCAAAAAAAATGCAAAAATTAGCTGGGCGTGGTGGCTCCCACCTGTAGTCCCAGCTACTTAGGAGGCTGAGGCAGGAAGATCACCTGAGCCCAGGAGGCGGAGGTTGCAGTGAGCCAAGATCAAGCGTAGACAACAGGGAGACCCTGTCTCAAAAAAATAAATATATAAATAAGTAAATAAATAAAGAAACCAATAAACGAATTTTACCTGTTTCTTTTTACTTTTTTAATGTGGCTACTAGCAAATTTTAATTTTTTTTTTTTTTTTTTTTTTGAGATGGAGTCATGCTCTGTCACCCAGGCTGGAGTGCAGTGATGTGATCTTGGCTCACTGCAACCTCCACCTCACGGATTCAAGCAGTTCGCCCGCCTCTGCCTCTGAGTAGCTGGGATTACAGATGCCCACCACCATGCCCAGCTAATTTTTTTGCATTTTTAGTAGGCATGGAGTTTCGCCATGTTGGCCAGGCTGGTCTCGAACTCCTGGCCTCAAGTGATCTGCCTGCCTCGGCCTCCCAAAGTGCTGGGATTACAGGCATGAGCCACCACGCCTGGCTATAAAATTTCATAAATAGCTCTTAATAGATTTCTCCTGGGCAGTGCTGGTCTGAATACTTTTTTTTTTTTTTTTTTTTTGAGACGGTGTCTTGCTCTGTCACCCAGGCTGGAGTGCAGTGGCGAGATCTCGGCTCACTGCATCCTCTGTCACCCGAGTTCAAGCGATTCTCCTGCCTTAGCCTCCCAAGTAGCTGGGACTACAGACGCCCACCACCACGCCCAGCTAATTTTTGTATTTTTAGTAGAGACAGGGTTTCACCATATTGGCCAGGCTGGTCTCGAACTCCTGACCTTGTGATCCGCCAGCCTCGGCCTCCCAAAGTGTTGGGATTACAGGCGTGAGCCACCGTGCCCGGCCCTGTAACACTTTTAACACTGAACTGTTTGCCTTCCAGGTGGTAAAGAGCAGGTGCCTTCACTGATAGAAATGTCACCACTCCCCTCATCCCCCCAGCCCCATGTCACTGACGCATCCTTTCCCCTTGCTCTATGGTAACTTTCTCCTAAGCACTCATCACCCTAACATCTGTCATACAGGTATACCTCAGAGACACTGCTGGTTTGGTTCCAGGTCACCATAATAAAGTGAATATTGCAATAAAGTGAGTCATGTGCCTTTTTTGGTTTCCCAGTGCACATAAAAGTTATGCTTACACTATAGTCTATTAAGTGCATGATAACATTATGTCTAAAAAAAAAAGTGTACATACCTTAATTTTAAAATGCATCAAGGCTGGGCACAGTGGCTCACGCTTGTCATCCCAACACTTTGGGAGGCCAAGGCGGGAGGATTGCTTGAGCCCAGGGATTTGATACCAGGCAACAAAGTGAGATCCCGTTTCTACACAAAAATTCTTTTTAAAAATAGCTGGGTATGGGGATGCATGCCTGTGGTCCCAGCTACGTGAGAGGCTGAGGTGGGAGGTTCACTTGAGCCCGAGAGATTGAGACTGCAGTGAGCTATGATCACGCCACTGCACTCTAGCCTGGGGGACAGAGTGAGACCATATCTCTCAACAAAAATAAAAAATAAAATTTAAAAAAGGCTGGGCACAGTGGCACATGCCTGTAATCCCAACAGTTTGTGAGGCCAAGGTGGGTGGACCACTTGAGGTCAGGAATTCAAAACCAGCCCAGCCAACATGGTGAAGCTCCGTCTCTATGAAAAATACAAAAAATAGCCGGGTGTGGTGGTG
Organism: Hylobates moloch; assembly: GCF_009828535.3. Classification (NCBI taxonomy): domain Eukaryota; kingdom Metazoa; phylum Chordata; class Mammalia; order Primates; family Hylobatidae; genus Hylobates; species Hylobates moloch. Next base: position 46,492,749 of record NW_026652287.1, on the reverse strand, counting down.
CACACCTGTAAGTCCAGATACTCGGGAGGCTGAGGCACGAGAATTGCTTGAACCTGGGAGGTGGAGGGAGGTTGCCATGAGCCAAGATTGCAGCACTGCACTCCAGCCTGGGTGACAGACTGAGACTCTGTCTCAAAAAATAAATAAATAAATAAATAAGTTTTATTACTAAAGAAGTTAATCATCTGGGCCTTCAGTGAGTCCTCATCTTGCTGGTGAAGGGTCACTGGCTCAATGTTGATGGGTGCTGACTGATCGTGGGGGTAGTTGCTGAAGATTGGGGTGCCTGTGACATTTTCTTAAAATAAGACAAGAAAGTTTTCTGCATCCATCAACTCTTCCTTTCACGAAAGATTTCTCTAGCATGAGATGCTTGTTGACAGCATTTTACCCACAGTAGAACTTCTTTCAGAATTGGAGTCAGTTCTCTCAAACCCTGCCACTGCTTTGTCAACTAAGTTTATGTCATATTCTAAATCCCATGTTGTCATTTTAACAGTGTTCACAGAATTTTCACCAGGAGTAGAATCCATCTCAAGAAATCACTTTCTTTGCTCTTCTATAAAAATAAAAATAAACTGAAAAATCCCCAAGTTATTTGCTGTAGCCAACCTTCTGTTAACCACAGACCCTCTGGCATTCGGCATTTCTTGCCCATTATATGAAGTTCTGATGACAGTCTCTTTTATTGTATTGTGCCTTGACCACGCACTTAGCTCTGAAATGGACGTGTTCAGGACACAGGACCAGGAGGGACCCTGTGTTTCAACAGCAATACTTTTACAAATGAGGTCTCATGACAGGGTCTTGCTCGGAGGGTTTCTGTGGAAGCCTCATGCCACCTACTGCTATCATCCTTACCAACTTGCATTTACAAAGGGGACTCTTTTTGACCAGAGGCTTGGAGTCTGTAGCTGCCTTCTAGCCAGCTGATGCTGGCTGGTCCACACAGGTGGGATCACACCCATTTTTTTGTTTTCTTATTTATTTCTGAATAGCTTAGCATACCGCCTGTGTGCCTGGCATTGTGCTGACCACTTTTTGTCAACTTACTGAATCCTCACGACCCTTGGAGGTATTTATACTATTGTTATCCAAGTTATACAAAAGGGGGAAACTGAGGCACAGAGCAGGGAAGTCCCTTGCCCAAGGTCACCCAACTGGAAAGTGGCAGATCTGGGATTTGAACCCATGCAGGCTGGGCTCTCAACACTGAACTACTTTCCTGCCATTTGTTAAAGAGCCACAAACCAGGCCAGGCACCATGGCTCACGCCTGTAATCCCAGCACTTTGGGAGGCCAAGGCGGGTGGATCACCTGAGGTCAGGAGTTCAAGACCAGCCTGGCCAACATAGTGAAACCCTGTCTCTACAAAAATACAAAAAAAAGTACCCGGGCATGATGGCGGGTGCCTAGTAATCCCAGCTACTCAGGAGGCTGAGGCAGGAGAATCCCTTGAATCCGGGAGGCAGAGGTTGCAGTGAGCTGAGATCGTGCCATTGGAGATCGCACGCCAGCCTGGGCAACAGAGTGAGACTCTGTCTCAAAAAAATAAAATAAAATAAAACAAAGAGCCACAAACCCCGAAAGGTCTGCCATTCCCCCAGGGTCCCAGGCCATCCCACAATCTATTGTCATTGTAGGTTGTGAAATATACTGAATGTCACCCCAACCATTAGCCATGGGGAAGATTCCATTTCTCTCATTGCAACATTTGTGCAACATGAACCATCTGTTGGGGGTCTTCGTAAATCACCTTTTATCCCGTGAGGCAGGTACTGTTAAGACCATTTTACAGGTGACAAAACTGAGGCCAGTGGTGTCAAGTCCCCTCCCTGTGGTCACCCAGCCAATACAGGATGGCTTGGAATCCCAAGCGCCCCCGCCCTGCTGCCTGACCCCCCAAAACCCACCCTCTGTTCTCCATTCTGGCTTTCTTTCAGCATCTTGGCGACAGTTGGGACGGAGTTTGACCTACGGACGCTGAGGGCAGTTCGAGTGCTGCGGCCGCTCAAGCTGGTGTCTGGAATCCCAAGTGCGTGAGTTTCCGACCGTGACAAGGGGTTTGCTCAGGGACCCCCAGGAGCCCTCAGTTTCCCCTATGCAGAGCATCTCAGGAGGCGACATACCGCCACCAGCCTGTGTGAGGGCAGTCTCTTCTTTGGGACTCCCTATAGGGGACCCCCTAGGAATATGACTGTAGCTCCCCATGAGCTCCTGAAAGCAAACTAGGAGCCACACCCATTTATTGAGCACCTACTATCGGGAGCCATGCTAAGCACCACATGTGATCTCATTCAGTACTCACAGCCCTATGAAGTCGATAGGACTGATGTCTCTATTTTATGGAGGGGGAAACTGAGGCTCAGAGTGGCTGAAACATTGGAGCAGGGTTTTGTGGCTGAGAAGTGGCAGAACTAGGAGTGTGCAAGTGTGACTCCAAGCCTGGGCTGTACCACTGGTGGCAATGACCATTCCCATTTACTGAGTGCCTGCTGCGTACAGGGCACTACAGAAGGACTTTACATGAATTACCTTACTTCATCCTCCCAGTCACCCAGCGAACACCCATTTTACAGATGAGAAGGTCGAGCCTCAAGGAGGTTAAATTACTCACCTGAATTCTTAGAGTGGACAGTAACAAGCTCTAAAATTCATACTCATTCCTTGCTGCTTTCTCATTCTCCACAGATACATCTAGTCCCCATTTAAGGGTGGCTGCCATATGCAGGGTCAAGATTAAGTATAGGTTGAGCCAAAAAAAATGTAAAAAGCAAAAATAAAACAGGGCTGTCCTTTTTCTATCTTCTTGCCTTGGTTAATAATAATTTAGCCAGGCATGGTGGCTCATGCCTGTAATTTCAGCACTTTGGGAGGATCACTTGAGGCCACAAGTTCAAGACCAGCCTGGGCAACATTGTAAGACCCTATATCTACAATTTTTTTTTAATAGAAATTAGCCAGGTTGGCTGGGAACAGTGGCTCACACCCGGAATCCCAGCACTTTGGGAGACTGAAGCGGGCAGATAGCTTGAGCTCAGGAGTTTAAGACCAGCCTGGGCAACATGGCAAAACTCCATCTCAAAAAAAAAAACAAAAAAATTAGCAGGCATGATGGTACACACCTGTAGTACTAGCTACTTAAAAGGCTGAGGCAGGAGGATCTGAGCCCAGGAGGTCAAGGCTGCAGTGAGCTGTAATAGCACCGCTGCACTCCAGCCTGGGCAACAGAGTGAAAACTTGTCTCAAAAAAATAGATGACAGAAAGTTTAAAAACAAACAATGTATAGGCTGGGTGCAGTGGCTCATGCCTGTAATCCTAGCACTTTGGGAGGCCAAGGCGGGTTGGTGGATCACCTGAGGTCAGGAGTTAGAGACCTGCCTGGCCAAAATGGCGAAACTCCGTCTCTACTAAAAATACAAAAATTAGCCGGGCATGGTTGCGGGCATCTATAATCCCAGCTACTCGGGAGGCTGAGGCAGGAGAATCACTTGAACCCGGTGGGCAGAGGTTACAGTGAGCTGAGATCACGCCACTGCACTCCAGCCTGGATGAAAGAGTGAAACTCCGTCTAAAAAAAAAAAAATTAAAAAGCACTTACTATGTGCCAGACACTATTCTAAGTATTTCCATTTTTTCAAAGTCCTTTATCCTCCCAAAAAGCCTGTGAAGCAGTCTTTGTTGTTATCACCATTTACATTTTATTGGCTCCGTTCTTCAGGCTCATTGCTACCCAGGTTTAAAGAGTAAGATTTCCCAGAGGATCACCAGCAGGGTCTTTTTGTAGAAAGAAGACACTTCTATCCAAGGTCTCTGCAAGATCCCAGCAGATGCCTGCATCATATTAAATTAAGGGCCATCCCAAATCTAATAGTCAAAAGAGCCAGGTGCAGTGGCTCACACCTGTAACCCCAGCACTTTGGGAGGCCAAGGCGGGATGATTGCCTGAGGCCAGGAGTTCAAGACCAGCCTGGGCAACAAAGCGAGATCCTGTCTCTAAAAAAAATATACAAAAACTAGCCAGGTGTGGTGGTGTGTACCAGTAGTCTCAGCTACAGAGGGAGACTGAGATGGGAGGATCGCTTGAGCCTGGGAGTTTGAAGCTGCAGTGAGATGTGATGGTGCCACTGCACTCAGCCTGGGCAATAAAGTGAGACCCTGTCTCAAAAATATATATATATATTATAATAGCAATAGTAACAAGAGTCTCTGTTTAATGACCACCTATGACTTACCAGGTACTTCACTGTGTGTGAACTCTCTCATTTAATCGTGTGAGGGAGGTAGTATTCCAGTCCCCATTTACAGATGGAGAAGCTGAGGTTTGGAATTCACTAGTAAGTGGATGACTAGGTCAGGTTCCCTTGAAGTGGATACTTAGGTGGGTGTTCAGACGCACCTGCTTTATTGGGGGACGGCTCTTGGGAGACACAGCACGAGGTCAGCAGGGTGGGGCTGTGGAATGGATAGAGCAGGGATGCAATTTCAGCTGGAGTGTGTGCGACACCAGAGTTGTCCTCCAACGCGTGGCAAGGATGCTGGCCTTTTGTACTTCTGTGGTCAGTCACTGCGGATGGGAGGTAGAGACGCAGTAGCTCCCAGGTGAGATAGCTTTTGATCACCAAGGGCAATTCTAGTAAGAAGAGGGGCAGCTGGGAGGCATTAGCAACCAACATCCATAGCAGCTGGAGGGCAGGTACACCAGAAAGAAAATGGGATCTTGGCAGGACACCAAGAGTATCTAGCACCTTAACCACTGCACCACACTGCATCTGTTAGCACCCACATTACATTTTTAAGCCCTTGGAAGTGGCATGGCCCCTCGAGCTATCCTGACAGTTTCCCTCTCTTACTGTGGTCTCCACCCATCAAGAGCTATGGGAAGTTCCTCCAATCAAGAAGCAAAGTCTCAAGCTATAGGTTTGAACCTTCATTTTGACCACAGACCTTCCTAGTAGATACCACAGTGATTACAAACATAGGATGTTGTCATCGTTCAGACCTGAGTTAATAGCCTCAAAAAAAAAAAAGGTAGTGGAACCAGGCATGGTGAAGTGTGCCTGTAGTCCCACCTACTTGGGAGGCTGAGGCAGGAGGCTTGCTTGTGCCCAGGAGGTCGAGGCTGCAGTGAGCCGTGATCATGCCACTGTACTCCAGCCTGGGTGACAGAGCAAGCTCATCTCAAAAAAAAAGCCAATGATGGGCAAAGAAATACTAACTAAGGCTCTTGCTCTGTCGCCAGGCTGGAGTGCAGTTGCGCAATCACAGCTCAGTACAGCTTCAACCTCCCCAGGCTCAAGCAATTCTACCATCTCAGCCTCCCAGATAGCTGGGACTCCAGGCACACAGCACCATGCCCAGTTAACTTTTTTGTATTTTGTAGAGACAGGGTTTCACCATGCTGCTCAGAGTGGTCTCAAACTCCTGGGCTCGTGATCCACCCGCCTCAGCCTCCCAAAGTGCTGGGATTACAGGTGTGAACCACCACGCCTTGCCAGCTATTATTATTATGAACATTCTTTGAGTCTTACAACAGTGGAACTTATAGTGTAGGATACAAATTTCAGTATTAACCCCTTCCTCTCCCAAAAGGATTTGAAGCCCAGAGTCATGCAACCACCGTGAATGAACCATTGAGAGGCTACTGGAGGCTAAGCTTGGTAGGATAAGAGCTTGCATGGGGTCCCTGATTGATGACAATACCCCCAGATTCAGGTCTTCAGATGCCCAGTTGGGTGTGTCTTCTGTTCCACTGTGTCCCTTCGGGAACTGTTCCTTGCCTTCTTTTTTTTTTTGAGCTGGAGTCTCGCACTGTCACCCAGGCTGGATTGCAGTGGCGCGATCTCGGCTCACTGCAAGCTCTGCCTCCCGGGTTCACGCCATTCTCCTGCCTCAGCCTCCCAAGTAGCTGGGACTACAGGCGCCTGCCACCACGCTCGGCTAATTTTTTTGTATTTTTAGTAGAGATGGGGTTTCACCATATTAGCTAGGATGGTCTCAATCTCCTGACCTTGTGATCCGCCCGCCTCGGCCTCCCAAAGTGCTGGGATTACAGGCATGAGCCACTGCGCCCGGCCCCCTGCCTTCTTATTCACCACCATCTCTCTGAATTGGGGTGCTCAGAACAGAGAAAGCAACATCAGCACATGGGTGAACATGGGGCTTCGTGTCAGATGGACCTGGGTTCAAATCCTAGTTCTGCCTTTTTTTTTTTTTTTTTTGAGACAGAGTCTCACTGTGTCACCCAGATTGGAGTACAGTGGCGTGATCCTGGCTCACTGCAACCTCTGCCTCCCAAGTTCAAGCAATTCTCCTTCCCCAGCCTCCCAAGTAGCTGGGATTACAGGCGTTGGCCACCATGCCCAGATAATTTTTTGTATTTTTAGTAGAGATGGGGGTTTCATCTTGTTGGCCAGGCTGGTCTTGAACTCCTGACCTCACGTAATCTGCTGGCTTCAGCTTCCCAAAGTGCTGGGATTACAGGTGTGAGCCACCGCGCCCTGCCTAGTTCTGCCATTTCTCATGCATTCTCTGGGTAAATCACAGCATCTCTGTTAGCCTTGCTTCCCACTTCTGTAAAATGGGAGTGACTTTATATATATGGCCACCTCAGGGGTTTGTCGCTAGAAGCCAGTGAAATAATGTTGAGTCTGGTTCCTTGGGGTTGAAATTGGGACCGCCGACCGCTTTCCTACCCAGAGCAGCAACCAGCCTATATGGCGGCCTTTTATGAATGAGGGAAAGACGCCGCCTCTTGGCAGAAAAAAAATTAAGAAAATGGCTCCCTCTTCTGGGTGCAAGTTGCCCAACACCCAGGAATATGGCTTCAAAAGCAATGGACTCCCACCCCTTTCTTGCCCAAAAGATCATCAAATGGAACAGCATGTCAAATACCTTTATTAAATACTTTAAAGTTGGCTGGGCTCGGTGGCTCACGCCTATAATCCCAGAACTTTGGGAGGCAGAGGTGGGAAGATCGCTTGAGGTCAGGAGTTTGAGACCAGCCTGGATAACATAGTGAGACCTGTCTCTATAAAATATATATATATATTTGAGACAGCATCTTGCCCTGCTGCTCAGGCTGGAGTGCAGTGGCACAATCATAGCTCACTGCAGCCTTAACCTCCTGGGCTCAAGTGATCCTCCTGCCTCAGTCCCTAGAGTAGCTAGGACTACAGGCATGCACCATCATGCCTGGCTAATTTAAATAAATAAATAAATAAATACTTTAAAGTTAAAAGTGCTTTTTAAAAAATCATAAGGCCAGGCGCGGTGGCTCACGCCTGTAATCCCAGCACTTTGGAACACCGAGGTGGGTGGATCACGAGGTCAGGAGATCGAGACCATCCTGGCTAACACGGTGAAACCCTGTCTCCACTAAAAATACGAAAAATTAGCTGGGCGTGGTGGAGGGCGAGGCAGGAGAATGGTGTGAACCTGGGAGGCGGAGCTTGCAGTGAGCTGAAATGGCACCACTGCACTCCAGCCTGGGTAACAGAACGAGACTCTGTCTCAAAAAAAATAAATAAATAAAAATAAAAAATAAAAACATAATAATAGGGGCCAGGTATGGTGGCTCACACCTATAATCCTAGCACTTTAGGAGGCTAAGGAGTTTGAGTGCTTGGAGGCCAGGGGTTTCAGGCCAGCCTAGGCAACATAGCAAGACCCCATCTCTACAAACAAGTTTTAAAACTTAGCCAGGCGTGGTGGTACACGCCTGTAGTCCTAGCTATTCCAGGGACTGAGGCAGGAGGATCGCCTGAGCCCAGGAGGTTGAGGCTGCAGTGAGCTATGATTGTGCCACTGCACTCCAGCCTGAGCAGCAGAGCAAGACCCTGTCTCAAAGAAAAAAAAAAAAAAACCTAGGAAGGGTTGTTCCTATGATAAGGATCAGCCTCCGTGTGGTGCTTCCTTCACCACTGCCCAATCCCCAGGCTCCTGGGTGCTTGAGGTTCCCTCAGGAACACACCTGCTTTGTTTGGGAGAGACCTTGGCGTCTTGGTGGCGGGGTTTGGGGGTACTTGCTCATGGGCTTATGGGGCCTCTCTCTGTGTCCCCCCAGGTTTACAAGTCGTCCTGAAGTCGATCATGAAGGCGATGATCCCTTTGCTGCAGATCGGCCTCCTCCTATTTTTTGCAATCCTTATTTTTGCAATCATAGGGTTAGAATTTTATATGGGAAAATTTCATACCACCTGCTTTGAAGAGGGGACAGGTAGGTCCACGGAGCATGATGCGTCTTTCCAGTTTTCTCCTTCAGGGACAAGCTGTTGAGAGGATTAGGCAGGGGTGTGCTTCTTTCTCCTGGCAGCTGGGAGGACCGTCTCCTTCAGAGAGCGCTGCAGGAGAGGCAGCAGGTGAAATAGCCTCTGAGATCTTAGCTGTTGAAAGGGTTGGGGTTCCACAGAAGGTGACCCAGCAGAGAAAGAGTTTATTTGGGAATGATCCCAGGAAGCACCATCAGGAGAATGAGGAAGTGAGCAGAGAAAGGAAGGGATCTGTTAAAGGGTGTGCTCTCAAGCGAGTTATCACAACTAGGACTGGATCCCCCTGGGCACCTCTGGGAGACAGCAAAGAACACACAACTCAGCTGGGCACGGTGGCTCATGCCTGTAATCCTAGCACTTTGGGGGGCCAAGGCGGGTGGATCACCTGAGATCAGGAGTCAGAGACCATCCTGGCCAACATGGTGAAACATCATCTGTACTAAAAATACAAAAATTAGCTGGATGTGGTGGCAGGCACCTGTAGTCCCAGTTACTCGGGAGGCTGAGGCAGGAGAATCACTTGAACCCGGGAGGCAGAGGTTGCAGTGAGCCAAGATCACACCACTGCGCTCCAGCCTGGCAAAAGAGCGAGACTCCATCTCAAATAAATAAATAAAAATATAAATGAAAAAAGAATACACACCTCAGAGCTGTCCCAGCCAAGGGGCAAGGGACCTGGGGTATTTATACACTGGCTTCTTTCTGACATTGGTGAGGACTGCTCCTAGAGTGGGAATTAATGCCTGGCACATCTGGCTGAGTGAAACAGGTATTCTGGGTGCTTTCAGACCTCAACCAGTCCTGACTTCTAAAGCAAGCAAGAAGTGGGGAGAGTTGGGCCAGAAAAGGGTTACTGCCTAAATGCATTGTGAGTGGTACCTTGTAGAAGGTGAGAGTACTGGATGAGTCCTCCTGGTCTCCCCCAACCCCCAGGATGTGCCAGAGATACCCCAACTGGGAGTCCTGGCACAAACCAATCAGAACCTAGCACTCAGCAGCGTTCTGCCCCTCCCTGACTATGCCCACATTAACCCTTCAGTGGCTGGGTCTGGGGGTGGGGTGAGCCCCGGAAAAGCCAGGCAGCCCAGAGACACTCTCCCAGGGCTCAGCCCTGAACCAGCAGTGTGGAAGCAGTGTGTCCGCCATGATCCACACTCAGGAACCAAACAGCCCTTGGATACGTTTTCAGTTAAATCTTTGCCCGTCCAAACTCTAGCTGCTTGCTCTCTAAAGCTGCAGAATGAAATGGAATCAAGTAGGAAGGGATGCCTTCAGTATTTCAATATTTGGACCACTGGCCGTCTGGGTGCCAACAGACTGAATGGCAGCGCTGGTTCTGATGATTTGGGTCAAGGGAGCTGTGAATTGAAGGAGTGGATAGAAGGAATCAAGAAGCCCAAAGGGGAACCCAGGTGGGCAGAGAAAGGTTTCAGGCCCCTTATTTGGGAAAGGCAGCCACAGAAGATTCTGTCCGGGAGTGGATTTCCACCCACCCTCTCCACCCAGTGACCCCCAAGTGGATCTGCAGAGGCAGCCCCTGAGCCCTCCCTCCCCATTCCTCCCCGGGGGAGGGAAAACCCATTGGGGAAGGTTTATTTGCAGTGGTTGGAGGTTTTGGTTTTTTTTTGTGGGTTTTTTTTTTTTTTTCCTCTTTTTCTCTCACTCCTCCTGTCTCCTTCTCTCCTGGGCTTGTGAAGTTTGCTCAATATGGAATGTCCTAATTATTTCTTTCCCCGATGAAGAAGGTGTTAATTGAGGCAGAGCTATTTCTGCTCCTGGCCTCGTCACCCAGGCGGAAATGCGAGAGAGAGAGAGAGAAAGAGAGAAAGAGAGAGAGAATGAATATGGGGCAGGGCCTCTCGGAAAAATCAGCCGTGAGCAGAGAAACCAGGACTCCTGGATCCTAGGTTTCTGTGAGGTTTTATTTTATTTTTTTCTACCCTAGACTAGCTAAAGGAGAAGAGGCCACGGGGTTGGCTTGGGTCCGAGTGGGGTTTTGAGGGGACAGATGTGGGTGGTGCCACCAGAGGGGAGGAAGCCTCGATTTAGGAGAAAGACTGAAAAGCTAGCTCACGATTAAAAATATAAGACGTGTGAGTAAGAGACAGATATATACAGACACCCAGGCAGTGGGTTAATTTTAAAATGTATTTATAACCGAATTCCTCAGACACTCTGGACGCTTGTTTTTCTAGAAGCAACGCTCAGAGTGTTTCGTGTCGGTGGTTGGGGGGTTGAGGGGGATTGCAAAGCTGCTAAAGATAGACGCGTTTTCAGTAGCATTCCTCAGTGTCGGGAGCCCAGTTCCTGTGCGCCCAGCACCGTGCCAATCGCTTAGAAGGAAGCAAAGATAAAGTGGAAGGCTTCCTGCTTTCTAAGAGCTTCCAAAATAGTTAGAGGAAACAAGACCCCTCATTTGCAGCCATTTTTAACAGTGAAGGCTAACGTGTGATTATACCCACGCCCCCCTAAATATGAAAATTCAGTAGCTATTGTATGCCTCAAAGGGGCCAGGTGCGGTGGCTCACACCTGTAATCCCAGCACGTTGAGAGGCTGAGGTGGGAGTATCCCTTGAGGCCGTTAGTTTGAGACCAGCCTAGGCAACATAGCAAGACCTTGTCTCCACTCAAATAAAAATCTAAAAATTGGCTGGGCACAGTGGCTCACGCCTGTAATCCCAGCACTTTGGGAGGCTGAGGCAGGCAGATCACGAGGTCAGGAGCTCAAGGCCAGCCTGGCCAACATAGTGAAACCACGTCTCTACTAAAAAAAAAAAAAATTAGCCAGGCATGATGGCGTGTGCCTGTAGTCCCACATACTTAAGAGGCTGAGGCAGGAGAATCACTTGAACCTGGGAGGTAGAGGTTACAGTGAGCCGAGATCACGCTACTGCACTCCAGCTTGGGCAACAGAGTGAGATTTCGTCTCAAAATAAAAAAATTTAAAAATTAGCCATGAGTGGTGGTACATGCCTGTAGTCCTAGCTACTCAGGAGGCTGAGGAAGAAGGATCACTTGAGCCCAGGAATTGGAGGCTGCGAGGCTGCAGTAAGCTATGATGGTGCCTGCACTCCAGCCTGGGTGACAAAGTGAGACCCTGTCTCAAAAAAAAAAAAGAGAGAGAGAGAAAGAGAGAGGAAGGAAGGGAGGGAGGGAGGGAGGGAGGGAGGGACGGACTGGGGCTGTGTTAAACTGGGCTACACAAAGAGGCTACAAGGAGTGTGGGAATTGAGCCAGACTTGGACATGGGGTAGAGACAGAGAGGATTCCAGGCACAGGTGCCATGCCAAACGATAGTTCTCATTTATTATAGGAACCCATGGATTTATTTTGTTCTCTGCCCTGAGCCTTATGTTTAAAAGATTTTTGCCTTCCAACCTGTATTTATCGAATAATAGTTCATGAATCAAGTCCAGCATAAGTGAGGAAGGCGTTTCCAACAACTTGAGTTCATGGCGAGGCTAGACTTGGAGTTTCTATTCAGCCAGAGCTTGAAAGGCCAACAAGATTCATTCATTCAGCAGTGGTTTATTTCCCTCTGCTGTGTGCTCAGTCAAGGGAGCAGAGAATTGGTGCCGCAAAGTCTGTAGCACATACATTGAGAGATATTTTTGTTGAGTAGGAAGCTTGAGTTTACACACACTCAGCTGTTTGTTTTCTTGTCCGACAATGCCACGGTCATCTTTGAAAATCTTCAAAAGCATCGCTCACAGAATAAGGTCCTCTCAGACCCTCTATGCTGGTAAAATGAGGACACTCCCAGGATGTGAGCTTTCCTGCCTCCCTACCCCATCAATACCTTAAGATTTGGACTGACCTTTAGCGTTCAGCCTGACTGCCACCTCCCCAGGAAGCTGTCTTTGGTTTCCAACAAAAGGGGCGTCTATTGGCACGTTTCTCTCTCCTTGTGGCATTTTCACAGCCTGCCTCCTGCTATTTGAGGAGAAAGCTCAGCTCCTGTTCCTTACCCTTAGGCAAGGGTAGGAACTGTGTGTACTGGTGTCCCTCACCCCCGGAACAGCTCCCTGAGCCCAGTACATCCCAAGAAGAAGAAAATCAGCAAGGCTTATAGGAGAGTAACACAACGCGCTTGACAAATGTGTCCTAATGGATGTTGGAAGAAGGCTGCACTTACCAGCTGCAGCATGCACACGGCACATTTACTAAAACTGACTATATTATGGACCATAAAGTTTGTCTCAACAGAGGTCAAAGAGCTGAAAAAAATACAAATACAAAACATATTTTCTGATCATAATGCAATTAAGCTGGAAATCAGTAACAAAAAGAGAACTCTAAAAGTGTTTGCAGATTAAGAGACGTGCCTCTCATTTACGGATGAAATGATATGATGTCTGAGCTTTGCTTTAAAAATATTCTAGGCCGGGCGCGGTGGCTCACGCCTGTAATCCCAGCACTTTGGGAGGCTGAGGCGGGCGGATCACTTGAGGTCAGGAGTTCGAGACCAGCCTGGCCACCATGGTGAAACCCCATCTCCACTAAAAATACAAAAATTATCCAGGTGTGGTGGTGGCCACCTGTAATCCTAGCTACTTGGCAGCCTGAGGCAGGAAAATCCCTTGAACCTGGGAGTCGGAGATTGTAGTGAGCCGAGATCATGCCATTGCACTCCAGCCTGGGTGACAGAATGAGACTCCGTCTCAAAAAAAAAAAAAAAAAAAAAAAATTCTAGTGGCAAGGCAAAATGTTTGGAGGGGATACAGATGAATAGATGAAACAAAATTGGCCAGAAGTAAGTAGGTAAGTGTCTAAATTGGTGATAGGTACATGGTGAATCATACTGTTCTGTACTTCTCTCTCGCTCTCTCTCTCCCCCGCTTCTCTCCCTGTCTCCCTCTCCCCTCTGTCTTCATATATATATGTGTGTGTGTGTGTGTGTGTGTGTGTGTGTGTGTGTGTGTGTATGTGTGTGTGTGTATATATATGTAGATATATATATATATATATACACCTAATAAGTTTTTTCAAAAAACGAATACATCTAAATTACCCATAGGTCAAAGAAGAAATAATAATGGAAATTAGAAAATATTTTACTTGAACAATAATGATAATGCATGACAAAATTTTGAGATGCAGGTAAAGCCACACTTAAAGGCAGTTTATAGCCTTAAAGGTGGTTAATCCATCCATCTCAAAAGTTTAGGAAAAGAATAGAAAAAAAAAAACTCATGGAAAACAGAAAGAGAGAAGTAGTAAAGCTCAGAGAAGAAATTAATCAATAGAAAACAAATAATAGACCCACAAAGCCAAACATTGATCTCTTTGAAGACTGACCACGTTTGTCCCAATCGTTATTCATTCCAACAGCATTGTAGAGTCACTGGTCCCTATTTCTCAGAGCTGGTTTTCCCTGCTCCTTCGCCTGACTTTTCTCCCCTTCCCTTTTGTAGATGACATTCAGGGTGAGTCTCCGGCTCCATGTGGGACAGAAGAGCCCGCCCGCACCTGCCCCAATGGGACCAAATGTCAGCCCTACTGGGAAGGGCCCAACAATGGGATCACTCAGTTCGACAACATCCTGTTTGCAGTGCTGACCGTTTTCCAGTGCATAACCATGGAAGGGTGGACTGATCTCCTCTACAATGTAAGTGATGCTGGGACGGTGTGTGTGGACAGTCAGAGTCTCAGGGAGGTGGCCTCCTGGGACCAGTGAGACTCCAAGGCTGCAATGGAGGGACCCTGAGCTGGGGAAGGCAGCCCAAGGACAACAGTGAAGCTGGTCTGAGGCTCAGGCTTTTAAAGATTACAGGGACTCATGAGCAGAACTCTAACTATAGGGCGTAGAAGTCTGGAGGGCCCCCAGATGCAACATCATTTTTCATTGCGCAAGTGTTTAGATATAATTTTAGATTTTTAAATATGGAAAGGTTATGTGATCCAAAGACCAACTCAGATAAAAGATAGAGTAATATCTTTGGACGTAGTCAAGGAGGCCCTGCCCTGAGGCTCACCCAGCCCTCCTCCAGCCATACCACTCCCCGTGGGGTGAGAAGTTCCTGGAGCCAAGGGGACGTGTCTACCAAGAGCTTGTGCGCCACTTTCTAGACCATGTATTGAGTTACCAGGATCCCGGGATTCCTGCTCATGCCCAGATTCCAAGAACTTGCATGAGATTAGCATATGGATCTGTTTGTAACCCACCTGAGGGCCAAGGACATCCAAGGGGTGGCTGTTGACACAAATGTGGCCAGAGCTCGGATATACAAGCTAGAATGCCCACACACGTGTGCAGCCCCTTTGGCAGGACAGAGCCGTGACTAGGAAGAGAAAGGGACAGGGCTGGCTCTCCCCACACCTTGACCCAGTGCAGATATCCAGATTCTAAATTCCACCCTGACCTTCCAGTGTAAAGGAAGGTATATTTGCAAAGTAGAAGCACACAGCATGTTTTATTTAGTTACCTTTTAAATATTTCCCCGTAGTATGTGGTCTGCTTTTGTACTCTTGCCCTAGATCTTAAAAATGTTAGGGATGTTTCTGGAAAGATATATCCCTGCCCCCACTTGCATGCTATTTCCTCTCCCCACAATATGCAACCCCTTTAGTTCCTCAGAATATCCTTCCAATGTTTATTTATGCAATTATAATTACAAGCATAATCAAATCTATATCCTCCCCCCTCTTTCTTATCCCAAGGAGTAGCATTCTATACATGCTGTTCAATTCTGTGATTTTTTTCCTCATAACCACACGTTCTAGAGATCTTTCCATTGCAGGACATGGACAGTCTCTTCACAGGTGCACACTAGGATGCCCAGCTAATTTTTTGTAGAGACGGTGTTCTTCCATGTTGCCCAGGCTGGTCTGGAACTCCTGGGCTCAAGCGATCCTCCCGCCTCCGCCTCCCAAAGTGCTGGGATTACAGGCATGAGCCACCACCACGCCTGGCCTTCTTTATTCTTTTGCACAGCTGCATAGCATTCTATTGTGTGGCTGCCCATAGTTTATTTGTTTGCCATTAAGAGAAATGCTTGACTGGCTTCCTGTACACTGACATCGATCATGCTGCTCTGCCAGGAGCGATGTTGCACTTACCTCTTCATACTTTTGCAGATATAGCTAGGGGGTTGGAGGGTCTCCATTCCCAGAAGTGGGATTGCAGGATCAAAGACTAAATGCATTTATAATTTTATTTTGGGGGAAGATTTTTGTTTTGTTTTTTTAGAGACAAGGTCTCCCTCTGTCGCCCAGGCTGGAGTGCAGTGGTGTAATCATAGCTCACTGCAGCCTTGAACTCTTGGGCTCAGGGGATCCTCGCACCCCAGCCTCCTGAGTAGCTGGGACCACAGGCACACATCATCATGGCTAGCTAATTTTTTAAAAAAATTTTCTAGAGATGGGGTCTCACTATGTTTCTCAGGCTGCTCTCAGACTCCTGGCCTCAAGCAATCCTCCTGCCTCAGCCTCCCGAAGTGCTAGGATTACAGGTGTGAGCCACCACACCCAGCCTAAATGCATTTATAATTTTGATAGATATTTAGGTGTGCAAGTTTTAAATCCCGCTCTGTCGTCACCACAGTTCACCTTCCCTCACCTACTATGCGGGTAAGCAGTCCCCAGGCAGGCCACCTGTCAGCAGCTGGAGTGGGGCAGAGCCAAGGATTCAGGATCAAACACAGGATGCCACAAGTGTAGTGACCCCATAGAGCACCCTGGGGCTGCTCCATACACACAGCTCTGTTGACCAATGGAGGTCTCCTCTTCACCTGCCCTAAGAGCTGAAATTACCATTTAAGGTTAGGCCAGGGGTTGGCCTGCCCAGGGAGCAATACCTGGCTTCCTCCTGCACACAGAGAAGCTGAACTTTCCTCTTGGTCCTAGTGTATGTTCCTTAACAACCCATTTATGCCTAGCGTTCCATTATTGGAATGCTAATCCTGTGGGAGTTATTTACATCCTGCTGCTCAAGGTCATTGCTAAGGTCTGATTTTTCACACACACAAAAATCGCAACCTCCGGCATAAATGGGTTAAGGAATTTCCCCACTTGTGGGTGGAGGGAGATTTGCAAAAACTCATCCTTGTAATCCTGATCAACAAAGGCCCGTTTTAGTTGGGAGTAGGCAGCAAAAGGAGCCACATGAACAGTTGCGCCTGTCACGCACTGCACAAGAATGTCATTCATATCATAGACAACATACGATTTCTACTGTTACCATGATAATTTATTGACAGAAAAAAGGATGTGGGGAAGGGACATGGTGTTCTAATTTGCATGAAAACCTCATCTGAGTGTAGCATATCTGGGAACAGGAGGCAGATCCGAGCTCAGGCCCTCTCTTGGCCCTCACCTGCAAACAGCTTGGACAAAGGGTCAGAACCAATTGGCCAAAACTCGCTGGGGAATTTCTGTGGGTTCTAGGTTTTTACTTTGCAAGGCTGGTGTGAGAAGAGGCTCCAGCAGGAAATGAACCCTCCTGAGAGGGAAAGAGGCTGGGAAATGGAGAAGGCTAGGGAACTCAGGGAGAGAATGGGAGTGGGGAATGGGAGCTGAAAAAAATTGTGAGCATAAAAAAGGGATATGTCACAGGGTTGGATGACCAGAGAAAGCATGTGGGGGTTCAGATTAAGATGCTGGGGGCGTGCCCAGTGGTGGGACAAGAAGAGTGAATTTCCAGAGGGCTCGGTTACAAACATCAGTGTCCAACGGGTGTTTGCCCTGGAAGCCTCTAAGCTTAGAGCTAAGCCACCTCTGGGGACACAAACTGAGTGGTTAAGAGCAGAGACTCAGGTGTCAGCCTGTCTGGGTTCCTTCCGACTCTTCCACTTCCTTGCTGTGCAGCCTTCAGCGAGGTGCTTGGCCTCTCTGTGCCCCTATCTCCACATGTGCAAATCGAAGAGAATCTTAGTCCCACTTCACAAGGCGTGAGGACTAAGTAAGGTGGATTCGCATGAAGTATTTAGAACTGATCCTGGCCCTGGGTGACCTCCGTGTAAGTCAAATTCTCCACCCTGAATGGTGTTCCTTTTAGAAATGTGCATGAATTTTTCATCTTAACAGCTCCAGCAGCACCTGAGGAAGTGGAGTGAGGTGTGAGAGGTCTTACTTTATTCCCCTCCCTGGCCCTGCCATTAACCACTAACTCGGAGTAGCTTTCTGGCACTTTCCACACATTTATATCCCACCCCCATCCTTTGGTTAGCAGCCCATGCAATGATTTGGCCCTAATGTGAACCTAGAACACCGCTTCTCTCCCAGGGATGATTTCTGCCCCCAGGGGACACTTGGCAGTGGCTGCAGACATTTTTGGTTGTCACAACTGGATGGGAAGAAGGAGGATGCTATTGGCCTCAAGTGGGTGAAGGCCATGGATGCTACTCAACATTCTACAAGGCACCAGCATCCCCCACCTCCACCCCACCATAGAGAATGATCCAGGCCCAAATGTCAGTAAGGTTTCTGTCAGGAAACCCTGGGCCAGAAGATCAAGGTTCCTTGAGGATAGGGATGCCTTATACTGCAATCACCTGTCACTCTCTGCCTCTCTCTGGGGCTGCTGTGATCACCTGGCCTGCACACACAACCCCTAGGAGCAGCCCCCAGCCAGTGCCTGGAGAATTCAGTGGATAAATACCCCAGCTCCCTCCCCGTCAGGTGTTTTGCTCTGCCCTGCATCTCTCCAGTGGGATCAGGCTCTGGTTGCCCGCAGGGTTCACCTGGTCACGTACACACCCTCCACTTGCCACCTTCCCTTCCCCGTCTGGTATTTCCTGGGATGAACTTTTAGATTTATTTCCTGGGGCTGCTATAATGAAGCACCACAGACTGGGTAGCTTAAAACAACAGGAATTTATGGTCTGACAGTTCTGGAAGCCAGAAGTCCAACCTCAAGATGTTAGCAGAGCTGACAACACGCCCCTCAAAAGCCTCCGGGGGAGGATCCTTCTTTGCTTCTTCCTGGCTTTTGCTGGTTTCCCACAATCTTTGGGATTCCTTGGCTTCTCTTAGAGCCTTCATTCTCCATTCCAGTCTTCTGTCATCTAATAGTGTCCTCCCAGCCTGGGCACAATGGCTCACACCTGTAATCCTAGCACTTTGGGAGGCCAAGGCAGGCAGATCACTTGAGGTCAAGAGTTTGGGACCAGCCTGGCCAACATGGTGAAACCCCATCTCTACTAAATATACAAAAATTAACCAGGCGTGGTGGGCGGGTGCCTGTAATCCCAGCCACTTGGGAGGTTGAGGCAGGAGAATCACTTGAACCCGGGAGGTGGAGGTTGCAGTGAGCCAAGATCATGCCACTGCACTCCAGCCTGGGCGACAGAATGAGACTCCTCAAAAAAAAAAAAAAAAAAAAAACTAGCATCCTCCCTTGGTGTGCCTGTGTGTCTTCTCCTCTTCTTAGAAGGACATCAGTTGTATTGGATCAGAACCTACCCTACTCCAGTCCAACCTAATTTTAACTAATTACGTCTGCAATTACCCTATTTCCAAATAAGAACACATTCTGAGGTACCAGGGGGTTAGGACTTAAACATTTTTGTGTGTGTAGCAGGAGGACACAATTCCATTTATAACTCCTCCTAAATAAAACGACTTGCATGTGAACTCTTGTCTGGGGCTTCCCAAAGTGAGATAACCCCTCTCTCCACCCCTAAAACAACCAGTAGCGTCTGTCAATGCCAGGGTGCAGGGGCTAAGGTGCCCATCTTTGAGTTTCTGCTGAGGAGAACACAGCTGCTGCGTTGGAGCACTCTTGGGTTCTGCCTTCGTGCCCAGCCGTCTCCCTTGGGCTAGCCCTGCCCTGGGTCTGTCCTAGAATTTCGCCTCGATCTGTTTGGCCATAGGCAAGCATAGTGTCTGGAAATCTTTGTCCTCCATGACTGGTGCTGGAGCCGAAGCCAGTGGGTGTGGCCTTGCCAGCCAACTCCATTTACCCCGCTCTGAACAAGCTAGTAGTTGAGATCGACGGAGAGTCCAGACACAGTCGCTCCAAGCATCTTGGAATCTGTGGACACGGATGTACCGCAGAGGCTGCCCACCTGGGCAGGCAGCCCTTTGTGAGATTCTAGCACCACATTTATTCTCTTAACATCCTTTCAGTTATCCAGTAATTATTTACTGAGCACCTACTGTGTGCTGAGCAATGACTAGGTAATTGGAGACACTGCAAGGAAGAAGACAGACTAAAATCTCCACCCTGGTAGGAGAGACAGATGCAAACAGTAAACATGATAAATAATCAATCACCCAGAAAACAGGAGACACTAAGCAAATGTGTATGTACTATGGGAAGCCCAATAGGAACGAAAGCTACACAAGAGAACAAGTGATGGGTGGTTCCCTAGTCTAGGTCAGGCAATCAGGGAGGGCTCCTCAGAGGAGGTGATGTTTGAGCAGAGAAGGAGGGAGCCAGGCAGATGTTTTGGAAAGAGCATTCCCAGCATGGAGAACAGTGGCAGCTCACCTACAGGACATGTTTGATTCCCTTCCAGATTTTGTATTCATTTCTTGTTTTTCTCCCTTGGCTTCCTGGTTTAAATGCCTTTTGAAGAAATCTAAGCTCAACTAATCAGCGATGCTGTTGAAGGTTTATATCAGGATATGCATCCCAGAGTTATTTACAAAATTAGAACAAAACTGGAAGCAATTGAAAGCCTGACAATAGGAGATCGGTTAAATACCGTATGGTCCTTCCGTATGATGGCATATTATGTCATCATTAAAAATCGTCTGCTGGGAGAATATTAAGGATACAGGGGAAAGGCTCACCATATAATGATGAGTGGAGGGTGCTGGGCGCAGTGGTTCATGCCTGTAATCCCAGCAATTTGGGAGTCTGAGATGGGTGGATCACTTGAGCCCAAGAGTTTGAGGCCAGCCTGGGCAACATAGTGAAACCCAATCTACAAAAAAAAAAAAAAGAAAAAAATTAGCCAGGCGTAGTGGCGTACATGTGTAGTCCAGCTACTCAGGAGGCTGAGACAGGAGGATAGGATCACTTGAGCCCTGGAATCAGAGGTGACAATAAGCTGTGATCACGCCACTGCACTCCAGCCTGGGCAACAGCGTGAGACCCTGCCAAAAAACAAACAAAAAAAATGATGAGTGGGAGAAACGAGTTTTTAAACAGGGGTCAAGGAGGCCAGGCATGGTGGCTCACACTTATAATCCCAGTACTTTGGGAGGCCGAGGTAGGCAGATCACCTGAGGTCAGGAGTTTGAGACCAGCCTGGCCAACATGGCGAAACCTCATCTCTACTAAAAACACAAAAATTAGCCAGGCATGGTGGCGGGCGCCTATAATCCCAGCTACTTGGGGGGCTGAGGCAGGAAAATCGATTGAGCCCAGGAGGTGGAGGTTGCAGTGAGCTGTGATCATGCCACTGCACTCCAGCCTGGGCAACAGAGCGGAAGCTGCACAAGAGAATAAGTGATGCGTGGTTCCCTAGTCTAGGTCAGGCAATCAGGGAGGGCTCCTCAGAGGAGGTGATGTTTGAGCAGAGAAGGAGGAAGCCAGGCAGATGTTTTGGAAAGAGCATTCCCAGCATGGAGAGCAGTGGCAGCTCACCCCGTCTAGAAAAGAAAAAATGACGAGAGGGGAAAATGAGTTTTTAGAAAGGAATCAAGGGGAGGTAAACCTTATGATCTCAAAGGTACAAATATGAAAATGTAAGTAAAGAAAAACTGGAAGACACTGTACCAAGCTGACCTTCGGGTGGTGGGATTTGGGAATCTTGATTTTCTCAATACTTCTTTGTATCTTTAGATTTCTCTATGATGATCACAGTTTCTTTTTTTTTTTTTTTTTTTTTTTTTTTTGAGATAGAGTCTCTTTGTGTTGCCCAGGCTGGAGTGCAGTGGCGCGACCTCGGCCCACTCGGCTCACCTCTCGGGTTCAAGCAATTCTCCTGCTTCATCCTCCCAAGTAGCTGGGACTACAGGCATGCACCACCATGGCCAGCTAATTTTTTGTATTTTTAGTAAAAACGGGATTTCATCATGTTGGCCAGGCTGGTCTCGAACTCATAGGCTCAAGTGATCCACCAACCTCAGCCTCCCAAATTGGCGTGAGCCAATTAAACTTGTCTTGCTAAATGGTTAGGGGGGAGAAAAAAGAAGGTCTCAGGTCATTCCTAGACCAGGAGGCAGGAAAAAAGGGAGGAGAATGAAGCTTTCTTGGGCAAACATTGTCCTAGGTGTCCTTATCTTACATAATCTGTCCAGAGAGTCACACCAAAATAAATAAATAATTGATTGATTGATACATCAATAATAAATAGCCAGGCTTGGTGACTCACATCTGTAATCCCAGCTACTTAGGAAGCTGAGGTGGGAGGATTATTTGAGACAAGGAGTTCGAGACCAGCCTGGGAAACATAGCAAGACTCGTCTTAAAAAATTTTTTTATTTTTAATTAGCCGGATGCGGTGGTTCACGCCTGTAATCCCAGCACTTTGGGAGGCCAAGGCGGGTGGATCACGAGGTCAGGAGTTCAAGACCAGCCTGGCCAACATGGTGAAACCCTGTCTCTACTAAAAATACAAAAATTAGCCAGGCATGGTGGCACGCGCCTGTAGTCCCAGCTACTCAGGAGGCTGAGGCAAAAGAATCACATGAACCTGGGAAACGGCGGTTGCAGTGAGCTGGGATCACGCCATTGCACTCCAGCCTGGGCAACAAGAGCAAAATTACATCTCAAAAAAAAATGTTTTTTAATTAGCCAGGTGTAGTGGCACATGTCCGTAGTTCCAGCTACTTGGGAGGCTGAGGCAGGAGGATGCTTGAGCCCAGCAGTTCAAGGCTGCATGAGCTATGATCCCACCACTGCACTCCGGCCTGGGCAACAGCAAGACCCCATCTCTTAAATAAACACATAGGTAAATAAGTGATCGTTGTTATTTTATTATTAAATACACAAGATAAATGAAAAACAGGCAAATCTTTCTTACAAAAGAATTCCATTTAAAGTATGTAAACTTCACTCTCCACTGCCCCAGGAGGTGGAGACTAATCTCCTCTACTTTGAGAGTGGGCTGGACTTAGTCACTCATTTCCGAAGAGTAGAGTAGGTAAAGGGGAAAATAGAAGTTTTATACTGGAGGAACAGATAGATACCGCTTTAACCAAATGATGAAGATTAGTATCCCCTGGGGATGTGGATATTATGTAACCCTTGATTTTATGCCTATATAGTGTTCTTCCCAAAAACTCACAATCCCAGTTTTTTGGGGTTTTGCTTTGTCTCCTAAGCTGGAGTGCAATGATGCAATCATAGCTCACTGCAGCCTCAAACTCCTGGTCTCAGCGATCCTCCCACCTCAACCTCCTGAATAGCTAGGGCTATAGGCACACACCATCATGCCCAGCTAATTGTATTTTTTTGGTAGAGACATGGTCTCACTACGTTGCCCAGGCTGGCCTCGAGCTTCTGGCCTCAGTGATCCTCCCACCTGAGCCTCCAGAGTCACTGGGATTACAGGTATGAGCCACTGTGACCAGCCCAGAATTTTTTTTTAAGGAGTTGTGATGTCATTTAAGAGATGGGATTCTTTATAACACATCAACAACAAGTCCCAGCTACGGGTTGGGTAAGTCTTGTGATTTCATGGGAGTATTAAGCTTAAAAGACTTTGCATGATATCTGTGAACTATATGTGATTTCTGTTGGTGATGGGGGTCACTGATTCTGTGGTTTGCCACCTCCGATCATCATGGAAGAAAATGTTCCACTTCCAGTGAAAGTGAGAGGAAGTAAAGGGGTAATTATTTTCTATCTAAATTCACAGACTCCTTGAATTCTATCCACAGACCCCCAAGCATTTCCTCCCCAAGCTGAGACTCAGAGAATCTTGCCAGTGGCTTCTGCAGTCACTGTGGCTAGAAAACCCCTCAGAAGAGGTGATAGTTTAGCAGGTAACTAGAGTTCTCACCATCCGAGTCTGGCTCAGCCCCCATCACAACCAGTTACCCAGCCCAAAATGTCAGTAGTACTGAGGTTGAGAGGCTCTGCTCTAGGAGGCCAAGCCTCTCAGAGGAAGGATGATTGGGGTACTGGCTGGGCATCAAGGTGAACCTACCCCCTAAGAGCTTTGGGTGTGAGTTTCTGTCCATACCCAAGGACTACAAATGCAGGTTTACTGGAAATTCTGTGCCAAAAGTGAGGTCCAACTCACTTATAACTGCTACAAAACAAACCTCCATCAACACAGCCCATCTCTGCTCTT
This sequence comes from Hylobates moloch, assembly GCF_009828535.3. Classification (NCBI taxonomy): domain Eukaryota; kingdom Metazoa; phylum Chordata; class Mammalia; order Primates; family Hylobatidae; genus Hylobates; species Hylobates moloch. Next base: position 46,469,287 of record NW_026652287.1, on the reverse strand, counting down.
GACCTGGAGGCTCCAAGGTATCCACATGGCTCCCATGCCCACTAGACAGGCCTCTTCCCTGGACCTTCCTGGGCCAGAGCAGCCTCTGGGTAGCCTTGTGGAATCAAGATGGGTGATTGGCCACTTCCTCTGTGCCACCCTGTTCTGGCTACTTCCCTAGGCATCAGCCTGGGATTCCTTGATGGTAAAAATATAAAACCCTCTGAGCTAGGGCCTTTAATATCCCCATTTTACAGATGAAGAAACTGAGTCCCAGAGCTGTGCACAGCGATTGAGAGTCAGAATTCAGCTCTATCTCACTCAGTGTCAACATCCTCAGATTCTGCCATTTATAGCCTCCCACAGCAAACAGGATTGAGGGCTGCTTCTCTGAGCTCAAGGGGATGGAATGGGAAACCCCATGAGTACCGCAACAAAACTGTTTGCTAAAGGCAAGAGCTGGTGGCTCTGTGTTGCTCTAGCAACAGGTGGCTTCATTTCACAGGGACCCCCTCACCATATGTGCCCCATGTGGCTCAGAAAAGCCAGAAATTGTCTCCACCCTCACCAGGGAAGGTCCCCGACCCCTTCTTTGCCAGCTGGGCCAAGGCAAATTGGGGTCACTTCATGGGGAACAGGACCTACCCTCTCTTGGTTGCCCCCAAGGAGGGGATGTGGAGGGGCTGGGGACCTGGCAGGACCAGGGTGTCTTGAGTTAATTTGGGGCTGCCTTTAGCTGAGGGCTTCTGTGTACCTGGCATCAGCTTTTTATTGTGTCTTGATCCGTAAAACAGCCCTGTGAGGAAAGATATTTTTAACCCCATCTTCCAGATGAGGAAACGGAGGCCCGCAGGGGTGATGTAACCTGCCAAGGTTCCCTAGCCAAGAGTGACAAAGCCAGGGTTCACACACAGCTCTGGACAGAATTCATTACCCCTCATCCGTCTCTCTCTGACTCTTTTTTTTTGCCTCTCTCTCTCTTTGTCTCTCTTTTTTTTTTTTTTTTAAGACAGAGTCTCACTCTGTCGCCCAGGCTAGAGTGCGGTGGCACAATCTCAGCTCACTACAACCTTCACCTCCTGAGTTCAAGCGATTCTTGTGCCTCAACCTCCCAAGTAGCTGGGATTACAGGCGTGTGCCACCACACCCAAGTAATTTTGGGGGGTTTTGTTTTGTTTTGTTTTGAGATGGAGTCTTGCTGTGTCGCCAGGCTGGAGTACAGTGGCGCGATCTTGGCTCACTGCAGCCTCTGACTCCCAGGTTCAAGTGATTCCCCTGCCTCAGCCTCCTGAGTAGCTGGGACTACAGGCACGTACCACCACACCCAGCTAATTTTTTGCATTTTAGTAAAGACAGGGTTTCACCATGTTGGCCAGGATGGTCTCAATCTCCTGAGCTCTTGATTCGCATACCTTGGCCTCCCAAAGTGCTGGGATTACAGGCGTGAGCCACCGTGCCAGCCAATTTTTTGTATTTTTAACAGAGACGGAGTTTCGCCATGTTGGCCAGGCTGGTCTTGAGCTCCTGACCTCAAGTGATCTGCCTGCCTTGGCCTCCCAAAGTGCTGGGATTACAGGCGTGAGCCACTGCGCCCAGCCTTTGTCTCTTTTATTCTTGTGTTCTCTCTCTCTCTCTCTCTTCCTTCTCTTTCTCCACCTCCTTCTCCTTCTCTCCCTTTTCTTCACCCTTCTTTGTGCTTTTCTCTGTAAGTTTCTCTTCTTCTCTGTCTCCCTTGGTGAATGTCAATTAGAAAAGCAGAAAAACTGTGTTCAATTTGTGATTATAAATGCATGTCCCTGGCCAGGCATGGTGGCTCACGCTTGGAATCCCAGCACTTTGAGAGGCTGAGGCAGGAAGATTGCTTGAGACCAGGAGTTCAAACCCAGCCTGGTCAAAAAGCAAGACCCTGTCTTTAAAAAAGAAAAAAAAGTTCATTAGCTGGGCATGGTGATGTGTACCTGTAGTCCCAGCTACTCGGGAGGCTGAGGCGGGAGGATTGCCTGAGCCCAAGGGTTTGAAGCTGCAGTGAGCTGTGATTGCACCACTGTACTCCAGCCTGGGTGACAGAACCAGACCCTGTCTCAAAAAAAAAACTAATAATTAAAAATAAATAAATAAATGCATGCCGAAGGCCAGACGTGGTGGCTCATGCCTGTAATCCCAGCACTTTGGAAAGCCGAGGCGGGCGGATCACGAGGTCAGGAGTTTGAGACAATCCTGGCCAACCTGGTGAAACCCCATCTCTACCAAAATACAAAAATAAGCTGGGTTAGGTGGCACACGCCTGTAATCCCAGCTACTCAGGAGGCTGTGACACAAGAATCGCTTGAACCCAGGAGGCGGAGGTTGCAGTGACCCGAGATTGCGCCACTGCACTCCAGCCTGGGCGACAGAGCGAGACTCCGTCTCAAAAACAAAAAAAGACAAACAAAAAGAAAAAATAAATGCATGTCCCTTGGCAAGTGGTTGCTAATATTTGGAATGACTTTTGACCCATGCCCTTTTTCATTCATAGAAGTTTGTCTTGACCAAAATCAAAGCATTAAACTTTGGGCTGTAAATCACTGGTTCATTCAACAACCATCATTGAATGCCTACTGTATGCAGACACTCTTCTGGACACAGAGGAGTTGACGTGTTAGTGGGGAAAGCCAGTGATCAATTGAGATAAAAAGGGCAGATAGCAGACATTAAATAGTTTAGGCTTTGTGGGCCAGACAATCTCCATCGCAATGACTCAATCTGCTTCTGTAGCGTAAAAGTAACCACAGATAAAACACATAAGTGAATGAGCATGGCTGTTGGCCAATTAAACTTTAGCCTATAAAAACAGGTGGCTGGCCTGTGGGCTCTAGTTTGTGGATCGCTGCCTTAGAGATAGTGTTAGAGGGTGGTGAGAGGTCAGGAATGGAATAAAACAGTAGAGAGTTTGTGCGTTGTCAAGATGAGAGGTTGCAGTTCTTCTTATACACCCCGAATGGCCGGGCACTGTGGCCATTACGATCTATAATTCCAACACTTTGGGAGGCTGAGGCAGGAGGATCCCTTGAGCCCGCCCAGGAGTTTAAGACCAGCCTAGGCACATAGTGAGACCCCATCTCTACAAAAAAAATTTTAAAATTACCTGGACATGGTGGAGCATGCTTGTAGGCCCAGCTACTTGGGAGGCTGAGATGGGAGGACTGCTGGAGCCTGGGAGGTTGGGGCTGCAGTGAGCCAATCATGCCACTGCACTCCAGCCTGGACGACAGAGCAAGAACTGTCTCAAAAAAACAAAACAAAACAAAAAACCAGACCTGAAGGAACAAATCATATGAATGCATTAAAGTATCACATGTATCCAAAAAATATATACATCCATCAGCCTGGCACGGTGGCTCATGCCTGTAATCCTAGCACTTCAGGAGGCCAAGGCAGGCAGATTGCCTGAGCTCAGGAGTTCAAGACCACCCTGGACAACATGGTGAAACCCCGTTTCTACTAAAATACAAAAAAAATTAGCTGGGCATGGTGGCAGGCACCTGTAGTCCCAGCTACTTGGGAGGCTGAGGCACGAGAATTGCTTGAACCCAGGAGACAGAGGTTGCAGTGAGCCGAGATTGTACCACTGCACTCCAGTCTGGACAACAGAGCAAGACTCTGTCTCAAAAAAAAAAAAAAAAAATATATATATATATATATATATATGTATATATACACATACATATATGTGTATTTTTGTATATATATATGTATGTGTATATATGTGTGTGTGTATATATATGTGTGTATATATATATATAATCAATTTAAAATTTTTCTTAATAAATAAACATTTCTCTCCTTCTCTCCCTTGGTGAATGTCAATTAATAAAGCAGCAAAACTATGTTTAGTTAGTGATCATAAATGCATGTCCCTGGCTGGGTGTGGTGGCTCACACTTGTAATCCCAGCACTTTGGGAGGCTGAGGCCGGAGAGGATAGTTTGAGGCCAGCAATTGCTTGGGGCTTTTTGAAAGACATGAAGGAAGGCCAGGCACGGTGGCTCACGCTTGTAATCCCAGCACTTTGGGAGGCCGAGGCGGGCGGATCATGAGGTCGGGAGATCGAGACCACGGTGAAACCCTGTCTCTACTAAAAATACCAAAAAATTAGCCGGGCGTGGTGGCGGGCGCCTGTAGTCCCAGCTACTCGGAGAGGCTGAGGCAGGAGAATGGCGTGAACCCGGGAGGCGGAGCTTGCAGTGAGCCGAGATCGCGCCACTGCACTCCAGCCTGGGTGATAGAGCAAGACTCCGTCTCAAAAAAAAAAAAAAAAAAAAAGAAAGACATGAAAGAGATGAAGGGAGCCATGGAGATATCTCAGGGAAGAGCAGCCCAGGTAGATGGAACAGCCAGCGCAAAGGTCCTGAGGCAGGATGTTCCTGGCATTTGTGAGGACATATGGCTGCCCAGGTGTCCAGAGGGGAGTGAGTGAGGATGAAGGAAGGAGCTGATGAAGGAAGATGATAAAATACTTCATGGATCAGCCAGGCATGGTGGCTCCCGCCTGTAATCCCATCACTTTGGGAGGCCAAGGCGGCTGGATCATGAGGTCAGGAGTTCCAGACCAGCCTGGCCAACATGGTGAAACCTTGTCTCTACTAAAAAATACAAAAAAGTTGGCCAGGCATGGTCGTGCATGCCTGTAATCTCAGCTACTTGGGAGACTGAGACTTGAGAATTGCTTGAACCCAGGAGGTGGAGGTTGCAGTGAGTCGAGATCACCCCACTGCACTCCAGCCTGGGTGACAGAGCGAGACTCCGTCTCAAAAAATTAAAAAATAAAAAATAAGACTTCATGAACAGACAGCCTATATAATTTATGATCCAAACCAGGACAGTTTTGAGAGTGAAAGGGGAAAAAGAGCGCTGAAAAAATAATTAACAGGCCTGGCATGATCTATAACGGGTGTAAAGTGGGACACACAGCCTCTCTCACGGTCACTGTCAGACTTCAGCTTTTTCACGGTCAAATCCACCCCCATGTTTATCCCATAGACTGGAGAATCGGGTGTTCTCCTGAGCTGAGTTTTTGGGTTTTTTCGTTTTGTTTTGTTTTGTTTTGTTTTTGTTTTTTTAACATCCTGTATACTTTTTCTCAATGAACCATGCTCAAAAAAATTACAGGAAAATAAACCATAAAACAGAAGGCACTTCAGGATTTTGCTGGGACTCAGCCAATAGTTTGTTTGATGAGTATTTATGGAGCGCTTTCTAAGCACCAGGCGCCACCAGCAATACTGGGATGAATCAGTAACATCCCTCACCCTTGAAGCTCTCTTGGGCCCATTGTTATATACTTAAAATACTATGCAAGTACGGAGAAGGGATGAAGTGGGAAAAAATCAGTCGGTTGTAAGCCAGAATGACGGGTCTAGTCCCACCCATGCAGTCTGCACCCTGTGTGATCCAGGCACATCATGTTGCCTCTCAGCCTCAGTTTCTCCATCCACCAGGCACAGAGATGGCGGGAATCGAGGAAGATGTGGGGAATATTTCATCAGCCCAAAAAGACTTGGCTAATGTGACCATAATTCTGCCTTCTGCCTCTCCTTTCCCAGAAAAATAGCTTAATCATTTGGATTTGGGATAAACACATTTCCTGTCTGTGTTTATTATTTAAATGATCCACCAAGCTGGGCATGGTGGCTCACCCCTGTAATCCCAACACTTTGGGAGGCTGAGGAGGGCAGATCGCTTGAGCCCAGGAGTTCGAGACCAGCCTGGCCAACATGGCGAAGCCCCATCTTTACTAAAAAAAATACAAAAAAATTAGCTGGGCATGGTGGTGCGTGCCTGTAATCCCAACTACTTGGGAGGCCGAGGCACGAGCATCACTTGAACCCGGGAGGCGGAGGTTGCAGTGAGCCTAGATTGCACCACCACACTCCAGTCTGGGTGACAGAGTGAGACTCTGTCTCAAAATAAATAAATAAATAAATAAATAAATAAATAAATAAATAAATAAATAAATAAAATGATCCCCCAACAGGAACCCCAGGTACATTTGTATTGGCTATGCAACTAATGCTTAGTGAGCACCTACTATGTCCCTGGTGCTGATCTGGACACTGGGATTTAGACAGGAAAAATCTCTACCCTCGAGGAGCTGATGATGAAGATGGCAGTCTTGAAATGCGTAAGTTGACAAGATGATTCAGACAGTGGAACGTGCTGGGAAGAGAATGAGATGTCTGGCTGAGGTGCAGGAAGGGGCAAGTCCTTTTGATTGAGAGGTCCAAGAAGGCTTCTCTGATGGGGGCACAGTGGATCTAAGGTTGAGTGATAAGAAGAAATTGGCCAAGCAAAGACCTAAAGGCAGAGTTGCTCCAGGCAGAGGTTCAGAGAATGGAAATAATTGACTAATTGTGATCTTGAACTTGACCTTTCTTTTCTTCTGCTAACTTTGGGTTTGGTTTGTTCTTGCTTTTCTGGCTCCTTGAGGTACGTGTTTGGTTCTTAATTTGTAATCTTTTTTTTTTTTTTTACTTTTTTGAGACAGAGTCTCACTGTGGTGCCCAGGCTGGAGTACAGCAGCATGATCTTGGCTCACTGCAACCTCTGCCTCCTGGGCTCAAGTGAACCTCCCACTTCAACATCCCCAGTAGCTGCGACTACTGGTGCACAGCACCACACCCAGCTAATTTTTTTATTTTTATTTTTTAGAGATGGGGTCTCACTGTGTTGCCCAGGCTGGTCTCAAACCCCTAGCTCAAGTGATCCTCCTGCCTCAGCCCCCCAAACTGCTGGGATGACAGGAGTGAGCCACCATATCTGGCCTCTATTTTTTGTGATGTAGGTATTTGATGCTATAAACTTCCCTCTTAATTGCTTCTTGGTCCTTTAGCTAAGGTCAAGTGTAAACTTCCCTCAGCACTGCTTCTGCTGCATCTCAGAGGTGTTGGTGTGTTGTGTCTCTATTTTCATTCATTCCAAAAATTTTTTAAATTTCCATCTTAATTTCTTCGTTGACCCAATGGTTGTACAGGAGCATGTTGTTTAATATCCATATATTTGCATCATTTCTGAAATTCTTCTTGGTATTGATTTCTAGTTTTATCCCACGGTAGTCTGAGAAGATGCTTGACAGAATTCCAATATTTTAAAATTTGTTGAGACTTGTTTTGTGGCCTAACATGTGGTCTGTCTTGGAGAATGTCCATGTGCTGATGAGAAGAATGTATGTTCTCCATCAGACATGCAGGAGACAGACACTTTCTCACCTGCCTCATGGGATCCATAAAAGAGTCAATCAGAAGTTGGCATTTAAGAAAGACCAGAAGGAGGCCGGGTGCAGTGGCTCATGCCTGTAATCCCAGCACTTTGGGAGGCTGAAGCGGGTGGATCACCTGAGGTCAGGAGTTCAAGACCAGCCTGACCAACATGGTGAAATCTTGTCTCTATTTTAAAAAATACAAAAATTAACTAGGTGTGGTGGTGGGCACCTGTAATCCCAGCTACTCTGGAGGCTGAGGCAGAGAGTCACTTGGACCCAGGAGGTGGAGGTTGCAGTGAGCTGAGATCACACCATTGCACTCCAGCCTGGGCAACAGAGCAAGACTCCATCTGAAAAAAAAATAAAGAAAAAAAAGAAAGACCAGAAAGAGGTGAAGGAGCAAGCTATAGAGATATCAAACTGTATCAATCTGGCTGGGTATGGTGGCTCATGCCTGTAATCCCAGCACTTTGGGAGGCTGAAGCAGGAGGATCACTTGAGCCCAGGAGTTCAAGACCAGCCTGGGCGACATAGAGACCCCCTCTCTACAAAATATAAAAATTTAATTAAAAAGATGTATTGGTCAGGGCAGCCAAGTTATGCTGCAGTAACAAACATCCCCAAAGCCTCCATGACTTTTAACAACAGATGTGTTTCCTGCTCATGCTATACGTCCAGTGCAGGTTGGCAGTAGGGAAGAAGGCGGCTCTGTCCAGTGTAGTCACTTGAGACCTAGCTAATCACCTAGAACATTGCCACTTGCTATTCCAGAAGGAAAAAAGGAATGCTAGAAGGTCACACACTGAAAGTTCAGTGCTCTGGCTCCAAAATGACAGCTATTTCCACTCACTCCTCATTGGCCAGCACTTAGCATGTGGCCCTCAGCCAACCCCAAAGGGACCAGGAAGGACCATCCCACCATATTGCTGGAAATATTTGATGGTGGCATTAATGGGGAACAGTGTTCCCGGCAGCGGAAATCTTTGAGCCCTTGGAAAAAAGACAAGGCGATCTCTAGAGCACATCCTTCCTGGTATTATTAATGAATTTAACAAAGGAGCAAGCCATCCTCCCCCACTCTCCTTCCCGAATCCAGACTTGTGCATATCCCTCCCTTAATTTGAACTGCCAAAGAAGAGATAAGAACCAGGAGAAGAGACCTGTGACCCCATCTTTGCTGATGAACTACCACAGAACAGCCATGGCATCTCCAGTCTTTGTGCTTGTAAAATGTACTTTTCATTTTGCTCCTGAACAAAATCCACCCACCCCCACCCCCAAACCAGGGAAAACCCATCTCCTAATCCAAAACTGCACCCAACCTTCCACCACCTTCTTCCCTGGGAATTGTTGATTCCAGAGTATGGAACTGAATAATTGAATGAGTCTGGAAGAGAGAAAGTGTCTCTAAAATCAGGCAGCAGAAGCCCACTCCCCAGAGAGGATGGTGCAGATGAGAGTTCAGGAGGGAGCTTGGCTTGGGGTTAACGATCTGAGCTATGTGGGGAACTTGGACACACCTCTCAATCAGTCATTCAACAGACATCACTTATTGAGCACCAACTGTGTGCCAGATGTTGTTCTAGGGGGCTGGGAATACGAGAATACAGCAGGGAACAAAAAGGACAAAGCCCCTCCCCCTTGTTGAATGGACATTCCAGCCAGGAAGATGAGAGAACAAGAGAAATAAGTGAAATATATAGGCAGTGAAATGCAAAAGGGAAAAAAGAAACAGAAAGTGGGGACCAGAAATGAGGGATGCAATTGTAAAGGGCCATCAGGGAGACCTCCCTCAGAAGGTGGCATTTGAGTAAAAAACCTGAAGGAGGTGAGGGGGAACCATGTAGCAATTTCAGGGAAGAGCATTCCAGGCAGGCGGGGACAGCCTGTGCAAGGGCCGAGGTAGGACTGTGCTTGGCATGGTTGAGGAACTGCAAGTAAGCCAGGTGGCTGGAACCGAATGAGCGAGGGAAAAGGGGAGGAGATAAAAGCAGGGAGGTGGGAGGGTTGGAGGCCCCCTTTGCCATTTAGTAGCTGAGTAACTTCATTTATTTCCTGTAGCTTGCATAACAAAGAACCACAAATAGAGTAGCTGAAAACAACAGAAATTTATTTATTCTCTCCCAGTTCAGGAGGCCAGGAGTCCACAGACCATCAAGGTCAGCTGGGCCACAGACCATCAAGATGTCAGCTGGGCCATGGTGCCTCTTGAGACTTGGTCTGAAATCCCTTCTTGCCTCCCTCCTAGCTTCTGGTGGTTTGCCAACAATGCTTGGTGGTCCTTGCCTTGTAGACACATCGCCCTGATCCCGCCTTCATCTCCATTTCACATGGCCTTCTCGGTTTGTGCAAGGCTGTCTCTGCGCCCAGGTTTCTCCTTTTCTTATTATTTATTTGTTTGTTTGTTTCTTTATTTTAGAGACAGGGTCTTGCTCTGTCTCCCAGGCTGGAGTGCAGTGGCATGATCATAGTTCACTGCAGCCTCAAACTCCTGGCCTCAAGCAATCCTCCTACCTCAGCCTCTCGAGGAGCTGGGACTGCAGATGTGAGCCACTGCACTCTGCCCAGATGTCCCCTTTTTATAAAGAAACCCATCATGTAGGATGAGGGTCCACCCTAATGACCTGATCTTAACTTAATTCATCTGCAAAGACCCTATTTCCGATTCATAGGTACCAGGGGTTAGGACTTCTTCAATGCATCTTTTTGGGGGGACCCACTGCAACCCACAACAGAACTGTGGGCATGTAACTTGACCTCTCAGCCAGGCGCGATGGCTCACACCTGTAATCCCAGCACTTTGGGAGGTCGAGGTGAGCGGATCGCCTGAGATCGGGAGTTCGAGATCAGCCTGGCCAACGTGGTGAAACCCCGCCTCTACTAAAAATAGAAAAATTAGCTGGGCATGGTGGCAAGCACCTGTAATCCCAGCTACTTGGGAGGGTGAGGCAGGAGAATTGCTTGAACCCAGGATGTGGAGGTTGCAGTGAGCCAAGATCGTGCCATTGCACTCCAGCCTGGGTGACAGAGTGAGACTCCATCTCAAAAAAAAATAGACCTCTCTGTGCCTCAGTTTTCTCACCCAGGAGGATGGGGATAATTATGTACCCACTCCTGGGGTTCATGAGAGGATTAAATGAGCTCAAACAGTCCAAGCCTCCATGTGTGTCTGTTGTGGTGCTGTGTAGCATGTGCTGTGGCCAGAGGTCCCCAAGCCTGTGGGGGACCTGGGCAAAGGCAGATTCGGGTCTTGTTGGCAGCATCTGAGATGGACGGGCTGCCTTGGCATGGAAGGGCCTTGGCTCTTTTTCCCTGTTCAGTCCTGTCCCTCTCCCCCATCCTCCACCCTGTCCCTGTCATCTGAGCCTGCTCCTCGTGACGGCTCAGAGTCTCCCTACTGGCGGTCAGTGTAGAGTTTCGTTCCCTGGGCTATATTTAGCCCTGAGAAATGGGAACGAGAACCCTCAGCCGCCAAAGTGATGGAGAGAGGAGCACAAAGCCAGTGCTGCCTTCTGTCCAGCAATGTTCCACTGACTCGGTTCTTTCTTCCAGAACCTTCCAGAAGCAAAGCATTGGCATTTCTGGGCTTGTTAAAACAAGGATGTGGGCTGGTGGCTGGCACGTTCATTGTCCCCAGAACCTGTCTGTGTCCATGATTAAAGCTGACTTTGTTAGTTTTTTCAGTGCTTTTTTTTTTTTTTTATCCATGGCAAAACACACATGACATAAAATTTACCATCCTATTTATTTTTTTAACTTTGTAATATTTTTTAATTGACAAGTAATAATTGTACTTATTCATGGGGTACATAGTGATGTTTCAATGCATATAATGCATAGTGCTCAGTTCAGGGTAATTAGCATATCCATCTTCTCAGACCTTTATTGTTTCTTTCTGTTAGGAACATTCAAGTTCCTCCTTCGAAGCTATTCGAAACCATTAATATATTCTTGCCATCCTAACCATTTTTAAGGATACAATTTTGTGACATTAAGTATAATACATTCACATTGTTGTGCAACTGTCACCACCATCCATCTCCCAAACTTTTCCATCCTGCAAATGTAACTCTGTCCCCACTAAACACGAACTCCCTGTTCCCCCTCCCCCAGCCCTTGGCACCCACCATGCTACTTTCTGTTTTTATGAATCTGACGACTCTAGGGACCTCCTATAAATGGAATCATACAGGATTTTCCCTTTTATGACTGGTTTATTTCACATAGCATAATGCCCTAAAGGTTCACCCATGTTGCAGCATGTATCAGCATTTTCTTTCTTTTTAAGGTAAAGTTGACTATTAAAAAAAAACTTTTGCCGGGATCAGTGGCTCACGCCTGTAATCCCAGCACTTTGGGAGGCCAAGGCAGGTGGATCAGGAGGTCAGGAGTTCAAGACCAGCCTGACCAACATGGTGAAACCTCATCTCTACTAAAAATAAACAAATTAGCCAGGCGTGGTGGCAGGCGCCTGTAATCCTAACTACTCAGGAGGCTGAGGCAGGAGAATTGCTTGAACCTGGGAGGCAGAGGTTGCAGTGAGCTGAGATCACGCCACTGCACTCCAGCCTGGGCGACAGAGTGAGACTCCATCTCGAAAAAAAAAAAAAACAACTTTTTAAGAATTGAAGTAGAATAAACAAACAGAAAAATCCGCGGATTATAAGTGAAGAGCTTGATAGTCACAAACTAAACACGCCCATGTAACCAGCACACAAATGAGGATACAGAACCTTCTCAGCCCCAGAAGCCCCCCTCATATCCTGTTCCTAGTCACTACCTCCCCGCAAGGGTACCACTACCAGGACTTTGAGCATCATTCACTAGTTTAGCCTGTTTTGTATTTTGCATAAATGAAATCTTACATGTGTGCTGTTTTCTGTCTGGCTTCTTTTGCTTGACGTTAACTTTTTAAGATCTCGTGTGACCTGTGGCATTGTTCATTGCATGTATCCTCTCTCTCCCATTGATAACAATGTGGATTGTTTGCAGTTTGGAGCTATGATGAATACCACTGCTATGAATGTTCTTGTGTGTGCTTTCTGTTGTGTAACTATTCAGAATTACTATCTCAGAATTACTATCTAATTGTAGTGATCTTGGATAGGTAACTATCCAAGAATTACTGGGTCTTGGCAAAGGTACATACAGTCATACACTGTATAATGGCATTTTGGTCAACAACAGATCAAATATGTAACAGTGTCCCATAATGGACCGAATATGTAACAGTGGTTATCACACAGTATTTTTACTATAGCTTTTCTGTTTTTAGATTTTTTTTTTTTTTGAGACAGAGTCTCACTCTGTTGCCCAGGCTGGAGTGCAGTGGCACGATCTCTGCTCACTGCAAGCTCTGCCTCCTGGATTCATGCCATTCTCCTGCCTCAGCCTCCCAAGTAGCTGGGACTACAGGCACCTGCCACCACGCCCGGCTAATTTTTTTTGTATTTTTAGTAGAGACGGGGTTTCACCATGTTAGCCAGGATGGTCTCAATCTCCTGACCTCGTGATCCACCCGCCTCAGCCTCCCAAAGTGCTGGGATTACAGGCGTGAGCCACCGTGCCCGACCTGCTTTTAGATATTTTTAGATACACTATTGAGTAACAATTGCCTACAGTATTCCATAGAGTAACATGCTGTACATGTTTATAGCCTAGGAGCAATAGGCTAGACCATGCAGCCTAGGTGTGTAGTGGGCTATACCATCTAGGTTTGTGTAAGTACACTCCATGATGTTTGCACAACAAAATACCTAGTGACACATTTCTCAAAATGTATGCCCATTGTTAAGCATGACTTAATTAATTTTAGTATAGAAACTCTCAACCAATTTTTCAAGTAGTTGTACCATGTGTTATGGGTTTTATTGTCTCACCCCAAAATTCATATGTTGAAGTCCTAACCCCCAGTACCTCAGAATGTGACCTTATTTGGAAATAGATTCATTGCACATGTAAAGGTTTTGCCATTGGCAAAACTGCAGTTACTTTTACACCAACCATAGCAGCTAAGGTGAGATCATTAGGGTGGGTCCTAATCCAATACGATGGTGTCCATATAAAAAGGGGACATTTTGGCACAGAGACAGGTACACACAGAGGAAGAATGCCATGTTTAAACAAAGGCAGAGCTCAGGATGATGCCTCTACAAGCCAAGAATCAGCAAAGATTGCCAGCAAACCGCCAGAAGCTAAGAGAGAGGGATAAAACAGATTCTGTCTCACAGCTCTCAGAAGGAACCAGCCCTTTTGACACCTTGATCTTGGATTTCTGGCCTCTATAACTGTAAGACAATAAATCTTTGTTGTTTAAGCTACCTAGATTGTGGTTCCTTGTTACAGCAGCCACAGGAGATGAATACAGCATGGTATATTCCCATTGGCAGATTATGAGGGTTCCAGTTGCTCCACAGCTTCACAGACACCTGGTAGTAATGACCTCATCTTAACTTCTGTCTCATTTTAGCCTTTCTTCTAGGCAGCAGCAGTGTCATACATACTTTTAAAGGTGGGCTTTTAAAGCCACGCTTGAGAGCCCTGCATTCTGCAGGTGTCACAGGGTGATCAACCATTGAAAGGCTACCCCTGCCCTGACAGCTGGAGGCAAGGCTTCCCAGCACAGAGGTTAAGCCCATGGACTCTGGGGCCCAGGTGGTTAGTGCAAATCCCATGTCCACTAGTGAATAACTCTGTGACCTTGGGCTGATGATGATTTTGTCTTTCTGAGCCTCAGTTTCCTCAGTAGTAACATGGGCATTATAACATAGAGGCATCATGAGGATTAAATGATTAAGTGAGCTAACATACATAATGTGCTTAGGAAGGTTCCAGCACACCATAAATACTCTGTAAGTGCTGGCTTTTATCATTCTTTTCTCTCTCTCTCTCTCTCTCTCTCTCTCTCTTTCTGCCCCCCACCACTTCCTCTCCTTGATTTTCTTCCCCTCATCTTACTTCCTTCTTGCTATAGTGTTCTATTTTCTATTTCAGAGAGTATTCTGTTTGTGGACTTTTTTCCTCTTGAAAATTGAGCTGAAACTTTGAGAATTTTTTGTGATTGGCATTAAGACTGCAGGGAATGGAGCAGGGAGATACTTGAGGAAAGGGCTCATGGCCCATCTGTCTGGCTTGGTGATTTCACCAGGCCATCAGACTCTGTGGTCATGCATCTCCTCTAAGGGGAGTCTGTGACTGTGTTGGGAGAAGGGAAGGAACCAGGGATTAATTAAGCCATTTTAGTAGGTTTTGTGTTTTGTTTGGTTTACTTTTTCCTTCTCCTTCTGGACTCTGGTCTGGGAAGTCCTCTTGTGTTTCTTACTCGTTCCCAGGTCAATTATGTTATGTGAGGACAACATAATTAAGAGAGAGATTTTCCCTTTGGATGTTTTCTTCAGAAAACCTTCCTCCATTTCTCCCTCTGGGATGCCAGAGACCAAGAACTCCACAAGCCAAGAACATTTAAGACAGAGCCACAAGAGAACCGAGCTTCCCCTTCCCTCACCTGTCAGGTTCTCTCTGAGTCCCAGTCAACTCTCACCTGCTTTCCCTCCTCACACCCTACAGAGCAACGATGCCTCAGGGAACACTTGGAACTGGTTGTACTTCATCCCCCTCATCATCATCGGCTCCTTTTTTATGCTGAACCTTGTGCTGGGTGTGCTGTCAGGGTAAGTCTCTGCTACTCCCCACCCCATCCCACTCACTCCTCTTTGCCAACTTCTTCCCAAGTAGAGGCCGTTGAAGCTTTGTTTTCATTCACTAGACAGAGAAGAGGCTTCTTCCCTTGTTTGGGTTACCAGACTGTTATTAGCAAGCCATGTAGAGGTGCAGAGGTTGTGTACTGCTAGGGGTACCCAGTGAGGGGGCTCATATGGGCTTTACTTTCTTTACATTTTTTTAAAAAACCAATAGTTTGGGTTTACTTCTCCCCCATTTTCCAAATATAAAATCATAGCATATGCTCTAACGGTGTATTTTCCTGACCCATATTGTCCGCTATCCCCAAGATTTTTTTGGCTTAATCATAAATGGGCTTCATTTTTCTTACTATAAGAAGTCTGGGCACTTGTATGGTGGCTCTATGGCACCATCAGCAACCCCAGATTCTTCCAGCTTTCCATTCTGACATCTTTACCAGAGGCTTCCAATCTTGTGGATACCTCATGGTCTTAAGATGGCTGCCTCACGCCCTCCAGATGGCCACTTCATGTTCCAAACAGGAAAAGGAAGAAGGGAAACAGGAGGAGGTGGGACCTATGGCAGAGAAGCCAACCTGCTGCAGAAATCTTTCGTTTATGGCTCATTGGTCTAACTTAAAAGAGGGCTGAAATAATTATTAGCCAAAAGTATGAAGAGAATGAGAATGAGGTATGCAGCCAGTGGTGGTTGGCATGGCATGGTTTTATCCTTTCGTTTTTTTTTTTCTTTTTTATTGTTTTTTTTGAGACGGTGTCTAGCTTTATTACCCAGACTGGAGTGTAGTGGGGCGATCATAGCTCACTGTAACCTAGAACTCCTAGGCATAAGCGATCCTCCTGACTCAGCCTCCTGAGTAGCTAGGGCAACAGGTGTATGCCACCATGCCCAGCTAAAATTTTTATTTTTCATAGAGATGGGGCCCACTGTGTTGTCCAGGCTAGTCTCAAATTCCTGGCCTTAAATGATACTCCCATCTCAGCCTCACAAAGTGCTGGGATTACAGACATGAGCCACTGTGCCTGGCCTTTTTCTTTACCTAGGCACAGTTGTTGGGAAATGTGTGAAGCTGGCAGAAGCACCCATCACTATAATATCCGTCTTTTCCCAGAAGACCTGACTCCTCCTGTTGAAAACTCCTGACCTCCAGGGACTTCTGAATCCCCAAACACACACACACACACACACACACACACACACACACACACACACACACAAACACAAACGTTTCCTAACATTTTCAAAACAGCCATACTCTGGCTTTTCTATGCTTCTCCAGGGAGTTTGCCAAAGAAAGGGAACGGGTGGAGAACCGGCGGGCTTTTCTGAAGCTGAGGCGGCAACAACAGATTGAACGTGAGCTCAATGGGTACATGGAGTGGATCTCAAAAGCAGGTGAGGCCCTTTCATCCTGGGGCCCAGGGATGGAGATCCCAGGCCACGGAGCACAAAGAGAGTCATGCAGTTTGGAGAAGGCTAAGCTGGGAGGGCCATGATGGGAGGAGAAAGAGAACCTGAATTGGTAGTCCCAAATTTTATCAACAAGAATCCAGAGTCTGATATGAAAAAGTCTAGGATGAAGCCAGGATCTGACATCATATAACTTGAATTCTGAAATCAGACGCTGGTTTACATCCCGGCCCTGCCACTTTTTACCCATGCACCACACATCCCTGTACCTCCGTTTCCTCGGCTGTTACATGGAGGCAATGATAGTGCCTACGTCATAGTACTATTGGAGTATTTAGTAAAATAATCTCAGCTAAGTCACTTGGGGAGAGCAGTGCCTGATACACAGTAGGCACATATTTATTTGTTCAGCCATTTAACAAACATTTAGGGAGCACCTGCTGTGTGCCAGGCACTGATCTAAGTACTGAGGATATGGGAGTAAACAATACACACCAAATCCCTGCCCTCAGAGCTCTGATATTCTAGTGAGAGAGATAAAGCAAACAAATACATGTCATGTGGGGAACTCCCAAATTCAGAGAAGGAAGATAAAACAGACTAGGAAGATAAAACAGAGTAGGAAGTTGGCCGGGCGCGGTGGCTCACGCCTGTAATCCCAGCACTTTGGGAGGCTAAGGCAGGCAGATTTCCTGAGGTCAGGCATTCGAGACCAGCCTGGCCAACATGGTGAAACCCTGTCTCTACTAAAAATACAAAAATTAGCCGGGCATGGTGGTGCATGCCTGTAATCCCAGCTACTCGGGAGGCTGAGGCAGGAGAATTGCTTGAACCCAGGAGGCAGAGGTTACAGTGAGCCGAGATCGCACCACTGCACTCCAGCCTGGGCGACAGAGTGAGACTCCATGTCAGAGAAAAAAAAAGAGTAGGAAGTTAGAGGCGGGGTGGTCAGGGAAGGCTTCTCTAAGGAAGTAGCCTCTGAGCAGAGAGACCTGAAGGACATGAAGAAGGAAGCTGTGGGGATGTCAAGGGAAGGGACATTCCAGGCAGAGACAGCAAGTGCAAAGGCCCTGAGCTGGGAACGTATTTGAGACACAGCAAGGAAGCCAGTGCAGCTGAAACAGAGTGAGAGGTGGGGAGAGTTGGAGGAGAGGAAGACAGGAAGGTGATGGAGATCGGATCAAGCAGGGGCTTATAGGCTGTGGTGTGGATGTTGGTTTTTATTTTGCGCGAGGTGGGGAGAATGTTGGCTATTGCTACTGTTGCGGAGGTGGGGCTTGAAGTCAGAAACCACCCAGCAGCATGTTTTCTGGCCGGTTGAGCTGTCACCATCAGCCAGGGGAGAATGGGGCTGGCTGGGCAGACCTTTCTCCTTCCCGGTCCAAGAGAGAACGCATCCTCCAAATGCAGGAGCTTAACTCTGTGCTCTTCCTCTTCAGAAGAGGTGATCCTCGCGGAGGATGACACTGATGGGGAGCAGAGGCATCCCTTTGATGGTAACTACTCTGAACCCACCTCGGGGGGTGGGTCCCAGGGGACAAGGGAGAAGCTGTGGTGGGGAGTCGGGGGAGAGCAGGTGACTTGGCTCTAAGGATCCTCCAGAGGGTGGACGTTCCTCTTGGAGGAATTTTAGGACTTCCATGTAGAGTTTCCCTATTCTGGCCTCCGCTTTTTTGTTTTAACCACGAACCTGGTTTTTTTCTGCTTTGTGCCCTGGTTTTTCTCATCTGCAAAATGGGTATGATATAAACAATACCCTAGCTTATGAGATTGTTTCTCAGAATGATATTCATTATGGCAAATAGAACACCTGGGATAGTGCCTGGCATGGGGTCAGCATGTTTCTGTTTGCTAAATAAGTAATAATTCCACAAATAATCCAGTTTACTGTGAAGGGCTGCTGTCTCCCATGTTAGAAACTTAACCAGACAGAACCATGACTTACTTTTTTTTTTTTTAATTGAGACAGAGTCTCGCTCTGTCACCCAGGCTGGAGTGCAGTCACACGATCTCACCTCACTGCAACCTCTGCCTCCCAGGTTCAAGCAATTCTCTGCCTCAGCCTCATGAGTAGCTAAGATTACAAGCATGAGCCACCATGCCTGGCTAATTTTTATATTGTTGATAGAGATGGGGTTTCGCCATGTTGGCCAGGCTGGTCTTGAACTCCTTGCCTCAAATGATCTGCCCACTTCGGCCTCCCAAAGTGCTGGGAGTGTAGACGTCAATTCATGGTCCCCTGGAAACCTGAATATGAAAGGAGGGACCATTAAAAAGGTGTCCAAAAGCCCAACCTCCCCAGCAGAGCTCGGAGTCAGGGGACAGACTGTAAGAGTCACTGTGTATCCAACCTGAGGCTTCGTGGAAGTAAAGTTTCCTAGAATTTAGAGATAGGGCTGAATGCGATCTGTCCGTGGCTCACATCTGTAATCCCAACACTTTGGGAGGCCAAGACAGGAGGAACACTTGAGCCTGGGAGTTCAAGACCAGCCTGGACAACATAGTGATGTTCCGTCTCTACAGAAAATAAAAACTTAACCAGATGTGGTGGCACACCCACCTATGGTCCCAGTTACTCAGGAGGCTGAGGCAGGAGGATCACTTGAGCCCAAGAGGTCGAGGTTGCAGTGGGCACCACTCCACTCCAGCCTGGGTGACAGAGTGAGACCCTGTTTCAAAAGAAAAAAAAAAGAATTTAGAGATAGGCCAGAAGAATATGTCTGCAATATGATAATAACAGCAATAAGAAAAATAATAGTACTCCCTGAAAAATGCAACTTCTTGCTCGAGATTTATCTTCTCACACTTTAGAAAGCTGGTTAGACAGGAGCTGGGCGTGGTGGCTCACACCTGTAACCTCAGCACTTTGGGAGGCCAAGGCGGCTGGATCACGTGAGGCCAGGAGTTCAAGACCAGCCTGGCCATCATGGCGAAACCCCATCTCTATTAAAAATACAAAAATTAGCTAGGTGTTATGGCACATGCCTGTAATCCCAGCTACTCGGTAGGCTAAACTACGAGAATTGCTTGAACCTGGGAGACGGAAGTTGCAGTGAGCCAAGATCACACCACTGCACTCCAGCCTAGGCGACAGAGCAAGACTGTGTCTCAAAAAAAAGAAAGAAAGCTGGTTAGACAGGGTGATGACTTTTGATTAAAAATCTGAGAGATTTGAGGGAAATAAAAGAACTGGCACTGCGTCCCAGAAGGTTATAAAATGAATTTTATTATTTTAGTTGGGGAGGGGAGATTACCTAACTCCCCTAAATGAGTTAATCTAACTCATTTAGGGTACCTAAATCTTTTTATTGGAAGTCTACACCTGAACTTATTGTCTGCTGTGGAGCCCCTGGGGTGTATAGCTTGAATACTGGGGCAGAATCCCAAAATTGCAGCCTGCCTAGCAAGTATGCTACAATTCAAGGGGTAGACTGTTTTCATAAGAAAGTGAGGTTTCTTAGAATTTAAAAATAGAGGCTGAGTGCGGTGGCTCACGCCTGTAATCCTAGCACTTTCGGAGGCCAAGGCAGGCAAATCACTTGAGGTCAAGAGTTTGACCAGCCTGGCCAACATGACAAAACCCCATCTCTACTAATAATACAAAAATTAGCTGGGCATGGTGGTGCACACCTGTAGTCTCAGCTACTCAGAAGGCTGAGGCAGGAGAATCGCTTGAACTCAGGAGGCAGAGGTTGCAGTGAGCCAAGATCACACCACTGTCTGGGTGACAGAGCAAGATTCTGTCTCAAAATAAATAAATAAATAAATAAATAAACAAACAAACAAACAAACCAGCGGGAAAATAGTGGCTGAGGGCCCAGACCTGGAGTCAGACTGAACCCGACTTGATTCTTGTCTTTACCCCTTTAAGCAAAGTGATAGTGCCACTTTGAACCTCAGTTTACACATCTGAAAAATGGGTATGCTATTAGTTCCCGTGAGAACAGTTGCCGTGAGAGTTAAATCCAAGGACACACTGTGTCCATATGGTCTGTGTTGCAAAAAGGGTAACGTCTTTTTCTCTTGCCATGTTTCCATTGTTGGAGCTCTGCGGAGAACCACCATAAAGAAAAGCAAGACAGATTTGCTCAACCCCGAAGAGGCTGAGGATCAGCTGGCTGATATAGCCTCTGTGGGTGAGTCCCTTCATCTGCCACCGATCAGTTGTTCATCACCTGTCACCCAAGAGACAGGGTGGGGTGGGGGCAGAGGGCTTGCAAACTGTGCTGCCTGGATTTGGGTCTCAGCTCCATCCCTTCCCACCTGGGCGTGTGTCCTGGGCAGATTATATCATTATGGGAATGACATCCATGCCTAGTTCATTATTTTGTGGGAATTCAACTAAATGATCCCCATGAAGCATGGCGAACCAGCACCTGGCAGGCACGAAGCTCCCAGGCAAGTTGGTGAATGTTTGTGACTCACTCGGGAAGTATTCATGGGGGACCTGCTTATATTAGGTGCCTGGTTGCAGATAAGACACAGGCAGTCGCGAGGCTGAGCTGGGAGGATCGCTTGAGCCTGGGAAGTGGAGGCTGCAATGAGCCATTATTGTGTTACTGCCCTCCAGCCTGGGCACAGAAAAAAAAAAAAAAAAAAAAAAGACACAAACTGGGCCAGGCGCAGTGGTTCACACCTGTAATCCCAACACTTTGGGAAGCTGAGATGAGTGGATCACCTGATGTCAGGAGTTCAAGACCAGCCTGGCCAACATGGTGAAACCCTGGCTCTACTAAAAATACAAAAAATTAGCCTGTAGTCCCAGCCACTCTCGGGAGGCTGAGGCGGGAGCATCACTTGAAACTGGGAAGCAGAGGTTGCAGTGAGCTGAGATCTCATCACTGCACTCCAGCCTGGGCACCAGAGCAAGATCCTGTCTCAAAAAAAAAAAAAAAAAAAAAGACACAAACCAAATCCCTACCTACATGGAGCTCACAGTCCAGTGCAGGAAATAGAAATTAAACAGAGAATTACACAAATAAACCTCTAATGGTAATGGCACTTCAGGGAGAGGCTCTGGGCTTAGCTTGCTCTAGGAGGATGGGGAGCAGTCAGGGAAGGCTACCTGGAGGAAGTGATGTTTAAGCTGGGAACTGAAGGATGGGTAGATCACCGTGATGGTGATAGCAGAACAAACAGTGTGAGAGGCAGGGCCCAGACCTTTGCCACCACAAAGGCCAGAGTTCGAGGGAGGAAGGAACATTTATTCTTTCCCTTCTCACTCCTCTGTCCTATTGGTTCATTGACTGTGACTATGTTGATCTTGACCTTCTAAAGTGAGGATGTGTTGTTGTTGTTGTTGTTGTTGTTGTTCTTTAATGGGTTTTTGTTTTTAATGGAAGGAAGAGCATCCAGGCAGAGGAAATAGGACTGGAATAAGATTGAGGGGAGAAGGAATTTAGTCTGCTTGGGAAACTGTGTGGCCGCAGTTTAGAGGAAGAAAGGATGGCAAGAGAAAGAGGAAGGGAGGAAGACAGAGAGGGAGAGAAGTGAAGGAAGGAGAGAAGTTAGTACATCCATGTGTTTCTGCTCCGTAGTTTCTGATCCACTATTTCATGTTCCCCTTTTATCGCTTGCCCCTAGTTTATAACCTTATTGCTGAGTTGAGGCATAATTTCCATTGCGATCACATATCTCGTAGCGTGGATACACTATGGTTTGTTTAGCCACAGCTCTTTTATAGGTGTTTGAGTTGTTTCCAATAATTTCTCTTACGAAGAGCACTGCTGTGCACATTTACGTATAATGACTCCCCCCACCCTTTGGGCGTATTTCCTTAGGGATAATTATAGGATCAAAGATATTAACAGCTTTTCAACTCATTATTCAAAGAGCCATTCTGAGTTTCAAAAACATGGAACCCATTTATAAACCTGCCAAGTGTGCATATGTTCATGGATTCCCCACCCAGGCCATCGAATATTACCAATTTAATTTCCTTTCCCAGTTAAGTGGGTTTGTAATGAAACCTTAAAGCTTGTTTTCATTTGCATTTTTAATTTCCAGCCAAAACACGCTTTTCTTTGTAATGGAGAACTCATTCTACTTCCATTTGTGTGTGCATCTGTTTAATCTCCTGTAAGCAAATGTCAGGAATTGGAGCGCTTAGTCGGTGTCTTGCATATTTGATCAATTATGTCTGTCTCACGTGTTGCGTTACCTCCATTGTTTAAAATCTGTTTTATGACCAGGCACAGTGGCTCACGCCTGTAATCCCACTGTTTTGGGAGGCCAGTGCAGGAGAATCTCTTAAGACCAGGAGTTCAAGACCAGCCTGGGCAACATAACAAGGCTCCATCTCTGAAAAACAAAATGTTTAAAAACTTAGCCAGGCATTATGGCACACACCTATAGTCCCACCTATTTGGGAAGCTAAGGCAGGAGGATTTCTTGAACCCAGGAATTCAAGGTTGCGGTGAGCTATGATTGTGCCACTGCACTGCAACCTGGGCAACACAGTGAGAACCTGTCTCTTAAAAAAATAAAATAAAATAAATTCTTTAAAATCTGCTTTGTTGGCCGGGCGTGGTGGCTCACGCCTGTAATCCCAGCACTTTGGGAGGCTGAGGCGGGTAGATCGCTTAAGGTCCGGAGTAGGAGACCAGCCTGGCCAACATGGTGAAACCGTGCCTGTACCAAAAATTCAACAACTAGCTGGATGTGGTGGCGTGAGCCTGTAATCCCAGCTACTCAGGAGGCTGAGGCACAAAATCGCTTGAACCCAGGAGGCGATGGCTGCAGTGAGCCGAGATGGTGCCATTGCCCTCCAGCCTGGGCAACAAGAGTGAAACTCCATCAAAAAAATAAAAAATCTGCATAAACATATATATGTATATATATTTTTAATTTTTTTTTTTTTTTGAGATGGAGTCTTGCTCTAGCACCCAGGCTGGAGAGCAATGGTGCCATCTTGGCTCACTGCAGCCTCCGCCTCTGTTAACAAGGCAGGTGACATTGCAGCTTGCTAAACAGACCCAAAACCCAGGCCAGTGGCTTGTTCTTTTTTTTCTTGTGTGTGTCTTGTTCTTTCATAGCCATGTTTGCTACAGGCAAATCCACCAAAACCCACCTCATCAGCCTGATTACTCAAAAAGACAAAGAAAGGAGCCCCCAATCTAGTCAGTGGTTTTCTAGACCACCCCAAAAGAGATCTCTGGAATTCCAGGATTCTAGCAAGGAGTCACATTTACCTTTATTTATTTATGTAAAGAATGCAACAATACAGGCTGGGTGTGGTGGCTCACGCCTGTAATCCCAATATTTTGGGAAGCCAAGGTGGGAGGATCGTTTGAGGTCAGGAGTTTCAGACCAGCCTGGGCAACATAGTGAGACCCTGTCTCTATCAAATATTAGCTGGGCATTGTGGCACACGCCTGTAGTCCCAGCTACTCATGAGGCTGTGGTGGATCAGCTGAGCCCAGGAGGTCAAGGCTGCAGTGAGCCGCAGCATGCCCCTGCACTCCAGCCTTCATCTCAAAAAAAAAACAAAAAAAGTAATAACACAATAATGCATATTTCAAAGTAAGGTGGGAGCTATGTGGTGTTTGCATTCACATTCACATTCTACCACAGTATGCACAGTCCTTTTTTTTTTTTTTTTTTTTTTTGAGACAGTGTCTTTCCCTGTTGTTCAGGCTGGAGTGCAGTGGCGCAGTCATAGCTCACTGCAGCCTCAAACCCCTGGACTCACGTGATCCTCCCACCTCAGCCTCCCAAGTAGCTGGGACTACAGGTGTACACTGCTACACTCAGCTAAGTTTTTTATATTTTTTAATAGAAATGGGATCTCAATATGTTGCCTAGGCTGGTCTCAAACTCCTGGCCTCAAACAATCCTCCTACCTCCACCTCCCAAAGCAGTGGGATTACAGGTGTGAGCCACCACACCTGGCCCACATGCAGTCATATATAATTGGTGATTCTACTGTGCTGTTGAATCAGTTGATAAACACACTATAAAGCAGGTTCATTTCTAATTGATGAACTTACTGCTGAAATAAGGAACTTGAATCATTTACATGAAAACTTGAGCCATGTTGCTGAAAGGATATCACTTTTTTTTCTTTTTTTTGAGATGGAGTCTTACTTTGTCGCCTAGGTGGGAGTGCAGTGGTGCAGTCTCGGCTCACTGCAACCTCCGCCTTCCAGGTTCAAGTGATTCTCCCACTTCAGCCTCCAAGTAGCTGGGACTACAGGTGCACACCACCACGCCCGGCCAATTTTTGTATTGTTAGTAGAGAAGGGGTTTCACCATGTTGGCCAGGCTGGTCTCAAACTCCTGACCTCAAGTGATCTGCCCACCTCAGCCTCCAAAAGTGCTGGGATTACAGGTGTTAGCCACCGCGCCTGACAGGATATCAAATTTCATTTAGACTGCAGGAATACGTTCAAGAGATCTATTTTGTACAGCCTGGCGACTGTATTAATAACAATGTGTTATATACTTGAAAATTGCTCAGAGACTACTCTTAAGCATTCTCACCATGAGAAAAGTGATAAGCATATGTGATAATGCATATGTTAACTAGCTCAACTGAGCCATTCCATAGTGTATACATATGGTCAAAATATCATGTTGTGCACTATAAATAGATACAGCCTGTATCTGTCAATTTAAAATAAATGAATAATAACTTTAAAAAGAAAAATAACAGTATGGCTGGGCACAGTGGCTCACGCCTGTAATCCCAGCACTTTGGGATGCCAAGACGGGCTTGAGGCCAGGAGTTCAAGACCAGCCTGGCCAACATGGCAAAACTTTGTCTCTAATAAATATACAAAAATCGGCTGGGCATGAAGGCGGGAGCCTGTAATCCCAGCTACTTGGGAGACAGAGGCATCACTTAACCTGGGAGATGGAGGTTGCAGTGAGCCAAGATCTGCACTCCAGTCTGGGTGATAGAGTGAGCCTTTATTTATCTCTGTAAAGAATGCAATAATACAGGCCTGGTGTGGTGGCTCATGCCTGTAATCCCAACGTTTTGGAAGGCCAAGGTGAGAGGATCATTTGAGGCAACAGGCGCATGCCACAGTGCCCAGCTAATACTTGATAGAGACAGGGTCTCGCTATGTTGCCCAGGCTGGTCTCAAACCCCTGGCTTCAAACAAGCCTCCCACCTTGGCCCCCCCAGAGTGTTATGATTACAGGTGTGAGCCACTGTACCTGGCCTGTATTAAAAAAAAAAAAGAAGAAGAAGAAAGAAAGAAAGAAGAGGAGGAGGAGGAAGGGGAAGGGGAGGAGGAAGAGGAGGAAGGGGAAGGGGAAGAGGAAGAAGAAGAGGAAGAAGAAGAAGAGGAAGAAGAGGAAGAAGAAGAAGAAGAAGAAGAAGAAGAAGAAGAAGAAGAAGAAGA